>NW_028301558.1:5208333-5552500 GCF_042242905.1 Orbicella faveolata | reverse complement strand
TCAAAGTGCTCCATAAAAACTAAAATCTTAATTTAAGATTTTAGTTTTTATGGAGTGTGTCAGCATTTTGTTTTATTTCTATTGGTTATCTTTTTATAGATCTGTCAAGTTTCACTATCAAATGCATTTAGAATAATGAATTCGCTGACACACTTTTGTTCCCTATCTATCAGTGAATGTTCTGGCCAAATTTCAAGGAAAACCGTCAATTCTAAATACCCTATTAATTCATTTAAAGAAAAGAGATTCTGTTGAAAAATGATTGCGAGTTTTCACCTTCTAAAGATTTATAAACAAGTCACGCCTTCCCAGAGGGATTTTTCAACTCCAAAAGCCACCAGCCAAAGAAATAACAGAACCCCTAGAATTCACAGTATGCAAACTGGAGCTTCGCGGGAAAGTAATAGTGTTACAGTCACGTTTTAGGTATACACGTTTCAACGATAATGGGCACAACAGAAGGAAAGTGATGTGCCACAAAACAAACGAAACTGAGGAGCAATTGCCGAAGCGTGATTACAAGATGGCACTACTGACGGACATGAAATCTAAAATTGAAATTATTTGACATGGATCTCTGGATTAAGCCATTTGCCGTGAAATGGTTGCTGTAGAGTGCACCTGGACGGTTTATTAACTTTTATTAAAAAATCTCTTTTTCCCAATAACTCACAGGCATTTTAGCATTTTATTTTCATTTTCTGGGACGTATTGCCTTAAAAAACGAACTTTAATTTGGTTGAAAAAAAAAAAAGAAAACTTGGCAAAAGTAGCCTCATTAAGGTTTGGAGTAACCTTAATGCTCAGAGCAATGGCCCTGAAATTGTGACTGTTTACAAGTGCAGAGTTCTCCTTATCAGGCGGTAACTGGTAAAATTTACCGCTTGTAAGAGCACTTATTACTGCCTGTAAACGCTCAGAAGTCTTAAAAAAATACGCATTTAAAGTGAAATAAGCAGTTGCCATCAAAGCCCCATGTTTTCAAGCATGACTGGATCGATGATGACATTGTATTCTGCTGTAAAAGTAGTGTATGGTGTCTGGCATTTAAAGAGGGCGAGGGAATGTTTTTTTGTCTTTGTAAGAACTGGTAAGAAGCATATTAAAACAGGCGAAAATGTGACATACGCTACTGCGCCCGGTACACGCTACAGGAAGGCCGCAATATCAGAGCATGGCAATTCAGAAGAACACAAGCAGTCAGTAACGCTAGAGAGAGAAAAAAATTTAAACTTTGATTGCGTGAAGGTTATTTTTATACTTAGAGGGACAGCGCTGACGTTAGCTCAACCAACGTGGTGCGAAAGTTCAAATTGTCGCTTATCCTTTGCAGAACGTCCAACATTAACCAAATGCTTTACCAGTTTGAAAAGGTCCCTTACCTGTTCTGCTGACAACTAGGGAGAACCCTGCAAGTGATTTATTTCCCAAGTTCATTGGCCGATAGCCACTTTGATTTACATTGAGTCTCATTGTAAGTAAGCTCACACGTAACCTTATGTCCGTTTAGATGTTTGAAATAAATTACATGAAGTCAAACAATAAAGAGTTGAATCTTGGTAGAAATACAATACTTGGCCCGGCTTGACTGTGGCAAGTCTGGGTCCATCCTGATTCTGTTTAAGCTTCTTTCATTTTTTACATACTTAAAGGAGTTTGCATAATTTTTAAAAACAATACTTGATGTACGTATTATCTTACGTACATGTACATGACCTGTAATTATCCAAGCATGATATTTTTTTCAACTCAGCAGAACACTACTGCATCAGTTGCCAAAAATCCACAGTTTTACAAATGAAGAAGAAAATATTTGCAATTCTGAATTCGTTCTAGCCAGCAATGGAACCAGCCTTCGTAGAATCTAATGCATAAATTAAGCTTAAACTCAAATCGTTGAGTCACGCGCTCAAAAAATAAACACAATGACATTGTAAAACAACATATTCTGATACATTGTAAATGCGTCAAAATTTTTTCCTTATCGCTTTTGTAAGGTCACAAGTCTTGCCTTCAATTACTTTTTTAAAACACAACAAAACCACACAAGAACACATAGAGCAGCCCAATATAAGCTTCAGATGAACAAGGAGATTCAATCACTGTACCGTGAACTTTTGTCGTTGATCAACCACCTCATACCCAATGATCGGCGCTCTCATTCCCGAATTTGATCGCACTCCTTCGCTTTCTATTTGTTCCTCTTCTTCCTCGTACATTCTCAGCCTTGGGCTTCGTCTTGGAGTTCTTGGCCTTTGAAATTCTGCCGCGGATTCTGTTGACAAATAAGTCACTTGACCGTCGAGCGCCATTTTCCCAAGTGCCTAGCGCCAGGTCTCCCTCGCTTTTCTTTCCATCAACGCATTTCGCGTGACGTTCGGGGAAGAGAGCGGCGGAAATAAAAATCTTTCATCGGGAATTTTTAACAGTTCAGCTTCATCGAGCTATAAAGCCTATTTTATGATTTGCTTTCTCGATACTCGAACCAAACTCACAAGACTTTGCTAAACACACGAAACATTCTCGTGTGACCTTCTACAGGGATTGGTTCATGGGGCTGAAAAGTTCTTTCAGGCGAGGGGAGAGGGTTGTAAAGCATCAGTACATTTCAAGATTTAACGCCGGGTAAACGCTATATATGAATCAAAAAGGAAATTAACAAATGCAGCAAATTTTAGGTGGTCGAAACGCTGTTATTTTCTCTCGGCTGTAGTCAACGACATTTTTAAGTTCTGCGTTTTGGTGGAATATGTTTTTCTCAAGTCTCATGCTCTGTCCCGACTAATGCGTTTTCAATTGCGAAATCGCGTACCAGTTTGAAAAATTGAAAAAAAAAAAAAAATTAAAATTGCACGTCCTGTGCAAAAACCAACATTTCCCGGGCCAAATTCCAATTCGATCAGGATAGAGGACCTGCATGAAAACCAGCTAGGGTTGGTGTGGCTTCCTCTCTAAATATCAGATCGCGGAATCGAAATTTTGATTGTTTACGCGGTTGTTTAATTTTAAAAAGAAGCACAAAAAGTAAACTTAGAAGGACAGAAAGAAGCCTTTGAAGGACAGGACCCAAATGCAAGGTAACAAGCTTGAATGAGGGAGCTTGACTGAAGTGGCTGCGCTAAGTGTAAGCTCATGTAGCTTTAATACTCATCGTTTTAAAATAAAGGTTATCTATATATCTATCTTAGGCGCGGTGGCCTCATGGTTAGTGCGCTCGTCTCCGGATCGAGCGGTCCGGGTCGAGCCCTGGCCGGGGACATTGTATTGTGTTCTTAGGCAAGACACTTTACTCTCACAGGTGTATAGATGGGTACCGGCGAACTTAATGCTGGGGGTAACCCTGCGATGGACTAGCATCCCATCCAGGGAGGAGTAGAAATACTCCTAGTCGCTTCATGCTACAGAAACCGGGATAAGCTCCGGCCTGATGGGTCACTTGGCTCGTATGCAGACTTTACCTTTACCTTTTACCTAAGCTTTACTGAAGTGGCTGCGCAAAGTGTAATATTTTATACCCAAAATCTGTGTTTTTTTCTTTTTGTTTTTTTGGATTTTGGGGCGTAGATAAGTTAATTTTAACATGCATGTAATTTTGAACTGTATGTAATTTACGGGATGGCGTTGCCCATTATTTCTCGTATTTCAGTGGTAAAAAGCGACACTTCTCGCTTTCTTCTTCCATATAAGGTCAAGCACACTCAGGTATTTTGAATGGGTAGTAAAGCTTGCTGGTAAGCGAGTTTCAGTGAACCAATCAGAAGACCAGAAATACATTACTCGTCATAACAACATGTGGTTTTATTGCCTTTTAATTTCCATTAACATATTTAACAAAATCTAAGCCTTAGGCATATTTCTAACATATTATAAAAATTTATTTGGAAAGTGTGTAAAACCCAAATTCAAAACAGAAACTTGCGCTCATTTCACGATTAATTTTGTACTCATGTAAAGTGACTGATAAATTGACTCCAAAATTCCAGTTTGCTATGTGAAATATGACTTGGCTACAAAGATATTTCAGTACACGTATTAGTAAATTACACGAGCGGATAGCTAGCAAGTGTAGCGATTCCACACTGGTTGTCCTTGTTTCTTGACATCATGACGTAACCTTCCATTCCCCAGCCAGTCCCCCAGGAGTTCTTGACCAGCCAGTAGTCCTGGCCTTGATAGGTTCCATACCCAACAACAAGTACAGCGTGATCCAGAAGCCGAGAACCGTTGCAGTCACTGATGAAATAGGAAATAAAAGAAAGGTGAGGATTAGCCTAGACGAGTCTTACCTCCAGTGAGACATTTTATAGACGCGAGTATCGTAAAGTGACGGTTCAACGTTTTCTAGCCTCCAGATGTAAATAGTTAACTCTTTTGTGAGACATGTCAAGTTTATAGACAACTGGTTTGCCACTGGAATTCTTTACAACGTTATGTTCAAATTGAATTATTTCAGTGGCGGATCCACACCTTGAGCTAAGCGGGGGGGGGCTTTTTTTTTTTGCTTGCCCTGCCGGTTTTTCTTCCTTCCTTCTTTTTTATTTTTTTTTACCCAAAATAAGTGGGGGGGGGGGGGCGGGTTCCCCGAGGCCCCTCCCCCAGATCCGCCACTGTATTTGTTTCAGTTGTTTGATCCGCGCTACTAACCTCCCACAATGCCTCCCACAAGATGGTGATAAAAGCTGGTGATTTCATGACGATAGGAAAATAACAGTAAGAAAGTTCAGATACACTAGAGCGTCAAATCAAGAAAGGGAAAGCGACAGATATGAGACATCTTGGAAATTTATGAAACACTTACGGCTCGTTGTACACTCCGCTTCTATAAAACTGGAAAGATTCATGACTAGCGTCGATTATAACAGAGATCGGGCCAACTTCGGCTACAGCTGATTGAAGGGCAGCCTCACTTCCTGTTTTAATGTCAACGTAGCCTAAAAAAAGACAAGAAAAAGATCAAACACAACTAACTTAAACATTTCAAATATCACTGCAAGAGTCAAATACTCCCTTAGCGCCAAATCAGATGCCGACGATAAGGCAAATTCTTCGGCAACTCGGTTATCATCGGAAGTTTTCGGTAAACGCGATTTCTGTCCATTACTCACCAGTACATGTGGCACCTACATAAGCTTTGTCGTAACAGCAGGTCTTGTGACATGGGTACGGGTAGCCGACCTCGGTGTCAATACCACAGTTTTCTTTGACGTACCTAGAAGAAAATGACATCCAGCAAATTATAAATATCATTAAGTTACATACTTAGAACCTCTCGTATCAGCATTTTCAGTAATAAGTTATTTTCCTGAACAAATCTCGGGAGACAAGATTGATAAAATTAAAGAAAATAATTTTTAGAAAGTATATAACACAGCGTGAAAAGCTGAACGAGGTGGGAAAAGAATGCAAAGATGAACGTATAGATTAGATAGAACATATCGATAAAAAGGATAAGAACTTAAGCTACTTAGTAATTCCTCAAACACTTTATCTAGTTGGGTATTGTCACGCTACAATCAGAGACAACAATGTTGGGCATTTCTGCAAATCGGACGTTTTCGAACCGAGATCCGCACCTCCCTTGATGAAAGAAACACCTTTTTCGTCAATAGCCACCCCCACCCCACCCCCAATCGATGTTGAAACGGGCTTTGGCGACGCTGTCACGTGGTTACAACATTTGAAAAAGGGAGGAGGCGAAACATGAGGAGTGTACGTGTAGGTAGTACGAATTACACTGGAAGGGAGAAAGTTTGTATTCGGAAAGTGTTTGGACTACTTTGTCCCTGATTGTAGGCGTGTTTCGACTACTTTTGTCCCTGATTGTAGGTCTGGATATAGGATCGGGATGGGTATAGTTTGGTCTGGATAAGGGTAGGTTTTTCGCTCCTCATCTCGCTTCACACCTGATCCTAGGCCGCGGTTCAACGCGGACAACTCCTTTGGGTATGGATGGGTAGTGTCACTGAAGGGAAACTGTCACCCTCATCAAGGTTGTTCTCTTTCCATGTGCTTCCTTCAAGCGCCCAGCCTTTCACCCGAGACTTCATGTAACTAATACTAGTTTGTACTTTGCTCTCTAACTAAATAGCTTTTTCATGGCAAGAGAGAAAATGCTGTGTGTTTGCTTACATAAAAGCACAATCCACTTGGCTGGCATAACTGAAATTCATATTACATCCAGAGCAGTCTTCGAGATTCCTTTCGCTGATTGAGACAAGGTTTCCAGTTTTCCTAAAATGCTGTCCTTCTAGCGATCCTGTGGCACTGAACGCCCACGAAGCGCCCAATTGACCTGGAAAAAGGTCAGTCACGGAAAAATAACAAGTCAAGATGCATGTTAGGTAATGCAACTCTTAGCTGAAGAAGAACTGTGCAATGGGTTAGCTAGGTCTCATGCGGGGGAGGGGGCGGAGGAAGGTCGCACAAGGCAGCTGACCTTCTCAAAAATCCAACCACTCATCTTCAGTTTACTCATCTTTCTTATATTAGCAACTGCTAATGTTAGCACATTCTAACTCATTGCTATTAAAAAGCGTCCGCTTTTGGGAGACACGCGTACACGGAAGCTGAGTGGGTGACGCAGGTTATCAGAGAAAAACAAAGTTCTGTGATATTGCACCAACTAAAGTGTTACTAGTAAAAAGTCGGCTTTCCAACAATTCGCTCACTGCTGCGGTCAAAGACGATGGTCAGCGACAACCGTTAACCGTAGTTGGTCTAATGGGATCACTACCCGAGGAGGGATTTTTTCCGAGGTCAGTTTTTCAGAACCGAAGTCGGTTGCACAGAAACAAAAACTGATCCGTCTAATGTACCTTTGGCGTAAATCAGTCACATCTTGCAAAAGCCACAATGCTGGATGGACGATGGCAAAAGAATGTGACGTCACAGTTTATGTTACACCTCGTTCAACCAGGTTGGATTGTTGGGTTGTCGTCAGTGTTGGATCTGCTAGTATACCATGTTACCGCAAAGGGAACTAGAGTTACTTTTTTGGTGTACAAAATTTACTAAACGAGAAGCGGAAGCTTACCTTGGTTCTTCACTGGAGTAACGTATCCCTTTGTTCTCCAGTCAACAGTATCAGGTAGCTGAGTTACTCCACTGGAAAGAGAGAAGGACGACCCATGACGTTTTGTTTCTTTGTAGGGACGAGACTCAGAGCCAGGGAAAAAAGAGCGGTATTCATCGACTGTCAGATCACCGAACTGGTTCATCGCCAGGGTGTACGAGTGTCCTTCGGAGTTGTGCTCTTGAATCCGCTGGAAGGAAGCAACAAGGCAATTAATACAAAGGTAAGCCTTAGGAAATGGTTAAGGGGCCCTTCCGGTCAAGTACAGGTTGTTTAAGTTTGGGACAACTAGTACACAAAAAAATGGTTTCAAGAGGACGTTATTGAACATGTCTCACAAATTCATCCGAAGAAGTTCAACGCTTTTCAAGCCGGGCCGGTATGAGTTCCTCCCGTGGGGGCGGAAGATTAGCTAAGATTGCGTGACGAACAAAAAGACCATCTGCGTAGGAGGCTTAAAAGGTTACCGTCCACCGGGCTACGATGCTTTGTCCCCTCTTCTGTTCCTTGCGTGTCCCTTGCGTTGAGGAGGTGGAATCCGACTCACAACACAGCCGTAAATCGAACCTTAGACTACCATTGATCTTTGGAAATAAAATCTGCTCACCTCTAAATTATTCTTCCACACTATAAAATGCGCTTGGTCCAAAATGTCTGACTTGTATGATTTGCCGTAGAAAGACTTCCACTCCTGCCAGTACCGTTTGTATTCCTCATGCGTTAGATTAAGGCTGCTTGCTAATGAAACAGACAGCAGAAAGAAGTAAAAGCACCTCATTTTGCCACGATTCAGTGGTAGGGATCCGAGATTTTTTATCGTAATTGGCACTTTGCAATGTGATATCAAGTTGTGAAGAGCAATTAGGAAGAATACTTTCGGAAACATCACATGACTCCTGTTTAGTTCCTACCCAGTACGTTAGACGTCGTCGAACGTGGTCACGCACCTGCTTTCGCGTACACGCGCGTGAACCCTAGCACGCGCTGCGTAACGGGCAATGAGGCGAAGCCGCTAGAGACGAGTCGGCGAGCTAAGCGAGTCGGAGGCGGGTGAAACTGAGAAAACATCAGACTGACTGTTACAGATGGCCTACGAATGTGTTAGGTCCCACGGGACTCTTGACGTCCTTTTTGGATTTAGCTGCAATCTTGAGCAGGTTTTCATGGAACATCCAAATGTAAATTTATTGCTAGTTGGCTGCATGATATTTGGTCACCTTCTTCTCTTTTCACCGACCTTCTGATCTCGTATTTTTTCGCTATTTGACAGTCGATGATAGCGTGGAACAGGTTCACGGAGAGGTGAAAAGACTCTGGTGAGTGAGGTAGGCTGATCTGTCAGGGAGCATGGACGACCGCAGTCGTCTTAGACGAGATGGGATTGGGACGACATGGGTAAACAGGAGTATATACATGGGTTTAAATGGGGTTTACACGGGTTGAAAGAGTATACAAGGGATTATGGGATGAAATCTATTCTTCTCGAATATCTGGATGACTATATGGTGGCGTAACATCAGCAGCCCTTTTCATGATTAGCTTCTCAGGTCTCTCGCTTGCATTACAATGTAATCCAAGATGGATGAGGGGTACGCTGCCGTTAGAAAGCCTCAAGGATAAAACATTTTGCTCTACAATATACTTGCAAAACTCATTTACTGCTTATATTCTATTTGAAGTACAATGTTCTGCGATCTTTTGCCTGATGGGGCCGTACGGAGGGGGGATTATATCAGGGAGTTTTACATTAGCGTTAAGGCGGGCCTATTACGATGGAGTGGGGAGGGAGGGGGTTTGAACTTACGATCAGTTTAGGGGTACGAGGTTTAATGTATTGTACAGCTTTTATTTCTCGTTGAAAATTGACCGCGAAACGTTTATCCGCAGTTGAAGATACTTATGTCGCAATTTGAATTGACATCCATCACAAGTTATGGCCTATGGTTTTGTCTTTATTCTCAGTTACTTTTGCCTTTTGCGTGCGTGGGTTTAAGTTTACGATCAGGAGCGAGAGAAGCAAACAAACATGCAAGCAAAGATACTTCGTGACTTGGTTTTCCCGCGCTTAGTGACCGTTGCATGTTACTGCTTCGGGTTTTGATTGGTCAGTTAGGTCAGTGGGTTTTGAGTTTGGTTTGATATGATAACTTTGGTTTTGGCAAAATCTGACTATCACTGGGGAAAAAAACCCGTAGTGTGTTTGCATCCTTTTTACAGCCTCGAACTTTTCTTTCCATTATATCTCAAATCTTAACGTTTGTAAATGCAGACGGATTTCTGCCTATCAACGCGCTTTGCGTTCAATCTGTATATGGGGATCATTGAATTAAGACCATCTACAATAAAATCTATCCCTTTATTTCACCAGTTTAAATACAATAAACCAGCAAAAACATCAAAAGCGACAGAAGAAGATGAGGAAAAATAAACTACGAAAATACAGACTGTGTAAGATTAAACAGGATTCGTAAGAATCTAAAGAATACTAATTGAATGTCCTATCAAAAGAAATAAAGAAAGTAAAAAGAGGGATTGATCCCATCTTGAAAATAACAATGCAAAAGTAAAACAAAACCTCAAAGATTCCGAGTAGTAAATCAGAGCGCTTCCTAATAAAAATACTTTCAGAAAGAAAATTGAAACGAGTGGAGAGAACTCGCTCCTTCCCTTCTCTATGTCCATTATTTTCATCCTATCCTACAAATATAAAATGACTCTTTTACTATACAGTCTACTTAATGAATAAAACACATTGTATCAATCTGGTGAGCAAAGGAATTTAGCCCTATTGCACAATAAGGTGTCTTAGACTAGTGGATAGCTAGCATCTGTGGCAATTCCGCACTGGTTGTTTTTGTTTCTGGTCATCATAACGTAACCCTGCATTCCCCAGCTAGTCCCCCAGGAGTTCTTGACCAGCCAGTAGTCTTTGCCTTGGTAGGTTCCATACCCAACAGCAAGGACACCATGATCCAGTTGAGTGCTACTGCAGGCACTGAAATGAGAAATGAAACGATAAGGTTTTGACGTGACTGTGACAAGAGACGTTTCTTGACTGCAAGAGGCGATCATTGTTTCGTGATTGCGATTTGCGTGAGAGCCATTTGTCACGCATGTCACGTGATATTGTACAGGATGGCGATGACGATGGTAATGAAGACGACGATGACGATGATGATGACTATAATATTGATATGACGATTTATTGATCACCGTACGACAAAACATTTACTTACGGTTCATTGTAGACTCCTTTGTGATAAAATTGGAATGACCCGTGGGAAGCATCAATGGCGACAGATACTGGGCCGACAGTGGCTACAGCAGACTTAAGGGCAGATTCGCTTCCACTTTGGATATCCATGAAACCTAAACACAAAACAAACGCCAATAAATTATATCTTAATCTTGATGCTCCCTTCCCACTAATCCGTAGCCTGTCAACATCTCCTCAGGCTAGTAATCAATAGCCCCCACGAAAATCGAGTTTAAACTTCGGCATGCTAAACGTTTTCAAACAAAACTTCGGTAATTATCGGAAGTGCTCGGCAAAGATCGTAGACTCACCAGTGTCAGTAGCACCAACATCAGCGCTTTTGAAATGGCAACTCCCGTCTCTAGCTTTGTATGGGTAGCTGACCTCAGTGTCAAGACCTTTATTGGCTTTGATGTACCTGTTAAATAAATGACGTATTCACCTTCATATACCGTAAATCCTCGAATTAGCGCCCCCCTGGAATAAGCACCCCCTTCTAATAAACGCCCCTCCTATCGACCGAAATTTAAAATAAGCGCCCCTCCTCCAATAAGCGCCCCCCTCCCCCCCATTTTGTGGACGAGTAATGAGACAACAAAGGATATAGAGTTTCCGTCATGTAGTATTTGATTTGAACATTGTTTCAGTTTGTGAACACGTTTATTGAACACGTTAAGTACTAACGATGCCGCAATTTAAACTTTAGGATCAGCTTTTTATGTCAATAAACAGCTTATGTTGGTGTTTACGCGCAGATGATGTATCAAAAAATGATCATGTCAGGCCACGATTTGGGAAAAATTAACTAAGCACCCCCCCCCCCCCCCACCCTCGAATAAGCGTCCCCCTCCAATAAGCGCCCCCGTCTTCTCCTAAATTTGAAATAAGCGCCTCGGGCGCTAATTCGAGGATTTACGATAATTAATGATATCGCACGACATTGAATTTTAATGTTTGTCATAATTAATCTTAATTAATGTTAATCTTTGAGCTTTAGATCACAGTCTCCGTATAATCAACCTTCTTTCCAATATAAAATTTAAAATCCGAGATAAACGATGAAATTCGTTTTTATGAATTTCTGAAGTTTCACACTTGTGGATAGGCCAATTTTCTTAAAGTGTACCTAACACCAAAATTTTTTTTCGCTAAAACGAATCTACATGTTATTTGAAATACTTCTGCGAAAAAAGTTTTGGATTCGGTTAAATCTTCGATTTTCTGTGCCCCGACGAAATCTCGAAAATAGCCCCAAAACACCCCCGGGCCAAAACACCGCCATTTTGTTTCACGACCGAGTTTGAGGAGAATGAGTCCAGCGGCTGTTGTGACGTCTACCCAGGAAGGTCGAATATCTCACGTCCTCTCATTTCCTTCAGGATGGTGCAATACACATTCGAAAAGTGCGCAGAAATGCCTTCCAGAAGTGCTATCGGCTGTTGCAGCAATATCCCAGATCTAAAACAAGATATACTGTACAATTTACTGGTGATGATCGGTCAATGGTACAATAAAGACATAAACGCTGGTTGATTTTGTCGAACCGAAACAAGCGAACTCGGAGTCTGTGAGAACCATAGAAGAACTCTCACTGGAATTTGTTCCGCAGACTTTCAAACGCTATTTTCAATATTTTCTGCTGAAAGCCAACCAGCAATTTGTCGAAATACTATCGACAACCTATATCTTCCAGTCCCGCAGTATTTATAACATAGCCGGCAAAGTTGTGTGATCAATCAAGAAGCGCTACGACCAAATATACTGACATGTAAATAGGTCGCAACTGTTCGCCGCCAACCAACACTTATTTCTCTTTCGATTTAGATAAAAGTCGAAGATCATTAATCCTTTAGAATTACATGATAACAAAACTGTTACACTCACAGAGTTTTTTCGAAGGTTTGGAAATCAGTAGTGCGACAAACACTCTATACATTAGTGTCGAAAATATGACCGCGTAACATTATCTGCGGACCGCTTAGGGAACACATCCTTTTCGCTTATCCGACGAATTTCACTGCAAACTTTGAAAAAAATTTACACTGGTTATTTGGAGCCAGTACGACTTACAACGTGTGGCAATGTGAAATCGGTAATTGCATGAAGTGTTTCCTTCCGTCTTGCTTCCCGTAGCTTCAAAAATACAGGTCCAAACAATTCTACGATTTTCAATCGATCGAAGCCAGTGTCTTGGAGGTCATGAAGGGAACATCAGAGTTGCAGACCATCGACAAAATAAAATTATATCTATGCGAGGTTTAGGGACTTGTTAGGTATTGTTAATCCAACGACATTACGAGAGGAGCCCGTTTCTGTTTCATTTCACTAGCGACTTCGGAGTAAAATACTGTTTCTTCTCTTACTTAAATGCGTAATCCATGAGTCCACCCTCACAGCCATTATTTCCATATTTCCTGGAGCAGTCGACCAGATTCTGTTCACTAAGTGAAACGAGTTTTCCTGTTTTCTTGAAGTGCTGTCCTTCCAGTGATCCGGTAGCACTGAACGCCCAGCAAGAACCACACTGGCCTGAAAAAATTGACAAGGAGTACAATCAGTGTTAAGGCTAAAATGTACAAAACGAAAAAAAAGAGACAAAGAAGAGTTGGACGAAAAGGAAGAAGAAGTCGAAGAAAGAGCAAGAGCGAGAGCAGGAACAAGAGCAAGAGCAAGAGCAAGAGCAAGAGCAAGAGCAAGAGCAAGAGCAAGAGCAAGAGCAAGAGCAAGACTAAGAACAAGAACAAGAACAAGACGAAAGAAGTAGAAGAAGAAAGAAGGGAAAAGGAAGAAGAAGAAAAGGGAGAAAACAAAAAGAAGAAGAAAGAAGGAACTAGAAGAAGCGTAGTAGAAGACAGAAGAAGAACAAGAGGAACAAGAAAAAGCAGACGATGATGATGTTGCTGCTGATGATGATGACGACGACGATAATGATGATGATGATGATGATAATGATGATGATGATGAATATTGAGGTGGTGATTATTATTAAGGAGGAGGAGGAGGACAAAAACGTACCCTGATTCTTTACAGGAGTTACGTATCCCTTGGTTCTCCAGTCAACAGTATCAGGTAGAGTTACTCCACTGGGAGGAAGGAAGTGAGACCCTTCTCGTTCTGTTTCGTTGGAGAAGTGAGCACGAAGTCCCAGGAAGAAGAAGCGATATTCATCGACTGTCAGATCACCGAACTGGTTCATAGCCAGGGTGTACGAGTGTCCTTCGGAGTTGTATTGTTGAATTTTCTAGAAGTAAAACAGTTAAGACCATTACGAAAAAGACAAAACTTGTGATTGTGGTAAATAAATAGCATTTCCGATTGAATAATTATACCAATTATTCAGTTAGCGAACCGTCAACTTCCACAATCGCACACCTCTGTACTTAATTTCATTTTCTAAATTGTGTAATAGAAAATGGCTATGAATGCGGCAGGTAAAAGAGAAAAAATTATCTTCAAACGTCATGTAACATGAAACAGTTCATACAAATTCAATTATGTCAAGATGTCAATACAAAACAAACCTGCTTGCCAATGCGCAGAAATTAATTAGAGTGAACCAGTAAACAAGGTTCCCCCGCGCGATCCGCACATACCGCGCGCGCTCCGCGCATATCGCTCACGCTCGTACGTCGCATTTCGTGATCGGTCTCAAAATTGCTCGCATGGTCTACACTTTATTACCCGAACAACAAAGGTACAAGTGCAGTACATCTATATGTATTCGAAGTTGATCGTGAGTATTTTAAGGAAATTACTTCAAAAAATGATAGTTTTAGCGACGATTTCTATGGAAGCTATCTGTGCCTGGCACCGGAAAACATTTGATAGCTAGATTCGTCTTTTGTGCCCACAGTCTTATTTTGTGATCTTTTGTTTTCAGAAAAACAATATTTCTTTCCATCGTTTGGCTCAACTACTCATGCAACCCATGATGACATTTAAAGGAGCTGAATTTTAAAAATGTTAAGATTTGCTGATACGCTATTGGAGGTTTTCTCTCTGCACGTAAACTCTCATAGCCTCTTTATTGTTTCAAGATTTTGGATATTTTAGACAAATTTCCAAAGTTTCGAATGTTAAACGCCAATTTTAACGAGACTATTGACTTTCACATAACTCATCCAGATCTTTAACCGGTCGCCGCTCAAGACACGAAACATCTTTTATTCACTGCAGAAAAATTGTATGACGTTTTTAATCCGTGTTAAGGGTTCCTTTGTGTTGCGATGGAACATCACAAATCTACTAACGAACTATTAAACTGTCCGAGTTTGAGGCGAAATGCAAATGTCCTGATCAGGGAAATAAACAACTTTGTCCTACATTACTGTTTAAAATCTAGAGTTAACTCTTCCATGTAGAAAATTTATGCATCATTTAACGTTTACATACCCTCAAGTTATCTCTCCAAATTGCATAACGAGCCTCTTCTTCGGTGTCTGTTTCGTACTGCTTGCCGTGGAAAGTTTTCCAAGCCTGCCACTGTTGCTTGTATTCATCAAACTTCAAGACAGCGCAGCTTGCAACGGATAAGCCAAGCACAAATGCGATAACACCTTTCATTTTGACGGTGAGTAACTTCTTTTCCACCCGCGCACCGAACCGCGATGAACTGACAGTGCCGCTCACTCGGAATGTTGGCAATTTATCAACAGAAGTCACAAGACTCAGGCGTGATTTGCCCGCTGGGGTGTCAGGTTACGAAAAAATCACGAGATCGAAACGCCACAATGACTCAGCTCAGGACCTCAGTGCTGTGCGCGCCGGTGACCCAGAAATAACTCAAGCTACAAATGATCTCAGGATCTTTTATGGAATGACCATAAATGCCCGGGAGGTACTCCCATATGAAAAAGTTGGGGATGTTCGTCTGAAAATTGGAATTAAACCCCTAAAGGAGACCAATCTTAGAGGGGCTCGAACTTTATTTCAACCCTAAAAGATACCACTTGAAATCACAGCGGGTTTTTTTCTTTTTTTTTTTTGAGTGCATCCTAAAAGATACTTTGACGGCTAAAAATAGTGTCGTTTCGTCCTGATAACCCTACGTGAGAGCAAAATCCTTGATTTGCACTCCCTGCAGCGAGATAACGAGCATCCTCGACCTTTTCTACGGGATGCCCCCCCCCCGGGCAAAATGGTCACCTAGAATTTAATTTTAGGTCGATTGTCAATATTTACTCTTCAGTCCCAGATGTTTCTACTAACACTCGATATGCAATGTTGTTGTCCAATGACTTATACGTCTCTACAATTGTTCTGTCTTGGTTAGTATAAACACAAAAGCCTCACATGATCCACATCGTGTCACGACTGGAGTGAGCACGTCGCGACAAAAGAACACGGTGCACTGAGCTGACTCACGGTGATGGCAAAATACCGCTGAACTACGAACGCGCCAGAAAACTGCCAGTTAGAGTTAAGAATCGTCCAAAACTTGTATGTTTTATTCAGCATTGTTCAGATGTCGTGGCAACACAGTGAAAGTTTGTGAACTGAGTACCTTTGAATCTTCGAGGGTCTAACGTAGGGTTGGCGGGAAGCCGGGGATGATCCTTTTTTCGTTGCCCGAATGCGGGATGGAAGGAAATTTGAAGGCGGGATGTGGGATTGCATGGGGTCGGCGGCAGGCGGGAAGCTGGTTATTTTCATGGCGGGATGCAGAAATTGGTGTTTTTTTTCGAGCGGGAAACGGGACGTAAGACGCAAATTCCAGTGTTGTGCACACTTACAAAGATTTTATATTGTATATTACGGTTTGACGGCCCTATTGATCAGATCGGCTTCTTTTCAACAGGCTTTGTGTCTTAAAGATACAAAAGACTTCATCGAGAAGATTAAATTGCATACAAGACTCTACAAGCGCCATTCTTGTCTCAATATTCTACTTTCAAATCAAACCAATGCAACTTGATTGCTATATCATAATATTATTGTATGATCACGGTAATCGTTACCTTTTTAGTTTAAGTTTTAGTCTACAAAAGCTTTTGCAACACTGTATGTATTTATGGTTATGCAAATAAAGCTAGCTGTTGTTGCTGCTGCTGTTGTTGTTATTGTTGTTGTTGTTGTTGTTGTTGTAATATGGACGTCACTAGTCTATACACGAACATACCTAAAAAAGAGAGGGTATTACCAATTTATGCGAAGCATATTTACCTAGAATTTTACCACAGAAACTCTCCTATCAGGTATTATAAATGCCAAGTCTGGTCTTACAAGAAAACTCGCTTGAATTCAATGGAAAAGATTAGTCCAAACCCATGAAACAGCCATCGGTATGAAAATGGTTGTAGCCTTTGTAAACATATTCATGACCAAAATAGATAAAAGAAAATACTCAGATAGACATACATCACTACAATCTTTTGGAGACATCATATCTATGTGGGATACAAGCAGAGATAAAATAGGAGAATTTCCTCAAACGGCAAACGGCTTTCACCCAACGATCAAATTCACAGCTGAAACTACATTCTAGCACACTTAGGTACAAAGATGACCGATTCTTAGTCTATTCGTGACGTGCGATCACATTGCAAACCTACAAGAAACCTTTCTATTTGCGGTGGTCTTAGAAGAGCTAAGGCTTCCCAAGAACAAATTCCTCTCAATTTACTTTTGAGAAAAACATAAGAAGTTTACCGAAATTTTAATGTAAATTGTTTTAATATTTCCATTTGTCAATAGAGATTGATTAGCTGCTGATGTCAAATTAAAGAGTTATTCAATATGCAATGATGTTTTTAAATGAATTTTACGTCTAAATTGCATTATTAAAAATCATCGTTCCGTCTTTGTTATTATAAACATGAAACCTGGCATGATCCAGACCGTGTTCCACCTGCAGTAAAGCAATATACAGTCAAACCTCTCCATACGGACACCTCTCTAAAACGGACATTTCGTTCTGTCCCTTCAGTGTCCGTACTGAGAGAGGATCGACTGTACAAACTAGATTGTGAAAAGAACATGATGCCAGATCACGCTTGATCGATGACAAAATTCATAAGCGGCGAACGCACGAAGAAGCTGCCAGTTACACAGACTGTTAAGGTTAGAATGGCTCGAAACTTCTATTTTAATCAACAACGTCACCCCCCGTTTTCATTTCTTGTACCAGGCCACTCTGAACGAGACGCAGCGCATGACAGCATGTGATTAGATTAGCCATAGTTTGGCGGATCGCTTCTCTTTATCAGGTGACGTTAGAATGTAATACTTGTTTCAGAGACATTTGGCTGTAGATTCCTAGGCATATATGATCATATATTGCTGGGAAGTGAACTGCTTGCAGGCTGTTTCCTTTCTAGATATCAGCCAGGAAGTCAGCCTTTCTTAACGCCCTCTGTCTCACACTCTTCGAAGTTTTGAGCGTCGCAATCATTTTTCGACTTCCGAACTCTACTTTCGCAGATCGGCTAGTGGATAGGTCTAGCAGGTAGTATGTGTCGAGAATGTTTTGACGAAAGGGCCTACTAGCGATTAACTACAATGTTCTGTGAGGACGTTTTAAAGTTGATATTGTAACACCGAGAATACACTAGCCTGCGAACGCAGACGTATTTCCGGCTGTCGCTTGTCTCCGACAGCCGGAAATACGTCTGCGTTCGCAGGCTAATGCCGTGTTTAGACTTGAACGGTTTACCGAGGTAGCAGAGTTTACTTACCTAGGTAAACATTTTCCGTGTGTAGACGCCAACTGATACTTTGGTAAATGCCGCAGAAGACAAAAGAAATTTAACCGAGGTAAAAGTTGTAATTACCCTGTGATCAGGCATGATTACAGTTGGTAACCAAGGTCAAGATGACAGATATATCCGCTTGTGGCGGCGTAATATTTCACTTCCCGCGGTGAGCAGATTGCGCTATTGTCGACAAAGCGTTTCTATTCCAGTTTTCAACAGGCGATCATGGCAGATAACGTGGAAAGATTGGATCGATCTTCTTACAGCGAACAATCCGTCACGTAAAAGAGAGCACTATTTTTCATTCTCAGTATTATTAACAACCTTCTCTAGACAAACTTCGATCCCATGTTGTGTAATTATTGTCGATATATTTTGCCACCAGGGAGGATGCTGCATATACAACGTATCCATGCATACTCTGAGTATGATCAAGCGGCTGAATTTTCGCCATAATATTATGGAATGAGGTCCTCGCCTATGAAAATGATGGCACCTCAATTTGCTCCTGTTCCACTGCGGTGGGATCCTCGTCCAAGTTCGATTTCATGACGTTGATAATGCAGCGCGCGCGAATGTTGAAAGATCAACTTGAGTTATTTGAGCCGGTATAAACACTGGACGAATGTACCAAGGTTAAGTAACTTGACCTTAGTAACTGTTTACCTTGGTAAAAGCTCAAATGTAAACACGGCATAAGAATACACCGGTTCCGCCCCTGGTTGGGCTGTGAGTTAGCTTATATTCGGAGGTATTTCTGTTAGCAGACTACCCTGGTACCAGAGGTTTTTCTACTCGAGTTCAGTCGCCGCTTCGCGGCTCTCTCGCGGCCCTCTCATGCGAAGAAAAATCAAGAAAAACCTCTGGGACCAGGATATTGGCAGACGGATGTCGATACCAGAGGGGTTGAGGGTTTATAACAGTGCGAGGGCAACCAAACTTCATTTCTCTTAGGGACCGCGAAACGTTCTTTGGGACGTAATGACGCACTTTAAACCACGAGAAAGGTAAGTACCTTGACATTTTTGTGCTTTAAACTGACGTCACTAGTGGTTTTGCTTTCATTGCCAATTCCTTTCTGCGTGTTTAGGGTTAGTTTACGATCAGGAACAAAACAACCAAACAGGCAACACAAACCGGAAAAGAACTTTGTGACTTGCTTAAATGCTTTTCTCGCGATTGGCAACCGTTGCATGATTTCGATTCGGGTTCTAGTTGGTCAGTTGGGTCAATGGTTGATTTACATGTATTGTGATTGGCCTGTTATGATAACTTTTGTTTCAGTTTCCTCCAATCAAGAAATCGTGCAAATGCAGACGGATTTCTGCCTGCTAACGCTCTCCGTGCCTGGGGGTACTCCCTTATATGGGCTATATAGGTATGTGCCTCGGGATAGGGTAGGGTTTTTGAGGTTCTCTATCCTTAAATAGGTTATCATATTTGTCCCTGTTTGCATTGTGTTCCCGGTGTGATTCTTAGACAGGGTACCTAAATTGTATCAGCTAAAATTGCAGTGAAGAAATGACCAGCTAAATGGAAAACATATGATCTACTAAAACTGAACTATTCGTAACCTTCCAATGTTACAGAAACGAAATAAAGTTGAACCATTCATGCTTTTCTTAGTTTTTGTTTTTCCGATGAATAGGGTTTCATATTTCGGCTGTGGGTCTTAAATAGGTTACCGATTTTCTTTTGCTTCATCCTTAAAACAGGGTCAGGGTTTAAAACCCTTTGCGGCACACACCTATCCAAAATGTGCGGAGGTGCCCCCACCCGGGGCTTCGGAGTTACTGTAAATCTGTATAAACCTACTTAACTGATATGGGGATCATTGAATCAAGACCACCTACGATAAAATCTATCTCTTTATTTGACCGGCTTCAATACAACAAACCAACAAAAACGTTAAGGCAAAATGTTGAAAAACAGTGGAAAAAGAAAGAATAAACTACGAAATAGATTAAACAAAATTCTAATGAATGTTAAGAATCTTGATTGAAATAGTTTGGAACTTTTGCTATGTGCTAAAAAAGAAAATAAAGAAATAAAACGAGAGATCGATTCCATTTTAAATGTAACAAGAAAAGGTAAAACATACAAAAACTCAGACTCTTAGTAAATCAGAACATTCTTAGAGGGAAATACATTGACATAGAAAAATCAAACGAGCGGAGATGGAAGATACTGAAAACTCACCCTTATTTTTTTGTATTATTCCGCTATTTTCGTCCTACCCTAAAAATATATATAAACAGGAGCCATAATCGGGGACGGAGACCGTAAGTCTCGGGATTCGCGCGCACCTATGATATGGGACAATTTTTCTATTTTTAGAACAAATTGCGCCATCCTGACGTCATATATCCGCGCGGATTCACGCACATGTCGAGGGCTCTCGCACGGATGTTGTCACGTTGCGTGATCAAATTGTCAGAGTTGAGAGATTCTCTTGCGTATTTTTCACAGCGATTACAGGGAATACGAACCAGGGCGCTTATATGTAGTTTTATGCTCTGAGCTAACGGAAAAGGTGGGTTTTTCAGGGTCGAAAACAAGACTTCAATCTCGCGCTGGGAATGAATAATAAGATCTGCTCACGCTAGTTGTAAGCTTACGCGTATGTTTTTGTGTTTGTTCTGACTTAAGAATATAGCAAGAGAGCTCTCTACTCTGGTATCGAGTTAATTTGTGAGTTTCTCAGACAATGGTTCGTCATAACAAAAACCTGTTTTGATGGTTTCTTATTGTTTCTGCTTGTTTGGTGAGTTTGCAAAAGTTTTTGAAAGGAAAGTCTGACGCGTACAATTAGCTCATTTGCATAGTGCAGCTCGTGCACTTTCAAGTCCGAGTCGGTGTTTTCAATTGTCAACAAATCTTGACAAAGATTTCTTTCGTTATCTTTTGTGCTGAGATGCTGTAACAAATTTCACGAACGCAAAAAAGGCTACTAACATCATGTGTGTTTCTTCAACATAAGCATAGTGAAGTTTTACACTGCGAAAATGAAAATAGACAAGGAGTTTTGATAACTCGATCAACCAAATCGAAATCGTTATTCCAAGTTGATTAAAGAAAGCGTCATCGTAACTTTGCTGATTATTTCTGGTTTATTCACATATTTTCAGCTTGGCTTTTAATATGTTCTCAAACATTTATCAATCTTAAACATATTTAAAAACTGTAGAGTTATTGTTTGAGTTCGA
The DNA here is from genome assembly GCF_042242905.1 of Orbicella faveolata. Taxonomy (NCBI): domain Eukaryota; kingdom Metazoa; phylum Cnidaria; class Anthozoa; order Scleractinia; family Merulinidae; genus Orbicella; species Orbicella faveolata. The sequence continues at coordinate 5,531,275 of NW_028301558.1, read as the reverse complement.
TGTACGCTTTAACACGAAAGTGCAGCGGAAGTACAATTTGTCATGTTTACTGACTGTACAAAACACGCATCGGCGGGCGCTCTCATTCATCGACAACAGAGAATTTACTGGATTTTTACACGAATAAAACTGAGCAGTATCTACGGACATAAAGTTATTGGGCCTTGATGAAACACCAAGCGTTGCTTACAATTCAAGCGAAAACTCAAACTAGCAATTATTTTGTTTTACTTTTCGGTCGCGATAGACTGACAAATTCCTCGCAAGCGTGTGGCAAGAGGAACAAGGAAACTATGAAGTCCTGAAGCTCTGCTATATCTAAATACATCCAGCTAGTTTTTTGCTGTGTAATGGAAAAGCTGTTAATCTTCCACATACGTGAAATTTAAAGTGGAATGATGTACAGCTCATGTAAAAGAAGCATCCGTCGGAAAACAACTTGGTCAGCGATATATATCTAAGCTTAAAGCGGAACATACCTAAATTCGATACTGTCTTACTTCACTCAAACTGGAGCAGCTTACGACGAAAATACTTTAGCAAAATTCCAACAGACGTGAACGCGTTGAGTTGTGGGCCAAAAAAAAAAAAAATTTCGGGAATTTCAGACGCCATTTCCCCCGCGCAACATCCGCAAAAATCCTCGCAGCATGTACGCGCGCGTGCCGCAGGCGATGGCGCAATTTGTTCTAAAAATAGAATTATTGTCCCATATCATGGGGACAACCCCAATACTAGAAATGGAGCGCGCTTACGGTCTCCGTCCCCGATTATGGCTCCTGATATAAACTAAATGAAAAACAACAACAACAACAAACTCAAAACATTGTATCAATCTGGCAACAAATTAAGAAATAGATTCTATTTTGCCGTGCGTCTGTTCAGTAATTGATCACAGATGACTTCAAGAAGTGGAAAAACTTAAAAAAAAAGTGGCAGGAGAGTTCTTAGGCGAGTTAGTGTGCCACTTTTTGGTTGTTACTACATTTTGACGTCATCTGTAATCTATTACTGAACAGACGCACGGTAACATGGAATCTACTTGTTTTATATAATAAAGAAACACAAAAAATTGTTTGCAACGTCATCTATGCGTCTGTCCTCCAATAGATCACAAGTAGGGACCAATCAAAGTGCGAGAAAAATTCCACATATTATTTAAGGACATAAATTCGTCATGTTATATAAGGAATATAACCTTAATCCTATCGCACATAAAGGTGCCTAAACTAGCGGGTAGCTGGCCCTTGTAGCGATTCCACACTGGTTGTTTTTGTTCCTAGTCATCATGACGTAACCTTCCATTCCCCAGCTAGTCCCCCAGGAGTTCTTTACCAGCCAGTAGTCCTGGCCTTCGTAGGTTCCATATCCAACAGCGAGCACCTCATGATTCAAAAATGTGCTACTGCAGGCACTGAAATGAGAAATTAAATGATAAGGCTTCCACATGATGGCGATTTGCCCGACAGCGAATGTAGTTCGTATTGTGAAGCACGTCATGTAACATCTGCACAGGAGCTAGGGGGGATAATTTAAGACAGACGTGTTCCATGTAACATACTGAAAGTTTAAAGTTAGAATTCTTGCTCTATAGGTTTTATTTCAAGGCGAATATGGCAAGGAAACGCGAACGAAAATGTTGCTGGCATGAGCAAAATGCCACTAGAGTGTCATGTACAGCCTCAGAAGTAAAAAACACCAGACTAGAATAACTTACTCCAGGCTTGTATCTTACTGACGTTGTTGTTGTTGTTGTTGTTGATAATGATAATGATGATAATGACGACAATGATGGAACAGAGATTTACTGCCGTGTTAAAGAAAATATGCACTTACGGCTCGTTGTAGACTCCTTTGTGATAAAAATGGAATGACTCGTGCCAAACATCAATCCAGACAGATATTGGGCCGACAGTGGCTACAGCAGACTGAAGGGCAGATTCATTTCCACTTTGGATATCCGTGTAGCCTAATAAAAAAAAGAATGCCAATTACTCTTAGCCTTTAAGAAAACCAAGTTCTAACTTCGGCAAGCTAAACGTTTTCAACCAAAACTTCGGTAATTATCGGAAGTGTTTGGCAAAGATCGTCGGCTCACCCGTCACAGTGGCACCAACATCAGCTTTTAGGAAATGGCATCGCCCTTTTTCAGCTTTGTATGGGTAGCTGGCCTCAGTGTCAATACCGCCGTTGTCTTTAATGTACCTGGCAAATAAATAACGTATTAACCCAAAGATTCTCATATAAATAATTATATCATACGGCATTAAATCTTTATATTTGTTATAATAAATATTTCAGATTTAGATCACAGTTTCAGATTTAGATCACAGTTTCAGCAACAACCTTCTTTTCGATTTGAAATTTATAATCCAAGATAAACGCAATGGTTCATTTTTAGAATTTCTGAAAAAGTTTTACACTTGTTTTATTTTTGTTTATAGGAGAAATTGGACACTCGCAGACCTACTCTTGCAAACTAATAAGAGAGGGAAATTCAGTGTTTCATACCAAAAAAAGAACATTTATATGTGACTTTCAGGGGTTCATTAGTTACAGTCAACTCAAGGAGATTAAGTCAGATCGAGTAAAAATTACTCAAACGCTTTATCCACGTATCCACCCAAACAGCCAAAATTTCCATATTTTGTGGAGCAGTCGACCAGATTCTGTTCACTGAGGGAGACGAGTTTCCCTGTTTTCTTGAAGTGCTGTCCTTCCAGTGATCCGGTTGCGCTAAACGCCCAGCAAGAACCGCAACGGCCTGAAAAAATTGACAAAGAGTACAATCAGTGTTAAGGCGAAAATGCACAAAATCAAAAGAAGACGAAGGGGAGGAGGAAGAAGAAGAAGAAGAAGAAGAAGAAGAAGAAGAAGAAGTAGGAGAAGGAAAAGAAGAAGAATAAGAAGAATGAGAAGGAGAAGGAGAAGGAGAAGGAGAAGAAAAAGAAGAGAACGAAGAAGGAGATGATGATGAATATTATGGTAATGATGATGGAGGAGGAAAGGAGGACAGAAACGTACCCTGATTCTTCACAGGAGTGACGTATCCCTTGGTTCTCCAGTCAACAGTATCAGGTAAAGTTACTCCACTGGGAGGAAGGAAAGACGACCCATGTTGTTTTGTTCTGTCGGAAAAGTGAGAACGAAGTCCCAGGAAGAAGAAACGATATTCATCGACTGTCAGGTCACCGAACTGGTTCATGGCCAGGGTGTACGAGTGTCTTTCGGAGTTGTGTTGTTGAATTTTCTAGAAATACAACAGATATAGGACAATTACGAAAAGATACTGAGAAAAATTGTTTGCGATAAACATTTCAGCAGTCCAACAAAACTTCCTTCATCGCGGACCTCTGTGCTTCATTTTCGTTTTCTAAACCAAGTGATAATGGCTATGAATGCAGGACCAAAAATAAAACTAGTAAAAAAAAATTCAGTATCAACGCCAGTGAAACTGGCTACGTAACAACTTTATTTCTCCCATGACATCAAGAAAAAATAAGCTTTCTGATGGTGATATGCAAAAATTAGTTAGAGTGAATAAGGCAGTGTCCGTCACTGCTCTGTCTTCACGTTGCATTGGTATCGCACTTCGCGCTCTTAGTTGTTTCGAGACTTTGAAACGTAAATTGAAACATATTCCAAGTCTTTGGAAACTTGAACGCCAATATCAACGAGACTGAGAAAAGATCTTTGAACACTCGCCTCTAAAAACAGGGAATAGTGATTCACCAGCAGAAAACTCGTGTGAGATTTGAACTAATCCGTCTATCGGCGATCTTTGCGTTGTAACAGAAGTGGTACACTACAAATATGCTAACAAAGTTACTACCAGAGTTCGAGATGAACTGCAAATGTATGTTCTTATCAAGGAAAAAAACAACTTACATCACAGCTTAAAATCCAAAGTTAACTCTTGCATGATGAAAATTTATTGGCATCATTTTTAAAACGTTTACATACCCTCAAGTTATCTCTCCAAATCGCATAACGAGCCTCTTCTTCGGTATCAGTCTCGTATTTCTTGTCATGAAATGTTTTCCAAGCCTGCCACTCTTGCTTGTATTCATCAAACTTCAGAACAGCGCAGCTTGCAACGGATAAGCAAAGCACAGATGCGACAACTCCCTTCATTTTGACGGCGCGTAACTTCTTACCTATCCCGCGTCAAAACTGAAAATGCTGCTAACTCCGGATGCTGCCAGTTTATTACACCGTGAAGAAAAAAGTCACCAGATCAAAATAACCATTAGAAATTAGTATATTCTCAGCTCCGACTATTGCATTTCTAGCTCTCTGATTGGCTCAAAAACTCCGACTATGAGCCATTAGTCGGAGTTTTACCTTATATGGAAAACAGTGCGCCAAGTTTAAAAATTTTCCGCTCTGTAAAATTGTTGAAATAAAAATCGGCGGCAAAAACCCGATTAAGAATATACTAAAACAATTATTCCATTCGACCTTGTTGGATATGAAGTGATCATAACCAACTCGCGCTACGCGCTCGTTGGTTATTTATCACTTCATATCCAACGCGGTTTCATGGAATAATTGTTAAATAGCCCAAAGAAGATACGCGCGCTGATTGGTTTAAAATCGTGTCTCTATAACTCGACGGAAACACAGAACTAGGATGAGCTGCTGACGGAATGATGGCGCGAGCAAAGAGAATTTACATTTCGATGATCAAAGTAAACAAGTTGTTTTTCTTTTTTTCGAAACTCGATGGTCCACAGTGTAAGGTCACAGTCCACAGGATATTATCCGAGCCAGAAATAGGCTTTTGCTTTGATGCTATCTTTAGCTTTTCATAGTCTTCTTGGCAGCCGTTACGACCCAAATAACGGCTGCCAAAGAGACTAGGCTTGTCATGCATTCCTCTAAAACAAAGTGTGGGAAAAAGGCTATAAAACCGGTCCCTTGAAAATACAGTTTTAGCGCGAATGCAGGGTGTACCTTCCTTAGCAAAACCACAAAAACCGTAAAATGCATTGGACAGAAACCGAAAACCAAAGACTAAATCGGAGAAAACCCGCAAACCGCACAAGACACCAAAACCAAAAAACTGCGGTTTTTAAGTGCGAAGACGAAAAACCCAACTAAAAATTAGCCAAATCCGAAAAATCGAAAATCCCACAGAAGCTATATTTCGGCAAGAGCTATACCATCATCAGAGTAGAATATGCGCACAAGGTAGCTCTTTAATATGGTGTTAATAACAATGAAGAAACGAAACAAAAAGTAATACTCGTGGAAAAAGGCAAAATTCTCTGCTGGAGTCGAGTGCTTTGTTGAGGGAAGGTGTAACGCGTTGATGAAATATATATGCCTCTTTGTATAGGAGACGATTCCAATTGCTGTCGCAGTCTAATACTGTGGTGGTGTTTCTGACTAATTGTGTAAAATATTCTTTGTCACAAGATTCCTTCTTTATTCAAATCTTTGCCTGGCAGGAAAGCTGGATTCAGCACAAGGTTCTTCAGCATCCCCATTTCTCAACAGTGTTAATGAATATAAAGAAAACCGTCTTCGAAAAGGCAGAGGTATCAGTTTTATTCTACAACTTGTGAAATCGCTAAGCCTGTGCAAACCTTGTGCATTAGTGCTATTCGGGTCTTTATTCGCCCTATACGCGCTATATAGTGCTCACGTTTTCTTTCTCCTTGCTAAAACAACGTCAGCACTAAGCTATTAATACCCATAAGACCAATTTACATGGTAAGGGAAGTCCTTCTTAATGAGTGAGTTGCCAGCAATCAGATCGAATACCCGTGTTTGCGCAAATAACTCTGGGATCGTCAGGGGGCAAACATTGCAAGTTGCTAGAAGAACTATCAAACAAGATAAATGTTCTGCAAGAATTCGATTCTAGGTTACACATCTGTTTCGAGAAAGGTTGTGTTAAAGCGTACGCTACAAATGGGTAATGTTGATCACGATTGCTTGATTTCGTGATTTTACATGTATTTATTTCACTTAATGTATTTTAGTTCAGTATTATACTCGACCCCACAAGCTTTGTAGCTTAAACTCTTATCGTTTCGAAATAAAGATTTTTTGTTTTTATGTTTATTGAAGCTCGAGGTGTCAGTTAAGTGTGATAGGAAAAAGCGCTAACACGTGTATTCAGGCTTTGGGTTCTTTCTTCTTGCTGAAGGAAGCAATGCCAACACGCGTTAGTGCTCAAGTTTTCTTCCTCCTTGCTAAAACAACGTCAACACTAAACTATTAATACCCATAAGACCAATCAGCATGGTAAGGGAAGTCCTTCTTAATGAATGAGTTGTCCGTAGGATTGGACACCCGCAAAGAACTCTGGGATCGTCCGGGGGCAAGCATTACAAGTCGTTAAAAGGAAATGTCTAACGATAAGTTGTTTCGACTTACAAAAATACAATTTTCGAGAGATTATCGCTTTTTCGCCGTTGTTTTGTCGCAAATGGATTCATAGGCCATGAATTTGTTGCTAAGGAAGGTTTCTAACCGTCATATTTTGAAAACCAGACCTCTTAAGGATAAGCTTTTTGCACAGGTTTGTTCCATTGAAGACTTCTGGAAAAGTTTCAAATCACGGCCATATTTGACCAGCCACGTGACCAGGAGAGAAAAAACCTTAAAATTAAAAAGGCATCTAAATCCGAAAATTTGAATCAGTGTCAATAGATTACGAACATCCACGTGCTTAATGCCACTTATGGGTTTTATGAAACTCGCATTATCATAAAAGTTATGAGGAAATAAACAACATATTAACACTTTTGTACAGTAGCTTTGCTCTTTTACATATAAACAATAACTCCTTACGTACGATTATAAAGAAGGCCAATTTATTTCTGATTCATAAGAAAAGTCGAACTCTTTCCCTTTCCTTCCGAATTTTAGGGATTTAAAATTCTAACGCTCGGTTTTGGACTAGCACTAGTTACGCACGCGAAATCATATTTTTTTTCATTTAGTACTACAAAACGCTCCAAAATAGCTTTGCTCTAAATATCGCCTTCAGCAGCTATCCTTCTAAATATGTAGTTAAGAAGGACCCCTCTTGATTGCAGTGGCTATATGCCCTTTAAATGGTTGTCAGAGCTCGGTATTTTTAAATTTTGCAAAATCCCTCATTCATATCACATGGTCATTTGTTTACTTTAGAATACAAGTAAAAATACATTTTTTCTTTAAATGATACCTAAAATTCTTTTCTCAAGTGCATAGGGGCTAGGCACAGCATGTGATACTTTGACAGCCCGGTGTCAAGTTACAATCATAACTGACACAGCATTGAAATATACATTTTTGTAATGTGCAAGCAAGTAACGTTTCAGTGATATATAGTTTGTTAGGGTTTTGATGAAAATCACGGTTGTGACAACTGTGCAAAAAAGGGGCATATTTCAGGTAGAACCCCGCCTTCCTCCTACTACTTGCCCTCTTTTCATGAAATAACTTTGAGAACCGTACCCCACAATGTTTTTGCAATGATTATAAGTGGAAAATGATCGTATTGTGACCAATAATCAGGCGTCGTGGCGTCACTTATGACGTCATGTACTGATAATTCAAGCACTAGAACAAATGGACATTTTGTTTGTAGTTCCGATACGTTTAAAATTTACATTTGAGACACATTGAAGGAATACAGACCACTTTGGAACCTTCCCCAAAAATCCAAGATGGCGGCAAAAGAAGGGTACGTGGGGCAAAATTTAAAATTCGATTTACAAAGTGAAAGCTACCATTCTTTCCTTGCTATCATACATTTTTATGATGCTTAATAGTCAAAGATTAAGATAAGATATGTTTCGGCTGTTCCCCTCTAGTGAGCCATAAACCCAAATTTTCGGCTCTCAGCTGATGGACTAGGTCACAGATGACTTCAAAATGTGATAAGAACAAAAAAGTGGCACACGAGCCGTTAGGCGAGTGTGTCACTGTTTTACCACATTCGACGTCTTCTGTGATCTATTACTGAACAGACGCACGGCAACATGGAATCTATCGATAACAAAAGAAACAAAAAATTGTTAATGACGTCATCTATGCGTCTGTCCTCCAATAGATCAAAAGTAGGAACCAATCAAAGTGCGAGAAAAATTCGACATATTATATAAGGAATATAACCATAATCTTATCGCACATAAAGGTGCCTAAACTAGCGGGTAGCTGGCGCTTGTAGCGATTCCACACTGGTTGTTTTTGTTCCTGGTCATCATGACGTAACCTTCCATTCCCCAGCCAGTCCCCCAGGAGTTCTTGACCATCCAGTAGTCTTTACCTTGGTAGGTTCCATATCCAACAGCAAGCACACCATGATCCAGATGAGTGCTATTGCAGGCACTGAAATGATAAATGAAACGATAAGGCTTCGACGTGATTGCGATTTGCCTGACAGCGGTTGTAGCTCGTATTGTCATGCACTCCATTAACATCTACACCGGAGGCCGGGGGATAATTTAAGAAGGACATGTTCCATGAAACACATTGAAAGTTTAAAGTTCACCTTCTCGCTCTATATTTTTTCAAGGCAAATATGGCAAGGGAACGCAAACGAAAATGTTGCTGGCATAATTAGAATCCACTAGGGTGTCATGTACAGCCTCAGAAGTAAGAAACACCAGACTAGAATAACTTACTCCAGCTCCCAGGCTTGTACCTTACTGACGTTGTTGCTGTTGATGATGATAATGATAATGATGATAATGACGATGATGATGGAACAAAGATTTATTGCTGTGTTAAAAAACAAGTACTTACGGCTCATTGTAGACTCCTTTGTGATAAAAATGAAATGATTGGTGACTGGCATCAATGGCGACAGATATTGGGCCGACAGTGGCTACAGCATACTGAAGGGCAGATTCGCTTCCACTTTGGATATCCGTGTAACCTAATCAAAAAAATAACGCCAATAACTCCTAGCCTTTTAGTAAATCGAATCCAAACTTCGGCATGCTGAACGTTTTCAGCTAAGACTCGTGTAATTATCGAAAATGTTCGGCAAAGCTCGTCGACTCACCGGTGACAGTGGCACCAACATCAGCTTTTCGGAAATGGCATCGCTCTTGTTTAGCTTTGTATGGGTAGCTCTCCTCAGTGTCAATACCGCCGTTGTCCTTAATGTACCTGGCAAATAAATAACGTATTAACCCAAAGACTCTCATATATATAATTATATCATACAGCATTAAATCTTTTGTCATGATAGATATTTCAGATTTAGATCACAGTTTCAGGAACACGCTTCTTTTCAATTTGAAATTTAAAATCCAAGATAAACGGAAAGGTTCATTTTTATAATTTCTGAAAAAGTTTTACACCTGTTTTATTTTTGTTTATAGGTGAAATTAGGCACTCGCAGGCCTACTCTTACAAAGTAATAAGAGAGGGAAATTTAGTATTTCAGACCATCAGCAAAAACATATATATATGACTTTCAGGCTTTCAGGAGCTCATTAGTTACAGTCAACTCAAGGAGATTAAGGCCAGAGCCCATTTCTATTTCATCCTACTACATTTTGTTTCTTCGCTTACTCAAAGGTTTTATCTACGTATCCACCCTGACAGCCCAAATTTCCATATTTTGTGGAGCAGTCGACCAAATTCTGTTCACTGAGGGAGACAAGTTGTCCTGTTTTCTTGAAGTGCTGTCCTTCCAGTGATCCGGTAACACTGAACGCCCAGCAAGAACCGCAATAGCCTGGAAAAAGTGACAAAGAGTACAATCAGTGTTAAGGCGAAAACTGTACAAAATTGAAAGACGACGAAGGGGAGGAGGAAGAAAAAGACGAAGAAGAAGAAGAAGAAGAAGAGGAAGAAGAAGACGAAGAAGAAGAAGAAGAAGAAGAAGAGGAAGAAGAAGAAGAGGAAGAAGAAGAAGAAGAAGAAGAAGAAGAAGAAGAAGAAGAAGAAGAGGAGGAGGAGGAGGAGGATGATGATGAATATTATGGTGATGATGATAACGATGGAGGAGGAAGAGGAAGAGGAGAGCAAACACGTACCCTGATCCTTCACAGGAGTGACGTATCCCTTGGTTCTCCAGTCGACAGTATCAGGCAGACTTACTCCACTGGGAGGAAGAAAAGACGACCCTTGTTGTTTTGTTTCGTTGGAAAAGTGAGAACGAAGTCCCAGGAAAAAGAAGCGATATTCATTGACTGTCAGATCACCGAACTGGTTCATAGCCAGGGTGTATGAGTGTCCTTCGGAGTTGTGTTGTTGAATTTTCTAGAAATACATTAGACAGGACGATTAAGAAGAAGATACTGAGAAAAACTGTTCGTGATAAACATTTCAGCAGTCCAACAAAACTTCCTTCATCGCGGACCTCTGTGCTTCATTTTCGTTTTCAAAACCAAGTGATAATGGCTATGAATGCTTAAGTACCGAGAGTAAACTAGCAAAACGGAAAATTAAAGTATCAACTGGCTAAGTAACGACTTTATTTATCCCACGATGTTTCGATCGTTTTCAATGTCACGCAATAAAAAAATAAATCGAAAACCATCCAGTGGATAAAGTCAAGAAATTGTGACCTTATAGGAAATAAATAAAGAAGACACTTCTGCAAGCTTCAGGTCTCTGCATTTTCCCAAACTGCAGATATTTGTCGAAATGTTTCGCAGAAATTTATGGAAACGCCATGTTGGTGTACCTCTGCGGTGCACCAAAATGGCGGCCGGAAAATAGTGTAAACATCTGGAACTTACTTTGGCTATCTAGGCGACTGATTATCTGTACTGAACAAACAATCATTAACATAAGCACTTTTCCTAATGGTCTAACTTCTAAAAAGCTACAAATCATGAAATAAGTATATATTTTTCGAGAGGTGCGATCGTGGCTTTGTGTTGCGCACCGCCACAACTCTGAAATTCAAAATACGCTGGTTTCCAAACGAAGCACGCTATTGAGCTGTAAAATTTAAAGAAATATAAATTTACCCCCCTTTTATGCCTGATGGGTATAAAAACATTGGTGGCTCTTTAGTTTTCGATTTTAGAAAATAATGACGTCACGTGAAAATAATCTATTGAGAAACAAGCCTTCCGATGGAAATATGCAAAAATTAGTTAGAGTGAATAAGGCAGTGTTCGTCACTGCTCTGTCTTTACCTTGCTGCTGTATCGCACTTCACGCTTGCAATTGTTTCGAGATTTTAAGACGTAAATTTCAAACAAATTCGGAGACTTTCGAAACTTGAACGGCAATATCAACGACACTGAGAAAATTTCGCAGAAATCACTTAAATCTTTGAACACTCGCCTCTAAAAACAGGCAATATTAATAGTGATTCACCTGCAGATAAATCGTGTGAGATTTGTATCAATCCGTCTTTCGGCGATCTTTGTGTTGCAACCGAAGTGGTACACAACAAATATGTTAAGGAAGTTACTGCCCGAGTTCGAGGTGAACTGTACATGTTCTTATCAAGGAAATGAACGACTTTTACTTACATCACAGTTTATAATCTGAGAACTCTACCTTCAATACTTCTCGTTGAAACGCTCCTCAGTTTTGTTACTCCGTCGATAGCATTGTGTATTAGTTTGACGTGGTTTTATTATTAACACCAACGCTGGCAACAGAATAAGAACACACTCTTCCTTGACTCGACGTGACTATTTGATAATTAGATTAGTTGTTTGTCGGTAAAATGAAAATTTGCGTTTTGATTAAAACAAAATCGTTCCTCTTCAACTTTTCAGCAGATATTTAGCTTTTATTTTCCATTTATCTCCAGCAGTGAGTGAAAAAATACACATCTTTCTTATATTTTCGTGCAAACAAAGGTACTTTGTGGCACACATTGGCGAGAAAACAAAAGTATCAAGTTACAAACGTTGGCGTGAAAAGTGCAATTGTCACATTTGCTGCAATGACTTTCAAAATCGTCTTGACAAACGGTAATTGTAAGTTATTTTTGGGCCTTGAAAGAAAACACAAACATGAAACATACGTACTGCTAAGATGATGTCTTATCAAGTTTTTGTCCGCTCATATTCCGTTCATATTAGTTGACTACCAAGGGAGAAACGGCATGGGTGGACCTATGTGACTACTGTATCAAAGTCGTAAATTATACTCTGCACTATCTGAGATTGTCTTACTAGTTAAAACGTTTTACATACCCTCAAGTTATCTCTCCAAATTGCATAACGAGCCTCTTCTTCGGTGTCTGTCTCGTATTTCTTGTCATGTAAAGTTTTCCAAGCCTGCCACTGTTCCTTGTATCCATCAAACTTCAGAAAAGCGCAGCTTGCAACGGATAAGCAAAGCACAAATGCGATAACACCTTTCATTTTGACGAAGAGTAACTTCTTTCCTACCCCACGTGCACCGAACCACGATAACCATTGAAAATGCTGATAACTCGGAATGCTGGTAGTTTATTAACACCGAGAAGTTACAAGTCACTAGATCGAAACAACCAATTCTCAGCTCGAACCTTAAGCGCGCTGGAGCCTCAGAATCTAAGCTCAAACCTATTGTGGAATGAGGAACAAAGATAACAATTTTAAACACGAAAATAAAATAAAATAAGATAAACCCATACTTCATTATTCAAATCGTTTCCCGACAGAAAGGCTGGATTCAGCGCAAGGCCCTTTAAGCATCCCAATAAATATTTCTCAATAATGAATGATGCAGAGGTACCACTTTTATTCCACGAGTTGTGAAATCGTTTAATTAAGGCTGTGCATTGGTATTCGGGTATTCTCTAGGAACGCACTAACGAACAAGATCAATATTTACCAAGATATTCGGTTCTAGCTACACGGCAGTTTCGAGAAAGGTTGTGTAAAAGCGTACGCTACAATGCCGTAAGGTATTATGGGTTATTCTGTTCAAGATTGCTTGATTGAAGCTCAAGGTGTTAATTAATAGGAAAGAGTGCTAACACGTGTATTCAGACTTTGGGTTCTTTCTTCTTGCTGAAGGAAGCAACGCCAACACGCGCTAGTGCTCACATTTTCTCCTTCGTTCTTGCTAAAACAACGTCAACCCATAAGACCAATTAAAATGGCAGGGAGGGGGGTCCTTCTTTATTGGCCGTGAATTTGTTGCTAAGGAAGGTTTCTAACCGTCATATTTTGAAAACCAGACCACCTAAGGATAAGTTTTTTGCACAGGTTTGTTCCACTGAAGACTCCTGCAAAAGTTTCAAATCACGGCCATATTTAACCAGTCAAGTAACCAGAATAGAAAGGCATCTAAATCCGAAAATGTAAATCAGCGTCAATAATTATGAACGTCCACGTGCTTCATGCTACGTAAGGGTCTTACGAAACTCGTATTATCTGATAAAAGTTTGGAGGTAATAAACACCACATTAACAGACTTTTACAGTAGCTTTCCTCTTTTAGGTATAAACAATATATAACCACTCTTTCCCTTTTCTTTCAAATTTTAGGGGTTTAATAAATTCTAACGCGCGGTTTGGGACTAGCACTATGGTTACGCACTCGAAATCATGTCTTTTTTGATTTAGCACTACAAAACTCTCCAAAATAGCTTTCCTCTAAATATTGCCTTTAGCAGCAATCCCTTAGCAACTGCTCTAAATATGTAGTTAAGAAGGACCCCGCTTAATAGCAGTGGCTATATGCCCTACAGCAAAAGCCCATTACCCTGCCAACAGTGGGAAATTTTCACAGCTTTTCACGGCAGGTGTTACTGAAACCTCTTGAGAGTATTCTGTGTTTGTTTGGAAATGCCAAACGTTTCGAAAAGTCAGTTTTGTTTTCAAGTTGACCAATTTTCCGACGGTTTCATATTTTTGACGGTATGACAGTGAAAACCAGCGATATGATATGTTGTTTTCGAAATGAATTTTCGCTATTTAAAGAAACATTGTTCTGTCCTTGGGTGACAAGCATTAGGGCCTCACATGATCCGCATCGTGGTGCATCTGGTGTAGAGAACGTCACACCGCAATGAACATGCTGGCCTCTACACAGAACATTCCCAAGCTAAGCTAACGCACGATAATGGCAAAATACCGGTTGAACGGCCAACGTGCGAGAAAACTGCCAGTTAACCAAACCATGTTACACCAGAAGGCTGGAATGATCCAGAAGTTATGTTTTATTCAATGATTCTCAGCCGCTGAGGCAACATAATGCAAGTTTTTGACGATTAAATAACTTTGAAATCAAAATCTCACGGGAAGAGTTCAGATCCAAACGAATAAACCAAAAGTCTCAGGACGCGACAGATCATCAGAGTTTCACAGATATGTACGCTTTTAAGCAGTTTCGAAAATGAAGCCGACAAAAATAAAGCCTTGAACGAAACCAAAAATTCCCACATATTACCACAGGCAGCCCAATCTAATTGTACATCCTTTCACAGTTCAACGCTCTTTAAATTTTTGCATTTGTTCCGTTGTTGATGTTGTTGTTGTTTTGGTTCCGTTTTCAGGATAAACTTGTTCAAGACACCACGAATACCACGATTTTAGTGATTTTAACTTCGGACAGAAAAAGTGCCCGAAAATAAAACCGTCCGAAATTTGTAGACATACGAAATTTTAAGAGTCCGAAATATTTACGGAACAGTGCATGTAAAACTTTGAAGTAGCTCCAAAGCTCCTAGTCTCGTTTATGCTGGGTTTTATGGAGCAGCCTCTATTTGAGACACTACTTGACATACATAACGGCTTAATAGAATTTGTGTTATTTTCTTATCGGTGTATTCTCAAAACCTTGAGCCTGCAGTAAAACTATCATTGTCACAGATGTTATTTCAGTGTAATTCGTGTTTTGTAGGCGTAAATTCACTTTAACTATGTTTCAGCACAGTATCCGAAATAAAATAAAAAGTGTCCCAAAATGAGCCGTCCCAAATTTCTTGCAAGCAATTAATAAAATGCTTCCAGACACCAAGTGACTTTTTGCACTCGGGTACCCTATCTCAGTCGACTACAACCAGAGATGCTGACAGGTATTTTATTGCAAATGATTTAAAAACAATTCTTTCATATAAACAAAAAAATTCATCTTATATCCTCGGTATACAAAATATGTCTGGATTTACGAAAAAGGAGAAGGGTATGAGAATTTCAGTTTTTCGCCGCAACTCGCGCCAAAAACATATTTTTCATAAATCTAGTCATACATATAAATATAAAAGCTTAGTTTATTGGAGTTAGCGCTTTCGTCGCTTTGGTAAAATTTTGACTGAAATAATCCACCAAACGTGGAACAAAAATTTCTACTTAACAACAAATAGTTTTCTGCCGTGCAATGTTCTGAAAAATTAAGTTATTCGTCGAAACGTATCCACCTCAGCGGTCCGTATTACAAAATTCGGACCGCTTAGTCAGCCAATTAGCATTCTCCCCTTCATCGTAAACTAGGTTGTCTTGCTAGGATCAAACAAGCGGATAGCTAGCAAGTGTAGCGATTCCACACTGGTTGTCCTTGTTTCTTGACATCATGATGTAACCTTCCATTCCCCACCTGGTCCCCCAGGAGTTCTTCACTAGCCAGTAGTCTTTGTCTTGATAGGTTCCATAGCCAACGACCAGAACACCATGATCAAGATATTCGCTGCTGCAAGATCTGTAGTAAAGTAACAAATGCCGTTAAAGTGCTGCTACGACGAAAATCTCATCTTTCTTATCTAAGCAATTTTAAAACATAAACAAGTACGAGAAGAAAAATGCTGTTTACAATTTTCAAATATCTCTTTTCGTTCCAGAGATATTCAAGTTTTTAAAACATGCAAAATAGCCAAGTGATGACGTCATAAACTCAACCGAATTTTGATCAAATATGATGAACAAAAATATCTCAGCTAATTTGAAACAGAAATGTTTGATTCTTTGCAGTAATATGAGGCTAACAGCTTTGTCACCATGGTAACATACTGGGTTCCAGACCTCCCCAATATTAGAGGCTTTTCTGGCCACCTTAAACGTTTCACACTGAAATTTAACATGTACCGCGTTACTATCGAATTTTTGTATAAATCTATTAGCGTTCTATCACGAATGCCGTTCTGTAAGTGGCCACGCTACTCACTATCTATTCTGTTTTAGATAGTGAGAAGCTTAGCACTGTGCGCTGAGGGCTGTGGAAACACTCGCCGACAGGCGAAAGAGGGAGTAGTCGTAGTCTACAAGGAGGCTGGTCAGCGTGACAAAGATTGCTGCGGAAATTACTCACGGTTCATCGTAGACTCCACTGGAATAGAACCGAAACGATTTAACGCTGGCGTCAATGGCGACGGAGATTGGTCCCACTGTGGCGGTGGCCGAGTGAAGGGTCGTTTCGTTTCTTTTAGGAATGTCAACGTACCCTGGAAAGGTGATGTGATAACAATCCATACATCATCTCCGTACTCAATAGATTTCTCATGGTATCAGCTGCCTTGCCCACGACAGCAGTACCCGTAGTTCGAGCGGCGGTAACAACCTTACTGTCCAACCGAAACGACAGCAATAAAAGTCTTATGAAACAACAATAAACTAACAATAAATACAAAGCTTGCAACTGTTTTGGCCTCGTGTACACTTAACCCCAGAGCCCTGAGTTTGATCTGTATAGGTATTAAATCAAATGATTTTCAGTGTAAATCGGAATAAATAAGCCCAAGTAATTTTTCAAAGACTGAATTATATTTAAACGAGCCCATATGGCGAGTGCAATTTGTAGTCTTTGAAAAATTAACGACTTCAGCAATCGAACGAAATCGAACACCAAACTTTGTGTGAAGTTGATTCCCGAATCAGCAAAACTCAATCGAACAAATCAGCGCCTGAAACCATATCTCCGGCTCACGTGTTATGCGCAAGTAACTCGAGCCTCCAGAAACTTGGTTTTGATTTTCAACAGGACCACGACGGCCAAGACAGGTTTTGAAAAAAATCAAGAGTTCGGAAATCAAACGTTCGATTGAGTTCGATTGTCCAATTTTACTATGCTGGGCTTGTTCGATCTGCCCCGATAAGTCTTGACATCAGAATGGAGACCTGCGTAAAACATTCACCACAATTCTTTGCTTGGTGTTTTAGAATTTCCTTTTTCCGCGCAAGAACGCTAAATCCTACTCCGGGGGGGGGGGGGGGGAGTACTCCCTTACACGGGCTATACAGGTACTTGCGGCTCCAAAGGGTATATGGTTTTTCTCAGCCGTTTTATTCATAAATAGGGTATTGATTTTGGCCCTTTTGGTCATAACTAGGATAGGGTTTTTGCTCTCTAGTCTTGAATTGGATATGTTGTTTAGAAGTACCTTGTGGCACTAAATTTTTGCGGGAGTTCATTTTTGCGAATCGGCAATTTTTTGTAGTTTGCGGGAACTGGTTTTCTTGCTGAGCACTAATTTTTGCGATTTCGGGAAGTCGTCTTTCATTGAAATTACAACATTTTCGCATTTTTTAATTAAACTGCATGTAATTGACAATAATGCAGTAATTAGTGTCTCTTTACTACAGTAACATCGTGTTCTTGTGTGGCTGATTGCTCCGGCAATTGACCAGCAATAACATTTCATCGTTTTGTTTCTGAATGAAAGAGACGTTTAAAAAAAATGAATAGTAGCAACAAGATTCTTCATGTGATGTCTCTGTGTATAATTTCGCCAGTGGAGTCGGGAACTATTTTTTGCGGATCGCAAAAATTATAACCCGCAAATATAGTGCCACACGTTAGCTACTTTTTCATCATTAATGATAAGACCATCGACAAAAGCCCTTCACAGTACCTTCAGGTTTCAACATCGGTGTGAACTAGATAACTTTTTATAAAGCCGGTCTCAAGTGAAACAGGGTATTGATTAAATGATCTTGTCATAACTAGGATATTCAAATTATGGTCAGGTCATAAATAGGGTAGGGAAAATCGCACAGTTTGGTCATAAATAGGGTAAGGGTTTTGGGAAGCGGGCCGCTCACCACCATACAATTTTTCTGAGAGTATTCCCCGGGATTCTGTTTCAGTGTCTGTTACCTGTCATGGTGGCCCCAACATTTCTTCGTTGAAATCGACATGGGTTGTCTTTAGCCACATACGGGTAACTGGCCTCCGTGTCGACTCCATGATTTCCTATGATGTAGTCAAACGCCCTATCCATGAATCCACCCTGACAGCCTAAATTTCCAGATGTTCTGGAGCAATCGACCAGATTCTGTTCACTGAGGGAGACGAGTTTTCCTGTTTTCTTGAAGTGCTGTCCTTCCAGTGATCCGGTCGCGCTGAACGCCCAGCAAGAACCGCAATGGCCTGTATGGTAGGATAGAATTTTTGTCAACAATTTTTTTCAGTAATTTATAAAAGATAATACAAATATCAAACGGTTGTAAAAAAACACTGACAAGAATCATTCATAACAGTACGTTTCCATAAAGGAAACCGCGATCAGCAACATAATCTTGCTACGAAAGGAAATGCTTGATTATCGTCTGGGTTTTACCGGCTAGGATGAGAGCATGAAGAGTTAATAAGTAAATCCCTTATATAGGCCTTATTCTCAAGCCAATCCGTCTAAAGCTATTTTTAGATCACTCCTGGTTTCAGATATTCCAGTAGCGTCCAGAATAACCAATCCCGTGAGGGAACGTTTGGTCACGTGGGCAGCCTAAGATGCTTAACACAAATTTTTATCATCCACGCAAATGTTTTCTTAAGGCCCGTTTACACAGGCGATTTCTGTCGAGGCAACTCGATGCAATTTTTGTCGCGCTAAAGTTGCAACTTCAAAATCGCTCGTGCGATTTTCAGGTGCGATTTTCAGTGCGATTAGTCGCCGCGATATCGCAGGGGTTTCGAACATGTCTGAAACTTGATGCAACTTAAGCGCGACAAAAATTGCATCGAGTTGTCGCGGCAAAAATCGCCTGTGTAAACGGGCCTTTAGAGATCACGCACTTAACAGCATCATCCGTCGGAGAACTGCATGGGCACCATTTTCATCAAAAATAAAAGGCGTAACCACTTAATAAATAAGTAAAGAATCCGGGATATGATAGGTAATTGATATATAAATATCCTCACCAAGATTCAGGTCTGTGTGGTTTTTCATTCGTGTATTATCCAGAGAAGTCCTTGAGTCGAATTTATAGAGCTTTCATGGAGATACCATGTTGGTGTCCCTCGGAGGGGCTCCAACATGGCGGCCCGTAAAGTGAACGAAACATCTGTACATTATTGAGTTTTGCTATTTAAGTGAAAAGTTCTATAACTCTAGAGCTTGAAGACATTAAAATTAATACTACTTCTAGTACAAGAACTGTTCAGTTAGTAACAACTTAAGCGGTGACTCATCTTTTGACTTACGCGATTGCCTTCTCGTGCGGCCATTTTATGTCACGCAACGCAGAAGCTTGGAAATTCAAACGTACTCTACTACAAAACGAAGAACCCTATCGCGTTTCAACGTTGTAAAAGGTCACGTTCTTAGAGAGTCTTATATATGATGAAACTAAAACCTCAGAAGAAAAGGTAATTTCTAATTTTGGAATATGATAGCGTCACATGAAAACCGGATCATAGCTCTTACTCCTCGTGCTCTTCTTATTATAATTACGTGACTTGTGAAATCATATCACGAGAAAGAACAGAGAAATCGATCACCTTGATCTTTGACTTCTGTGACATATCCCTCCTTTCTCCAGTCAACTTCAGTTGGCAAACTCACGTGCCCAGGTTCCAGGTACGCCGAGCCGCTTCTCTTGGTCTCGCTGGAAAAGCGGTACAGGTACAGTGGTCGCAGGTACAGGAAGCTGAATTCATTTTGAGTGAGGTCTCCAAAGTGGTTCATGGCCAGCCGATATGAGCGACCTTGGGAGTTGTGTTCGTTGATTGTCTAGTATGAAAATGTTTATAGGTTAAATGTATTTCAAGCACTATGTGTCCTATGTGAAAAAGAGTCCTTTCCAGTGATTAACGCTGTGGAAATATTTTCAGCTGGGCCCAGTGTAAGGTGTTTCTTCTTCTCGTTTTTCCTTTAACAGCACCTCGTTTCCAGGGTCTCTCGTCTTCTCGCCCAACCGGAGGGAAGATGAGAGACCCTGGGAACGGGGTTGATGAGGGAAGACGAGATAGCTTGGGAACGAGGTTGAAGAAACAGCGGTTACAAATCCCGGGAGAATTCCCATATGAAAAGGACGGGGGTGCTCGTCATACCTTTTAGGGGTTAAAAAGCGGTTTTGTACCTCATAGGGTGTTTAGCCTCAAAAGGTCCTCAGTGGAGCTTTTGCAGCACCTTTTAGGGTATCGAGCCAAAAAAAATATGACAGGAGATAACGTTTCGTTTTAAAACTGGTACCTCTTAGGGATGAAAAAAATTTCAAGCCACGTCCACAAAACAGGATCTTGGTACCTCTTAGAGGCCACAAATCCGCTAAGCAAATAGTCAGTATGGAAGACGATACTGAATTAGTCTTGGTCTTAAATATAATCGAGTTTATCGACCTGAAGCAAAGGATAGTTACTTTTTTCTCTTTGTAAACGTTAGAAGATCGTCTTCGCGTCGACGTTTTGACGAGGACGGACCTATTGACCCGAATTGGTTGTTATCCTTTGTTTTTTTGTACTGTAGTCGTTTAAACCCGAGGTAGGTAACACTACCCACTACCTAAAGGCTCAAGGACCTTAGTACCCACTTGTGTAAATAGGCACCGGCGGACTTAATCCTTAGGGGTGACCCTGCAATGGACTAGCATCCCATCCAGGGGGGAGTAGAAATATTCCTAGTCGCTTCATGCTACAGAAGCCTGGATAAGCTCCGGCCGAATGGGCCACTTGGCTTGTACGTAGACTTATCCTTTTACCCTTGGGATGAGAATGATCCTATGTACAATATTTGAGGCATTTGATGAGGGTCTGAATGGGGGTACCTCGATAACACTAAACACTTAATGTTTGGCTCTGTAACACAGAACAGTTAAAAATTAAGTATTTTAACATTAACAGTAAAAAATTCTCTATAACAGTAAATTTTATCCCGAAGGAAACAAAAACGGCCCCTAAAAGGGCAATGTTATTTTGTTCAGTATAGCAAGAAGTTTTCGGCCTCTTTCCGACAGTTCTCGATCTTTTCGGAAGATTTCCGAAGATTTCCGAAGACAGCCGAAGATTTCCAAAGACTACCGAAGATGTACAGAGACTATCAAAGGTAGACTATTCGTTAAGCCCAAGAAATTCCCTCAGATGTTTCTTGATGGCTGCCACGCCGGATGGCTTCGAAAGGTCGAAAGTGACCCTGCCTCTATGCCTTTCGAAACCAGAATCCTTTCCGCTTCTATAGAAGCTCACTAGAACTTTGACAACATCGGAGGAGAATCCATTCGATGCCGCCATCGCCGCCATGTTTCGACGCTGACCAAAGGATCGTGGGCTCTTGGCACGAGGTAGTTCCCAGTGCTGCCCGGGCTCCCCAGAACAGACAGAATACTGTTGCACATTGGGTCGAAAAAAGAGACTACAGAACTTTTGAGAGGCTTTGAGCACGGGCTCGAAGTTCATGAGTGATTTTATTACCGATTTTCTTGGAGCAGATAAGAATTTGCAATGCTAAAAGACTATGGGACCCCATGGGGTTTCCACGAAAAACCCTCTAAACACTTAACAGTATTTTCTCCAGAAACACTAAACATTAAAAATGTGGCCAATTTAACAGCAAACACTAAAAATTATGGTCAAATAACACTAAACACTAATCCCCATTCAGACCCTCATTTGATCAGTGTGAGTCCGTTCAAATGTTTTTTTGCGCCGATAAATTCGATCTTCGGTAAAATAAATACATGGATATGCAAAATGAAAATACGAAAATATGAAAAGGCCAATCACTCACACTGTATGGATTGGTCCATTTTAAATCGATTTCCGTACTACTACTTATTTTCGATTGATTCTCTCAAAAATGATCTACTCTCGGTTTTATCGATTGAACAGAGTTTCAGTGGGCCAGTCACGTTGGTGATCTTTGTTTAAAAGGATTTTGGCTTGTACTTCGGATGAAATACAAGTTGGTGATGAGTGCGTGGTGAGTATTAAATACATCTACAAAAATAGTTC
This sequence comes from Orbicella faveolata, assembly GCF_042242905.1. NCBI lineage: Eukaryota > Metazoa > Cnidaria > Anthozoa > Scleractinia > Merulinidae > Orbicella > Orbicella faveolata. The sequence goes on along the minus strand of NW_028301558.1, from coordinate 5,509,256 downwards.
GGTGTCCTGAGTTATTCCGATTAGCTCTCATAGTATCTCACCTTAAGGTTGTCTCTCCAAATAGCTTTCCTCATTGCCTCCTCGCTCTTGGTAGCGTAGCTTTTACCATGAAAACTCTTCCACGCTTCCCACTGTAATTCATCTTCTTCTACCTTGAGGACAAAGCCACTTGTTACAGTCAGGCACAAAAAGATAGCGAGGAATCCCTTCATTTTACTTCCGCGTCTGGAAAATGTGTTGGAAACTCGGAGCAGTTTTTCGTGTTTCTTCTTTTTTCTTCTTCTATGCTCCAGTGGAGGAATATGATCGATAGACTTGGATAGAAAGTTATAAGAATTATGGCAAACAAAAGGTCACAAGACTTTCCCATAATGTCTCGTTGCGTATCACGAGAAAAAACTGTGCATTGGAAATTGGATTGCAACAGTCCCATGACACATCATATATTCGATTTCGGATTTCGAACTCTAGGGTTTTCGAGTTTGGACTCCAATTTAGTAATGAATAAGTTATTTTTACATAATTACTGACTTATTACGGGGGCGAAAAGAACATGCCTCATATACCCGTGGGAACTCTTCGGAACATTTTGAGAGCATTATGTTGACTATGTTGTCTATTACTGCAGACTTAAAAGTCTTTGCTCTTTTCTCTGCGAAAGATAAAAGGCGCAACATACGAAATGTGGCTTAAGTCAGATGGCTATATTCTCTTCCAGTCTTCCTTCTACGACTGGGCTACGACTGCGACTGTTTTTTGGGGGGAAATTCTGCTCACGACTGATGCCACGAAATGCACTTTATGGTAAGTTGTCTACGAATGATTCGACGTTACATCTGAACGCTACACTAAATAACTTCAGTCGGAGAAGTACTTGTTCCAATAAAATTTGGCTGTAATGTAATAACAAGGCGCCCTTATCAGTTATCTTGTAGTCGTATTATGTGTTAGGATTAATGTTAAAACAAAAGTAATAATGCGGCTATTGTCACAAGTTGTCAACGCGATTAAAAATCGTGATCGCGTGTGTCACACAAGACGGAGCACATACAGTCGAACCTGTATTAGGCGGACACCCTCGGGATCCATGCTAGTAGTGTCCGCTTAATACAGGGTGTCCGCTGAAAACAGGTTCCCGCAGAATTCGTCTTAAAAGCGTCATTAATACCCGTCAGTATTAAAAAACCTTGAAAGGGTCAAATAGCATTCTCGTGAACGGTCGATAACTCTGAAATACCGTATTTCTATAAACAATAACAAGTACCCGTATATGGGGTAAAGTGATTTTAAGTATACAGTAACAGTATCTATATTGATCGAATCTTGAGAAGGTTTACAAATCAAACAAGAACACAAGTTCTGTAAGAACAAAACCGAATGACAAAATACTGCATTTCTGTGACAGCTCAGTTTGTTGGCAAACTTAGGTGTCCGATCTACTAAAACGTAAAAAAAAAAAAAAAAAAAATCAAAGGACACCTACGGTCAAACTCGTGGATTAAGTAATCTAGAGATGAAACATGTTGGTGAACTTGCTGTTAGTGGAATTATTAAAGGCTGTTAAAACAAGCCGGGTTCATACCACGCAAGGAAGCACTTATCTCACATAAGTGTAGGCTTAATTCGTTGGCTTTTGTTGCACACATATTACAAGAACATACGTCTAGAATAGCTGGGATCAGGCAAAATTGCAGCTGCACTTAGAGTGGTAAAGGCTAAGAGTTCTTGGGTCACAGAGGATACTCCTGCCCAAAAAATCATAGAGTACTCACCCCCCTTTCCCCACGCCCAGATCATGATGTTGATGTTTGTCTGCCTGGTGGGAAAATTTGCATGTAGTCAAGTCGTACGAACTTACAAATGATTTTCATATCATTTCATTCAAGGCTGTAGTGAGGTTTCTTATGAGACAGCACTTCTTTTCCAATGTGGAACCGCTTGTCTCTCTATATTATTGCACGTTAAATACATCAAAACAAGTAGTCTCTTTTGCATGCATTTTCAGTGTTGATCCGAAAAATCTGTCGACCCATAAAATTATATGCGGTCTAACAAGCTCACAGGGGTTTTCTTTACCTTAGTTATCTTTTCAATCAAGAAGCAAAAGTGTAAATTAAAGACAGGGTAAAACTCATTGAAGCTTTTCAACATCAAGTATTTGGGAATTTCTTTCCAAGTTTATGTGTATTTCACATCCCACTTAGAGTTCAGATCAATGTACTAAAATAAACACGACAAGTATAGAGAAAACAATTTTAACCTAAACTTAACTCGATGTCGGTTGAAAGTGGACAACTCAACACTGATGAAAAACGTAATACAAACTGTAAAGCTGTGAGCGAAAGTGCTGCTTGAGTGAGCGTTGGATCTCACAGGAGATCTATAATCAGCCAAACTTGAAAAGTAGAGCGATAATAAGTCAAAGACTACTGCAAGACTGATACAACGTCGTATATTTAAAACAATATTTCGGCTGGCCTCAGGTTTAGATGTTACTAAATTATAAAAATGAAATTACAATATTATATAATGGTGCTGATGTTTGTCCTGTTTTCAATAGCTGTTTCGTTGAAAACTGTTCGCTTCGCTCATTGCGTTCGTAGAACGCAGTCCTAATGCAGACTTGAGTCGAGTTTCGTGGGACAGTGGACCTTCGTCCGAAGTTGCGACGCCGATTTGGCCGCCCCGCAGCAGGGGCAAAACGAATGACATCATCGCCAAACCATGAGCTGTATATTTCTTTCGAGTGCGGGTCTTTGTTTCGTTCAAGTGCGGGTTTTTGTGGACATTTACACTGTAATTTGGAAGCTGTAAGTAGTCAATTTTCTTTTCAAGTCTTTCTGACTGGATAGCATGAGACTAAAAGATATCACTGTTAACATTTATCGATACCTTAAGGAGTTATGTATGACTTCTGGTGCGAAAGTAGAGTTTGGCCCTGTTAGACGAAATCGCCCGTCGTCAGCAACAAACAACCGCGTTGACGAAGCTCAACTTCAGCTGTGTTATTTCGCTCCTCTGCCTGAGCTTTGTAGTCAGAAATCTAACTTGCTAAGTTGTGTGGCTCGGAAGGCGGCCGTGATTTGTTTTCAGAAATTTAACTCAACGAGTGGTGTAGTTCGAAAATTGGCCATAATTTGTGGTCAGAAATCTAACTTGCCGAGTTGTGTAGCTCGGAAAGCGGCCATCATTTGTGGTCAGAAATTTAACTCACCAAGTGGTGTTGTTCCAAAACTGGCCATGATTTGTGGTCAGAACTTTAACTCAACGAGTGGTGTTGTTCCAAAACTGGCCATCATTTGTGGTCAGAAATTTAACTCACCGAGTGGTTTAGTTCGAAAATTGGCCATGATTTCTGGTCGCAAATCTAACCATGCCAGTTATGTAGCTCGGAATTTAGCAACGATTTTTCGTCATATGTCCGGAAAATTTGTTACTGCAAGTCATGTACGAACCAGAGCTAAGCTAATCTAACAGTACCCTTTTCTAAAGTAAACATATGCAAATGTGCTACACAAAATATTTGTTCCTATGGCCTGCCCAAATTCATTAGCTTTGCATGTACCTCTACACCTTTCCAATAGACCAGAATGTCAACCTTGCCTAAACACCTTTACACGAACGCACTCATAATCTATGATTACTTCTAGTATAAGTTCATTAAGGTCGACGAATAAGACACATTCTCATCAAAGCTTACCACATTAGCATGACAGGTCACTTTCCAGCAAACTAATGCTCATCTCCTGGTCATGTTTCACGCCTGGACGAGTCAAAGGCTTACGAAATTCAGCCTTCAAGTTGGCCATAGTACTAATTTTCGAACATTCGAACTCCACTTCAATCTAGCGAAACACCTAATGGTCGTGTAGAAGCTACAAAATCATCAATTTGGGCTGCAAACCTAGCGCTGACTGCAAGGTTACTATTCCAACATGGCTTCAGGCTCGGTTACTATTCCAATATAGCGTCGGGCTCGGTTACTATTGCAATATGGCATCCGGCTCGGTTACTATTTGGCGTCGGACACGGGCGTTCTCGTCCGGGCCGTATCTACGAGTTTAAAAACCACGCATTCTTTTTGCAGTGTCCGTTGGATACAGGTTTCGAACAATAGAAATGTCCATGAAAGTCAAGTTTAAGGTGTCTGCGTCCGCTTGATAAGGGTGTCCGTTGAATACGGGTATTTTTTACAGCGAATGTGGGCGAAGAAAAATGGGACTTGCACTGCTGTCTGCTTAATAGAGGGTGTCCGCTTAATATGGGCTCCGCTTAATATAGGTTTGACTGTATACTAAAAATGCCTCTATAAATTTTTTTAATACCTCTCGACACTCGATCATGGTTCGCACTACGTGTGTTGGCATGTTACGTCATGATGTGCAAATAATTTTTTCCTAATCGATTTGATGATCGCAAGAAAAGTATAGTAAGGCTGTAAATGCAGTCATACCTGTATTTTAACACGCTTAAAAGTAGACACCCTTTATTACAGTAAGCGGGCAGTGGCATTATGGTTCTGGATCTAGGAGTGTAATATGACATCTGTATTTTCCGGGTGCGACATTTTTTCAGTTTATAAAACGCCTATTTTAGCATTTAAATACGCAACGCGCGATAGGGATTAAATTTGGTGATATTTTACAATAAAATATAAATGGGGTTTTGTGTAAACCGTTTGTCAGTCGTTGATTTACTGGCTGTGTTTTAGTGGCCGTTGCCGTTGTGGAGAGCTGGCCGGCCGTTGTAGAGCAGTTCAAATAACTTGAGTAAATGTATGGCTGTCCGCGGGGACCAAAATAAGTTGTCGTTGTAGAATAGTCTGCTGGCAGCCGGTTTCTTTCTCTAAGGGTCACTAGGACGAGTGTTTAGTCACCGCGAACTAAGGGGAGTATGGCGGTGGCCGAGTGGGGAAGAAGGCGGGACAAGGGCGGTATGGCCGAGTAGGGAAGAAGGCGAGACGAGCAAAAACCGTCTGCAGACTCTTTTTAGCTTTTTCAAACCCTCCGTCAGCCCAGCAACGGAGTGCCTGATTGGTCAATATCTGCCTGATGACAGATAGTTGACAGAAGGCCGTTAGTGAAGGTTCGACCGTAGTTATTGATAATTCAATTATTTTTTGATCTCGGTTAAAGGTGGTTAACTTTGAGAACTTCGAGACGTAACCTCGGGTTATGTGGACTCTGTGAGGGTGTAGGAGAGGAGTGGAGGACTTTTGGGAGACGGGGTGGGCAATGCAATCCAAAAGGACTTGCTAGTTAGTCATAAAGGCTTGATTGGAGTGGCGGAAATAGAGTCAAGAGACGATATGGATTTTAGGCATTCGTACTGCCCGGGACATGAATTTAATAGGAATTGACATAATGACGTTTGAGAGAGAAAATACGCAATTAAAGTTTTGCAGGGGCGTATCTGAAGACCAAATTACATAAAAAACTGACGACGAAACTTAAGGCATTAAATCTAACCACGTAATCCTTAATCCAAGTATCAAGCGTTTTAAAAACCAATCCACGTTGCTGTCATAATTTCGTGAGACTTACCACTCCGCCCAAAATGCCAAACAAAATCATGACACATTACTAAAATCGCCAAAACTGCTTCACTTCACCCCGTCACTTTTTGTACACGAGTGTCCCTCTTCGTCTGGACTACAGCCATTGATCACCACACATATTTTGTAGCAAATGCTTTACAAACAGTTTATTTCGTGTTACAAAGTTTTCCACTTTAAATGCTCAGTATACTACGTATCAACACAGTAGATTAACATGTTTTTTTCAAGAAAACTTTCAAAGGCCTTCTTGAACGATAAATTTTAATCCTCTTAAATAGAAGTGTTACTATTCTTCCGATCCAAAGAGTGATTATTTGATTCAGTTTGGATCAGACAAGCGGATAGCTGGCGCTGGTGGCGATTCCACACTGGTTGTTCCTGTTTCTTGACATCATGACGTAACCTTGCATTCCCCAGCCAGTCCCCCAGGAGTTCTTGACCAGCCAGTAGTCCTGGCCTTGATAAGTTCCATAGCCGACGACCAAAACGCCATGATCAAGTTTTGTGCTGCTGCACGACCTGTGAAAAAGAAGCAAATGCTATTAAGGTGGTATGGTACCCTCAATATGGACCAAAACGTTTGTTTAAATATGGTGAAGAAAGATCAATTGTGTGCTATTGCACTCAAGAAGAGAAATTAAATTTCCAGAGTTTTACTCAAAATGGTTGCTATGGAAACCAGCCACAGCCTTTTGAAGTAGTGTTTTATAGTATTGACGCCAACACTTCCTGCTCTTTTACAAAGCAAGAATTGACTGTCAAATAAGCATATCATGTAAGTTTCTGTTTTGTTCTGTGATATGAACCTAAGTTTTGACAGTTAACTCTTATTTTCAGTGCTTTTTACAGCTTTATTTTGAAATAACCTTATTTTTTACCACACCCAGTGGACAAATCATCTCATGTCACGTGACAGACCTTAAAATGTTACGATTTTTTTGGTTTATATCATCACGACACTATTGGTCTTTGATGAGCCCAAGTTTCAGAAATTCTACTTAAAAACCTTGCAAAGTAGAAATGTTGGCGCGAAGTCAGTCGGTACAAAAGTAAACTTTTGAGAAAAATGCACTTTAAGTTTCTTACACGAAGTATTAAGCATTTAACGAACCACAAATAGTGGGGGGGGGGGGGGGTGCAGATTGGATCTCGGGGGAGGGGGTGCAATGGTTGTTCTATTTTGTAAAAAGGTACCGCAGTTGTGGGAAATATTCCTTGTCATAAGGGAAATGAATGAGCCTGTGATGGCAATTTGAGGCAAAGCTTTTCACAAATAATTATACCAATCGAGTTGTGCATGTCTTAAAAGTTTTTTCTAAATAGTTTCGTTTATATAAGTTAAAAATAATCTATAGTTTTGGTCACGTTCTTATAGTAAACAGTCGTTGTTATGGCCGTTGCCACGTGAAAAAACTTATACCACTGTGTACTTTCCTTAAATTTCACACTCATCTGGAAGGAAATTCGGCAAGATCGTTTCAAAATGTTTTTGACAAGTCCTCAAGGGTCTTAAGTCTTGTATTTCCAAGAAATTGAATTTTTCATGAACATCGCCATATTTTAGGGTACCATACTACCTTAAACTCCTTTGGAAATCGTTACTATCTTTCCGTCACACAACACTAATTGTGTTACATTGTATATGTAGTCTATATGGATGGTCACGCAAGGCTTTGTCGAGCCCAATTATAGCATGAAAAAATCGTATCCTGAACTTTTCCCCGCAATTAGGCCTGTCGAAAAATGTCAATGATTTTGAAAACCCAAGGTTTTCCGAAACTATGATCTCAGTTCTCATAGTCCATGGAAACTAAAAGGCAATCTGGAAGGCGGATTCCAAAGGAGGAGGGCTAACGCGACAAACATTGTACAAAGTACTTACTGCTCATTGTAGACTCCACTGTGATAGAACTGAAACGACGTATGACTGGCGTCAATGGCGACAGAGATTGGGCCTACCGTCGCGGTGGCGGACTGAAGGGCTTCTTCGCTTCCTTGAGGGACGTCGACGTATCCTGGAAACAAAGGAGAGGGGATGATTAAATGCGAAATCTCCTTTCTTATCGATATTTTCTTATATTATCAGTATGGAGAATATTGTATGGCCATCAGTTGCTGTAGTATTATGACCAGCTGGATTATTTTGTATAGATACTATAAGGACCGAATGGACAATTTAGCAAAACATCCTTAGAATTGAAAGTTCCCAAGAGAAAGATACTAGTAGAAAAGGCGGACGTAGTTCCCAAGCGTTTCGCAACCTCGTTCTCATTCTATACTATCTTCGTCCCCAGAGCAGCTTGTCACTTTTAGCAGGGGAGACCTTGGCACGACCAAGAGTTTCCCTACCGTGTTTTAAACCAGTTTGACCGTGAAACCCTAAAGCTTTTCACTTCTCTTACCCGTAACTGTAGCTCCAACGTTGTTTGGATTATATCGGCAGTTGTCTTTTCTCGCCTCATACGCGTAACTAGTTTCAGTGTCGATTCCGCCATTAGCTTTGATGTACCTGAAGGCATTATCCATAAGTCCTCCCTGGCAGCCATGATTGCCGTAACTTGTGGAGCAGTCGACCAGATTCTGTTCGCTGAGGGAGACGAGTTGTCCTGTTCTCTTGAAGTGCTGTCCTTCCAGTGATCCAGTTGTGCTGAAAGCCCAGCAAGAACCGCACTGGCCTATATGGCAAAACAGGAAATTGTTAAAAATCGACCTTGTTTAAAGACAGTTTCTGGAATTAACCATACTCTCATTTTGAAAAGAGAACATTTGCCTAATATCTGGTTTCCTGGCCTAGGAATTTCATATTACTAAACTGGGTTTGCAAAATCACTATTAGCGCAACCTCCTAACGCAACGCTTCTTAATTTGGTTTCGTCACGCGGTTCCTAAAAAGAGATCCGTGTTGGCTAATCCAAGACACTGCAGTAATGAAAAAATTGACAAAGGGTACAATCAGTGTTAAGGAGAAAACTGTACAAAATTAAAAGAAGGCGAAGGGGAGGAGGAAGAAAAAGAAGAAGAACAAGCTGAAGAAGAAGAGGCTCAGAAGAAGAAGATGAAGAAGAAAAAGAGGATGATGAAGACGAAGAAGAAGAAGAAGAAGAAGAAGAAGAAGAAGAAGACGATGTGATGATAATGATGAATATTATGGTGATGATGATAATGATGGAGGAGCAGGAGGAGAGCAAAAACGTACCCTGATCCTTCACAGGAGTGACGTATCCCTTGGTTCTCCAGTCGACAGTATCAGGCAGACGTACTCCACTGGGAGGAAGAAAATGCGACCCTTGTTGTTCTGTTTCGTCGGAAAAGTGAGAACGAAGTCCCAGGAAAAAGAAACGATATTCATCGACTGTCAGATCACCGAACTGGTTCATAGCCAGGGTGTATGAGTGTCCTTCGGAGTTATGTTGTTGAATTTTCTAGAAATACAACAGATAGGACAATTACGAAGAAGATACTGAGATAAATTGTTCGCGATAAACAGGCTCAGCAGTCCAACAAAACTTCCTTCATCGCGAACCTCTGTGCTTCATTTTCGTTTTCTAAACCATGTGATAATGGCTATGAATTCTTAAGGACCGAAAGTAAATTAAAGTATCAACGCCAGTCTGAAACTGGCTCCATAACGACTTTATTTATCTTATGATGTAATGAAAAACAATCCTTCTGATGGAAATAGCCAAAAATTAGTTAGAGTGAATAAGGCAGTGTTCGTCACCGCTCTGTCTTCGCCTTGCTTCTGTTTCGCACTTCGCGCTCTTAATTATTTCGAGAGTCTGGGACTTTAAAGGACTTTCGAAACTTGAACGCCAGTATTAACGAGACTGAGGCCCGGTCCAAACGCCGCTCCACTCATGTGTCGAACCAAACTTAATTAAGTTCGACTTTTGAGCGACTTTGGAGCGACGGCTGCTTCAGACGTCGTACTTGCGTCGAACTTAATTCGGGAAGTCGGTGGTTACAATTTTCGACGAGAAAATATGCGTTCTGAATTCAAGAATTCTGTCCCAATAGAAAAGCTGTGACTAACATTTCGCTGCTATAGCAATATTTAGGGAAGCAAATTCAAACTCAAGGTTCAGTGTTTGTATTTAGACGGGTTTTCTACCGGTTAATTCGACTTGTTAAAGGAAAGTCTCATAAGCTGGGCTTTTATCACGAAGAAAAAGCAAAAAATAAACTTGTGCTAAAGAAACTCGCTTATGTAGTCCCGTTTCTCATGAATCGAAGGGATATTGTTTTGTCTTTATTTTAGGCCCGGTTTAAACGTCGCATGTGCCGAATCAAATACTAATTTTAGTCGACTCGAATGAATAAGTTCGACTGATTTGATTTAAACGTCGCATTTTTTTGCCGAATAAAATTGCTGAGCGCGAGCGACGTATAGGGGGCGGAAAGATGAGAGACCCTGGGAACGAGGTTGAGCTGACTCCGCTCCAAGTTGGTAAAATATAACTTAACATAATTTATGAATTAGACTCGCCACATGTAAAATGCGGCGTTTAAATCAACTGTCGAACTTCAGTCGTATATTCGACTGGATTAGTCGAATATTCTACTGAACCCGCATTTAATTGAAATATGTCGCATTTAATTGATTTAAACGTCGTATTTTAAATGCACTTAATTCAGCAATTGGATTCGGTGCATGTAGAATGCGACGTTTAAACCGGGTCTTAGCGACGACTTCGTACTTCCTGCATGACTGGTCACGCCACTCAATTTTGAGCCAATCACGAGTCCCGTTATATGAAAAATACATTACAGTCATTTATGCGTTAGGTTCGACACATGAGAGAACACCGTATGAATCAGCTGCCGCTCCAACGTCGCATAGTGCGACAGACCCTGCCGAATTTAACGTTGTTTGCCGCACGAAACCTAACCTGCCGAATCAAACTAATTCAACGCCGCTCTTCTGCCGTACTTAACTCATCAGTTAGGTTCGGCGCATGAATGGAGCGGCGATTGGAACGGGCCTGAGGAAATTTCACGGAAGTCACTTAGATCGTTGAAAAATCGCCACTAAAAACATCATCTGCAGAAAAATCGTGTGATATTTGTATTAATCCGTCTTTCGGCAATCTTTCTGTTGTAACCGAAGCGGTACACTACAAATATGCTAAGGAAGTTACTCCCCAAGTTCGAGATGAACTGCACATGTTCTTATCAAGGAAACTGATGAACGACTTTTACTTACATCACAGCTTAAAATCCAAAGTTTTTTAAAATCTCTTGCATGATGAAAATTTATCGGCATCATTTTTAAAACGTTTACATACCCTCAAGTTTTCTCTCCAAATTGCATAACGAGCCTCTTCTTCGGTGTCTGTCTCGTATGTCTTGTCATGAAATGTTTTCCAAGCTTGCCACTGTTCCTTGTATTCATCAAACTTCAGAAAAGCGCTGCTTGCAAAGGATAAGCAAAGCACAAACGCGATAACACCTTTCATTTTGACGAAGAGTAACTTCTTTCCTGCCCCACGTGCACCGAACCACGATAACAACTGAAAATGCTGATAACTCGGAATGCTGGTAGTTTTATTAACACCGGGAAGTAACAAGTCACAAGATCGAAACAACCAATTCTCAGCTCGAACCTCAAGCGCGCTGGAGCCTCAGAAACTTAGCTCAAACCTGTTGTGGAACGAGGAACAAAGATAACAATCGTAAACACGAAAATGAAATAAAATAAAATAAAGCCATACTTCGAATTCCTTCTTTTTTATTCAAATCGTTTCCCGACAGAAAGGCTGGATTCAGCGCAATAAATATTTCTCAATAATGAATGATGCAGAGGTATCACTTTTATTCCACGAGTTGTGAAATCTTTTAATTAAGGCTGTGCATTGGTATACTAGGAAAGAACTATCGAACAAGATAAATATTCACCGAGATATTCGATTCTAGTTACACGACAGTTTCGAGAAAGGTTGTGGTAAAGCGTACGCTACAACGTCGTAAGGTATTATGGGTTATGCTGTTCAAGATTGCTAATAATAGGAAAGAGCGCTAGCACGTGTATTCAGGCTTTCGGCTCTTTCTTCTTGCTGAAGGAAACAGGGCGAAAGTGCTCACGTTTTCTTCTTCCTTCTTGCTAATAATAATAATAATAATAATAATAATAATAATAATAATAATAATAATAATAATCGATATTTAAACAGGGTGACCCCTTCAGTCGCAGGACTGGTATCAACGTCAACTCTTAACTGTTACTCAGGATAATATTTTAACTGAACGACCATAATGCAACGCGATCGTAGTGCGTACACCACCTGCATTCAGTATTAAGAGACGTGCACTCGACCGCATCAAGGAGCAAATGATAATATTTTAACTGAACGACCATAATGCAACGCCATCGTAGTGCGTACACCACCTGACTATTACTAACCATAAGAACAATTAACATGGTAAGGGGGGGGGGGGGGTCCTTCTTTATTGGCCATAAATTTGTTGCTAAGGAAGGTTTCTAACCGTCATATTTTGAAAAGCAGACCTGCTAATGATAAGTTTTTTTGCACAGGTTTGTTCCATTGAAGCCCCTGCAAAAGTTTCAAATCACGGCCATATTTAACCAGTCACGTAACAAGAATAGAAAGGCATCTAAATCCGACAATTTAAATCAGCGTCAATAAATTATGAACGTCCACGTGCTTAATGCTACGTATGGGTTTTATGAAACTCGCATTATCTGATAAAAGTCCTGAGGTAATAAACACCATATTAACAGACTTTTACAGTAGCTTTCCTCTATTACGCATAAACAATAACTCCTTACGTACGATTATAAAGAAGACCAATTTACTTCTCAATCATAAGAAAAATCGGAACTCTTCGCCTTTTCTTCCAAATTTTAGGGATTTAAAATTCTAACGCGCGGTTTGGGACTAGTACGCGAAATCATATCTTTTTTCATTTAGCACCTCAAAACGCTCCAAAATAGCTTTGCTCTAAATATCGCCTTCAGCAGCAATCCCTTAGCAAATGTTCTAAATATGTAGTTAAGAACGACCCCCCTGAAGGGCTCATTAACCGATTCATGCGCCCTCGCGCACGATGCTAAGGAGGTGAAATTTCACTTCCGGCTACTTACGTCAGCCTGAGCGCGGAAAATAAAAACAACTCAAGAACTTGCAAATTCGCTTACATTTAAGATGTTTCTCTTTGGGTTTCACAAAATGCAGAGTAAAAAAAAGTACAAGCAAAGGCAAAATAAGAGAAAGACAGAAAAACAAAAGCAATAGAAAGAGAAAACCTAACTCCCTGTGGCTTTGACTGATCTTACCGAAGTGCGCTGGTAGTGTAAATTGCGCACGCGCTGATAGGGTAACTTCCAATATATATCGGGCGCACTTCCGGTTTCTTTAAATATTTAATGCTAAAGGAAACGCAGTTTTACGTTAAATCCAGCCTTTTTTGACGAATTTCGATTGAAACCAACGTTGGGAACATAGCTATGCATTCCTTTTTGGAAATCACGCTTTTTTTTCCAGAAAATTACGAATTTTTCAATATTTTGAAATTCTCTCAAAATCTGACCTTTTAGAAATGAAACAAAATCTATGCATAGCGTAATGAGGATTTAAATTAAGATATTAACTCAATGAAAAAATCCCGATAAAGTAATGTGCCTGGGAGCCTTTGCATTTTTTCAGTATTACCCTGCCGGCAGTCAGTTTCACAGAAAGTCTTACTTCAACCTCTCAAGAGTATTTTTTGATTGTTTGGAAATACCAAGCGATTCTAAAACCAGAAGATCATTTTGATTTCAAGTTGACCAATTTAAATCATCTATCAAATCCTGTATTCTTGACTTAATTTGTTGAATGATTATGGTTTTGGATTTTTGACTTTATGACAGTGAAAGCCAGTAATATGATATGTTGTTTTCGAAATGAATTTTCGCTATTAAAAAGAAAAACAAAAAACAAAAAAACATTCATCTGTCCTTGCGTGACAAGCATTAGGGCCTCACATGATCCACATCGTGGTGCATCTGGTGTAGAGAACGTCACACCGCAATGAACTTTCCAGCCTCTACACAGAACACTCCCAAGCTAAGTTAACGCACGATAATGGCAAAATACCGGTTGAACGGTCAACGCGCGAGAAAACGGCCAGTTAACCAGACTATGTTACACCAGAAGGCTGGAATGTTTCAAAACTTATATTTTATTCAGTGATTCTCAGCCTCTGAGGCAACATAATACAAGTTTTTGAATTCAATAACTTTGAAATCAGAATCTCACGAGTAGAGTTCAGATCCAAACAAATAAACCAAACGTCTTAGGACGCGACAGATTATCACAGTTTCATTGTTATCTACGTTTTGTAGGCAGTTTCGAAAATAAAGCTTTGAACGAAACCAAAAATTCCTTGCGAATAAGAGCATCAATCCCACATATCACCACAGGCAGCCCAATCTAATTGTACATCCTTTCACTGTTCGACGCCCTTTAAATCTTTGCATTTAATTTGTTGTTGTTTTTGTTTTGATTCCGTTTTGCAGGATAAACTTGTTGAAGACATCATGAATAACACGATTTTAGTGATTTTGACTACGGACAAAAAGTGTCCGAAAATAATACCGTCCGAAATTCGTAGACATCCGAAATTTCAAGCGTCTGAAATATTTACGGTACAGTGTAAAACTTTGAAGTAGCTCCAAAGCCCTTAGTTTCCCTTATGCTGGATTTAAGGAGCAAACTTTATTTGAGACACTGATGGACATACGTAACGGCTTGATAGAGTTTGTGTTATCTTCTCATCGGTGTGTTCTTAAAACCTTGAACCCGCAGTAAAACTATTATTGTTACAGATGTTATTTCAGTGTAATTCGTGTTTTGTAGGGGTAAATTCACTTTAACTATGTTTCAGCACAGCGTCCGAAATAAAATAAAAAGTGTCCGAAAATGAGCCGTTCCAAATTTTTTGCAAGCAATTAATAAAATGCTCCCAGACACCAAGTGACTTTTGGCACTCGTGTACCCTATCTCGACCACAACCAGAGATGCTGACCACATTTATTTTATTGCAAATGTTTTAAAAGCAATTCTTTCATATAAACAAAAAAATTCGTCTTATATTCTCAGCATACAACAATATGTCTGGATTTACGAAAAAGGTGATGCGTATGAGAATTTCAGTTTTTCACCGCAACTCACCATGAGTATTTTTTCGCGCCAAAAACATAATTTTCATAAATCCAGTCGTACATACATGTATAAAAGCTTAGTTCATTGGAGTTGGCACTTTCGTCGCTATGGTAAAATTTTAACTGAAATGGTCCACCAAACGTGGAAAAAATTTCTACTCAACAACAAATAGCTTTCTGCCGTGCAATGTTCTGAAAAATCAAGTTATTCGTCGAAACGTATCCACCTCAGCCGTCCGTACTACAAAATTCGGACCGCTCAGTCAATTAATTAGCATTCTCCCCTTCATCGTAAACTAGGTTGTCTTGCTAGGATCAAACAAGCGGATAGCTAGCAAGTGTAGCGATTCCACACTGGTTGTCCTTGTTTCTTGACATCATGATGTAGCCTTTCATTCCCCACCAGGTCCCCCAGGAGTTCTTCACTAGCCAGTAGTCTTTGCCACGATAGGTTCCATAGCCAACGACCAGACCAGCATGATCAAGATTTTGGCTGCTGCAAGATCTGTAGTAAAATAACAAATGTCTTTAAAGTGCTACTATGACGAAAATCGCATCTTTCCTATCTAAGCAATTTTAAAACATAAACAAGTGGTCTGTACGAGAAGAAAAATGCTGTTTATCATTTTCAAATATCTCTTTGTTTTTCAAATATCTCTGCTTAAGTTGTGTGTACAACTGCGATGATCAATCATATCTTCATATCTTTCACCGCAGTTCAAATATATGGTCTTTATATGGTCAAATATATGGTCTAAATTTTCTTCCGCGCGTCAGTTCAAAATCATGTTGAATTATTTTAAACATTTTTAGACGAAAGCAGCGAAAGCCAAATGTAAAATTTGAAAAAAGAAAACAGACAAAAACCCACTTAATACAATTTCAGTTGTTTATTTCCTGTAAGCCCGCTTGTTTACAGAGAAATTATCACGGAGAAGTACTGTCCATCCGCGTATTTTCCTCGGACGGGCGCTATGGGCTGATAGTGTACACGCCTCTCAGCGGATAAACACTATCGCGTCACGTGACCAGTTTGAAACGACAAGAATCGGAGAAAATTTATTGGTGAACTATAACGAATTTTAGTATAAATCTACTAGCGTTTTACCACGAATGCCGTTCTCTGATTGGCAATGAATGAATGAATGAATGAATGAAAGATTTTATTAAAGTGTCAATAGTATTTAGCTTAAAAAAAAAAACTAACTTGGGACACGTTACTCACTACCTATTCTGTTGTAGATAGTGAGTAGCGTAGCAGCGTGCGCTGGAGCCACGCCTCCTTGTGTTTTCGAAGTGCCTTTGAAGAGGATTTAGATTAAAGTTTCGAACGGGTGATAGATTTATACTAAAACAGTTAGACTATTCGCTCTCGATTTCTATGCGTGATAGCTGACTCCAGCTGCGCCCTAGTCAACTATCACGCGATAGAAATCGAGAGAGAATAATCTAATTGCTTAATAGAAACACGAGAGGAAGTTTGGGAGAACGAGAAATGCTGTGGGAACACGAGCCGACAGGCGAGTGTTTCCACAGCTTTTTCGAGTCCTCCTAAACTTTCACGTGTATTTCTATTAAACAAGTAGATTATTTGCATTTTGATTAGTTCTCACCTATGATCTATTAGAGGAAAGACGCATAGATGAAGTCAATATTATTTGGATCCGGGGGGAGGGGGGCTCTGCCATATATGGGCTATATAGGTATGTGCCGCTGTGAAGGGTATGGTTTTCAAGCAGTTTACTCTAGGATAGGGTATATAAATCAGAGCGTTTGGGTCTAGAATAGGGTATCATTTTTCACAAAACTGACTGGTTGGTTGAAGATTTTATCTAGAGTAAGGAAACCAGGAATTGCCACTCAAAAATATAAAAAAATCAAACCGGGAAGTTTAAATTTACGCAAATCAGCCTCAACAGTGTCGATAGATGGGGGGATTTGGGGAGTTTACTCTAGTATAGGTTAGCAAAATTCAGCTGAACTAGCTCTGGTATAGGCTAAGGGTTCCAGGGTCCCAGCGACACATGCCCACCCAGAAATTCCAAAAGTACCCCCCCGGGTTTGGAGCGTTGAGCGCGATCTGCGATAAAAGCGAGCCGGGCGCGATATCTTATTCTCGCGGTTTTTTCACGTCACGCACGAATCGAAGCGAAAGAGGGAATACTCGTAGTCTAAAAGGAGGCTGGCCAGCGTGACAAAAATTGCTGCGGAAATTACTCACGGTTCATCGTAGACTCCACTAGAATAGAACCGAAACGTTGATCCAACGCTTGCGTCAATGCCGACGGAGATTGGTCCCACTGTTGCGGTGGCCGATTGAAGGGTCGTTTCGTTTCCTTTAGGGATGTCGACGTACCCTGGAAAAGTGATGTGATAACAATTCATACATCGTCTCCGTACTCAATAGATTTCTCATGGTATCAGCTGCCTTGCCTACGACAGCAGCACCCGCAGTTCGAGAGGCGGTAGCGACCTTACTGTCCAACCGAAACGACAGCGATAAAAGTCTTATGAAACAACAATAAAGACAAAGCTTGCAACTGTTTTGGCCTCATGTATACGTAACTTCGGAACCCTGAGTTTGATCCGTATAGGTTTTAAATCAAATGATTTTGAGTGTAATTTGGAATAAATAAGTCCAAGTAATTTTTCAAAGACTGAAATAAAATTAAACGAGCCCGTAGGGCGAGTGCAATTTGTAGTCTTTGAGAAATTTACGAGTTCAGCAATCGAACGAAATCGAACACCAAACTTTGTGTGAAGTTGATTCTCGAATCAGCCAAACTCAATCGAACAAATCAGCGCTTGAAGCCATTTTTCCGGCTCACGTGTTATACGTAAGTCAGAAACTTGGTTTTGATTTTCAAAACGACCAAGACAACCACGACCAGTTTTGCAAAAATCAAAAGTTCGGAAATCAAGCGTTCGATTAAGTTCGATTGTCCAATTTTATTATTCTGGGCTTGTTCGATCTATCCCGATAAGTCTTGACATCAGAGTGGAGACCTGCGTAAAAAATTCAGTACAGTTCTTTCGTTTGGTGTTTTAGAATTTCCTTTTTCCGCGCAAGAACCCTAAATTCTAGCCCCGGAGGGGGGGGGGGGTACTCCCTTACGTGGGCTCAGTATAGGTACGTGCGGCCCCAAAGGGTATATGGTTTTTCCCAGCCGTTTTGTTCATAAATAGGGTATTGGTTTTGACCATATTGGCCATGAATAGGGTAGGGTTTTTGCACTCCAGTCTTGAATTGGATATGTTTTTTAGAAGTACCGTATGGCACTAAATTTTTGCGGCGGGAGTTTATTTTTGAGAATGGGCAATTTTGTGTAGTTTGCGGGAACTAATTTTTGCGATAGTAAAAGACTGGTTTTTCTTGCTGAGCACTAATTTTTGCGATTTCGGGAAGTCGTCGTTAATTGAAATTACAACATTTTCGCTTTTTTAAATTAAACTACGTGTAATTGACAATAGTCCAGTAATTAGTGTCTCTCTACTATAGTAACATCGTGTTCTTGTGTGGCTGATTGCTCCAGCAATTGATCAGCAGTAATATTTCATCGTTATGTTTCTGAACGAAAGAGACGTTTTAAATAATCAAAGGACACTTATGGTCAAACTCGTGGATTAAGTAATCTAGAGATGAAATATGCTGGTGCACGTGCTGTTACTGGTGTATTATTAAAGGCTGTTAAAACAAGCCGGGTTCATACTACGCGAGGTAGTACTTATCTCACAAAGTGTAGCCTTAATTCGTTGGCTTTTGTTGCACGCATATTACAAGAACATACGTCTAGAATAGCTAAGGGTTCTTGGGTCACAGAGGTCACTCCTGCCCAAAAAATCATAGAGTGCTCCCCCCGTTTCCCCACACCCAGATCATGATGTTGATGTTTGTCTGCCTGGTGGGAAAATTTGCATGTAGTCAAGTCGTACGAGCTTACAAATGATTTTCATTGCTTTTCATTCAAGGCTATGTGAGGTTTCTTATGAGACAGCACTTCTTTTCCAATGTGGAACCGGTTGTCTCTGTATATTATTGCAGTTTAAATACATCAAAACAAGTAGCCTCTTTTGCAAGCATTTTCAGTGTTGATTTGAAAAATCTGTCGACCCATAAATATGTGGTCCAACAAGCTCACAGTGGTTTTCTTTCCCTTAGTTATCTTTTCCTGAATCAAGAAGCAAAAGTGTAAACAAAAGACAGGGTAAAACTCATTTAAGCTTATCAACATCAAGTATTTGGGAATTTCTTTCCAAGTTTATGTGCATTTCACATCCCACTTAGAGTTCAGATCAATGTACTAAAATAAACACGACAGGTACAGAAAGCACAACTTTAATCTAAACTTAACTCGATGTTGCTTGAAAGTGGACAACTCAACATGAAAAACGTAATACAAACTGCAAAGCTGTGAGTGAAAGTGCTGCTTGAGTGAACGTTGGATCTCACAGGTGATCTATAACAAGAGGCTCCAAGTAGCCTATACTCATGCGCAAGAGAATACAAGTCATATAAAATAGATACGCAATGCGTACATAGTCAGAGAAGCAATTTGAAAACGTTTGCCATCTGACAACTAGAAATAATACGGGAGAAACGCTAATTTGAAAAAAAGTGCATCATAGATCTAAGATATAGATAATTAAGATGTAGGAGAGAAGATAAATGCTGTAACGCAATATGCCGTCTTTATTACAAGGATATCATCAGGCGAATAACAAAGCAAGCTGAGTCGAAAAATTATAGAATATAGAGAATAAACAAACGATCAGAGTTGCGAATTGGATGAAATATCTTTTTTCATAGCAATTCTGAACTAAATCTCTTTGGACATTTTTTGTTCAAGTGTTAGACTTGTTTATGTTGGTTGTTCGGAATATATTCTAGTACTGGGCCATTGTAACAAATATCAACTTTGCCTTATTTTTACTATATTTGTAATTTGATTTTAAAGTATACTTGAAACTTGATAAAATAACAGTACTCCTCAGTAGGCACCTGGTGTTTTTTGTAAGTTATATCATGCAATGCCATATTTCCGAGAATTAAAATATTGTTATATATATATATATATATATATATATATATATATATATATATATATATCCTTACACATGTTGCTAAAAATGTAATGTTTCAATAATTCGTACAAAATACAAGGTGTACTACACTAACCAAGAAGCAGAAAAAGAAAAAGGAAAAAAAAACTTAAACACACAAGTGTTTTATTACCTGACATTGTTTGTCACATTCTTCTTGACTCGAGCATGCAATTTCAGTTTTTAATGGACACAAACCTTGTACCAGAATAACTTTAAGTATATTACAGTCCTTTTTGCATTTTCTAAAAGCTAAAGATATAAACAGTTGTCTGAAATAACACCAAAAACACTTTCTCATGGGAACTCGAGCAAGTGAATTTTAAAGTTCAGAGGAATTGTCAGGCAAAACACGGGTAAAATTTCATCATCAGTTTCATTTCACCAGTACTTTCAAGTGTTTCATATATTACGTCAAAATTTATTTTCTTCATTTGGTGTTGTTAGAAATGATTTCTTTTAAGAAGATATTTAAAAGAGTCACACAGAAGTTTCCAATAATCTCGGTACAAAGTTTTAGTCCACTTGTTACTCGAACTTTTGGTGGATTCCTTCTAATTAACACCTAAGCTAGTATATAACTATAACTGAACTGAACGACTTTAATCTGCATTTGATAATGGCGACAAGATAACGCCGAAACGCCAAGTTATAGCATTTATTTTTCTTTTAAAATAATTTCTTTGTAACTGAGTATCTTTTGGGATTTTAGGGACACAAGAAACTTGAAAATTTTGTCCTGAAATCCTCGGACACATGCTAGAATATTCGGCAGGTTTCTTTTACAGGTCACAGGTCACAGATCACAGGTCACAGGTCACAGGTCACAGGTCACAATCAAAACACTCAGTAAATTTTGCGATGTAACAATTACTGAGATTCCCGAGAGGTTTATCGATGTTTCCATGCAACAAACTCTAACTAAAAATGTTTTACTTTATAATTTTAATGAAAACAACAACAACAACAACAAAAAACATCATAAAACAGATGCATACAAGTGCGTCCCAAGTGCAACTATAAGAGCTCTTTCTTGAAAAAAAAAGCGCGTAGGGGAAATCATTTGTAGCACTGAAATTAAAAAAAAAAAATTGATCCAAAGAAAGCTAAGACTTATAACTGTTGAAAACATAAATTGTTTTTAGCCTTTCAATATAATATGAAAACGAAAGAGGCTTACACTGATCCGTGAATTATGCATCTACTTACGCGTGATTTGTGAACCAACGACTTTTGCGGGAATAATTGTTCACTTTTTTTGGAGATTTTAGCGTCATTAAAGCTCGTAAACTACACCAAACTAGATGTAAAACCTGTCCATTCAACGCAACTGAGAACTAACCACAGCGACAGTGTAGCAGGAGGACCTAGAATCTAGTCTGTCACGATGTGTCACGCATGCACACGGCATTTCGATGCATCAAAATGGAGGGTTCTGTATGTTTTGCGAAACATGGATAGAATTTGTATTTTTATGTAACACATGATTTAGCCTTTGCATTTTTACGTGAAAAGTGATTTTTTCTGTTAACGTGAAGCTGCTTTCGAATTTTTTGCGATGCGTGAAAAGGCCGATTAATCATGCGTGAAATTGTTTTCAGAGTAGGTATAGGGGACCCTCTTGCTTCTGTTTAGTACATACTCGTTGTATGGATTTAAAAAATATATATATATAGAAATAAAACTATCATAATGAATTATCTTATTACGATAAAATATATTAACACTATACGTTTGAAAGCTATATTTCAACCCATTTCGTATATATACCACCCCTAGGAATTTTTTCATTAAAATTATAGAGTAAAACATTTTTAGTTAGGGTTTGTTGCATGGAAACATCGATAAACCTCTCGGGAATCTCAGTAATTGTTACATCGCAAAATTTACTGAGTGTTTTGATTGTGACCTGTGACCTGTGACCTGTGACCTGTGAAAGAAACCTGCCGTAGAATATTGATATATCCAAAGTGGCCTATTACCTGCCCGTTTTGTTGAACACGTCCATTTACACGAACAGGAAGCATTTTTTGACCAAAAGAATAAGTATACAGAGCACGTTCTTAGTAAATCATTCTTCGTAATATGTCCTTGAATCTCCAAAACCGTAATAAATTTGAGACTTGTCATATTTTCAGATGGCGATCGACATAAACGATGGCTTACCTCTCCAGAGACACTTTCTTGTTGTTCATGCATGCTCACATGCCAGTTCAGAATCTTAACAACAAACTTAAGTACTGATAGGTACTTTCACACCGTATTAAATTGGTGAAAAAGCACAACGTTTGCGAAAGAATGGCACCTTCTTGAAGAATCCAATATGGCGGATGGAGCTCCAAAGACCGTGGTAAATGTACGCATGCATAAATTTGCATGCACAAATGTGACACCAAAACGGAGAAACGCAGCCCAATCCTTAACTCATGCGCCACACTGCGCATGAGTAATCATTTCGGCTGGCCTCAGGTTTAGATGTTACTAAATTATAAAAATGAAATTACAACATTTTATAATGGTGCCGATGTTTGTCCTGTTTTCAATAGTTGTTTCGTTCATTAAAAACTGTTTGCTTCGCTCATATAAGTCCATTAAGGTCGACGAATAAGACACATTCTCATCAAAGCTTACCACATTAGCATGTCAGGTCACTTTACAGCAAACTAATGCTCATCTCCTGGTCATGCTTAACGCCTGGACGAGTATGAAATTCAGCCTTCAAGTTGGCCATAGTACTAATTCGAACATTCCAACTCCACTTCAATTTAGCGAAACACCTAATGGTCGTGTAGAAGCTACAAAATCATCAATTTGGTCTGCAAACCTAGGGCTGACTGCACGGTTACATGGCTTCAGGCTCGGTTACTATTCCAATATGGCGTCCGGCTCGAGAGCGCCCGAGTCCGACGACAAATAGTAACCGGACCGACTAATTACGAACAGTGTCTACAGCCGTGGGAGTGAGTCCGTGTGAGTCCCCGCAACAAACACGTTTCTACGCTTCGCGTATCCACGAGTTTAAAAAGCAGCAACAAGATTCTTCATGTGATGTCTGTGCCCCTCGGAGGGGCACCAACATGGTGAAAGGAGCATCTCTACGTTATTGAGTTTTGCTATTGAAGTGCAAATTTATATAACTCTAGAGCTTGAAGGTATTGAAATTAATACTCCATCTAGTTCAAGAACTGTTCAGTTGGTAACAACGTTAGCGGTGACTCATCTTTGACTTATGCGACTGCCTTCTTTATATATATTATGTCACGCAACGCGAAGCTTGGAAATTCAAACGTGTTCTACTACAAAACGAAGAACCCTGTCGAGCTTAAAACGTTGTAAAACGTCAAATTCTTAGAGTGTCTTATATCTGATGAAACTAAAACCTCAGAAGGAAAGGTAATTTTTAATTTTGAAATATGATGGCGTCGACGCTCTTGCTCCTCTTGCTCTCCTGATTACGTGACTTGTGAAATCATACCACGAGTAAGAACAGAGAAATCGATCACCTTGACTTTTGACTCTTGTGACATACCCCTCATTTCTCCAGTCAACTTCAGTTGGCAAGCTGACGTGACTAGGTTTCAGGTAGGCTGAGTCGCTTCTCTTGGTCTCGTTGGAAAAGTGGTATGGTGGTCGCAGGTATAGGAAGCTGAATTCATTTTGAGTGAGGTCTCCAAAGTGGTTCATAGCCAACCGATATGAGCGACCTTGGGAGTTGTGCTCGTTGATTGTCTAGTATGAAAATGTTTATAGGTTAATGTATTTCAAGCACTATGTGTCCTATGTGAAAAAGATTCTTTTCCAGTGATTAACGCGGTGGAAATATTTTCAGCTGGGCCCAGTGTAAGGTGTTTCTTCGTCTCGTTTTTTCATGAAACAGCACCTCGTTCCCAACATGGTGGCACCAACAATTGTGTTTAGATCGTTATTAACATAATTTTTATATAATATTACTTGTAGATTAAATATAGGTCCACATTAGCCTCTGGCTGCCTTTAATTTAACCTATTTCAAATAAAGTATGTATGTATGTATGTATGTATGTATGTATGTATGTATGTATGTATGTATGTATGTATGTATGTATGTATGTATGTATGTATGTATGTATGTATGTATGTAGGGTCTCTCGTCTTATCGCCCAACCAGAGGGAAGATGAGAGACACTGGGAACGAGGTTGATGAGGGAAGACGAGGTAGCTTGGGAACGGGGTTGACGAAACAGCGGCTACAAATCCCGGAGGGAATTCCCATATGAAAAGGACGGGGGTGCTCGTCATACCTTTTAGGGGTTAAAAAGCGGTTTTGGTACCTCATAGGGTGTTTAGCCTCAAAAGGTCCTCAGTGGAGCTTTTGCAGCACCTTTTAGGGTATCGAGCCAAAAAAAAAAATGGCGGGAGATAACGTTTCGTTTTAAAATTGGTACCTCTTAGGGATGAAAAACATTTCAAGCCACCTCCACAAAACAGGATCTTGGTACCTCTTAGAGGCCACAAATCTGCTATGCGAGTTTATCGACCTGAAGCAAAGGATAGTTACTTTTTTTCTCTTTTTAAACGTTAGAAGATCGCGTCCTCGCGTCGGCGTCGCCGATTCCCGTTTCGTAAACGGTCGATGTCATCGTTTGGTAACCAAGCCTTTCAGAATGGACGATGCCATATCTGCTTTAGGATAGGCCTGGACAAGGTAGAAACTGGTTTTAATTTGTTGATTGGGTAAAACGCACTCGTCAAGTGCTTGATTGTTCATATTCACACTGGTTTGCTTGCGGTTAGCTTTTATTTGATGGTTGAGGCAACTCTATCATTAATATTTAAGAAAGTGACGTTTTATAATGGTAATTGAACTGAGTGGAGTGCAATTTGGCCTGAAATCACAAGTGTGATTTCAGACTAAAATTGCACGACACGAAGTTCAATTGCCACTTTATTAGATCCATTTTGAAATCGCACGATTTTATCGCCTTAAATTTTAGATTTTTGGTCCCAGTAGCCGGTTTGTTAAAAAAAGCGGAACCGGAAACGCCTTTACGTCTCATTTAGTATGCAAAACGATGTCATGTGACGAAAACCCATTCGAGCATGACAAAGAAACAAGCAGTTCTGAAATCAGAACGAAAATAGTCTACTTCAGGTACAAAAGTTCAGTTCTCGTCGCCTTAATCAATGACGGAAGGCCTTCCCTTCTTTTGTGGTTGAGGCTGAGACTTTCATTGTCTTTGGACAAGGAATTTGAAGATGCATCCTGTGTAATTCTGCGATCGATTTCTTTTGAGTTGTGAAACTTCCTCGAGTGCACGATGCCCAGTGGTACCTCTTAGGGTTGAAAAACATTTCAAGCCACGTCCACAAAACAGGATCATGGTACCTCTTAGAGGCCACAAATCCGCTAAGCAAATAGTCAGTATGGAAGACGATACTGAATTAGTCTTGGTCTTAAATATAATCGTTAGAAGATCGCGTCTTCGCGTCGACGTCTTGACGAGGACGGACCTATTGACCCGAATTGGTTGTTATCCTTTGTTTTTTTGTACTGTAGTCGTTTAAACCCGAGGTAGGTAACACTACCCACTAACTAAAGGCTCAAGGACCTTAGTACCCACTTGTGTAAATATGTACCGGCGAACTTAATCCCTAGGGGTGACCCTGCGATGGACTAGCATCCCATCCAGGGGGAGCAGAAATACTCCTAGTCGCTTCATGCTACAGAAGCCTGGATAAGCTCCGGCCGCATGGGCCACTTGGCTTGTACGTAGACTTATCCTTTTACCCTTGGCATAAGAATGATCCTATGTACAATATTTGAGGCATTTGATGAGAGTCTGAATGGGGGTACCTCGATAACACTATACACTTAAATTTTTGGCTCTGTAACACAGAACAGTTAAATTTTAGGCATTTTAACATTAACAGTAAAAAATTCTCTGTAACAGTAAATTTTATCCAGAAGAAAACAAAAACGGCCCTTAGAAGGGCAACGTTATTTTGTTCAGTATAGCAAGAAGTTTTCGGCCTCTTTCCGACGATTCCCGATCTTTTCGGAAGATTTCCGAAGATTCCCGAAGACAGCCGAAGATTTCCGAAGACTGCCGAAGATGTACAGAGACTACCAAAGGTAGACTACTCGTTGAGCCCAAGAAATTCCCTCAGATGTTTCTTGACGGCTGCCACGCTGGATTGCTTCGAAAGGTCGAAAGTGACACTGCTTCTATGCCTTTCGAAACCAGAATCCTCTCCGCTTCTATAGAAGCTCACTAGCACTTTGACAACATCGGAGGAGAATCCACTCGATGCCGATGCCGCCATCGCCGCCATGATGTTTTGACGCTGACCAAAGGATCGTGGGCTTCTGGCGCGAGGTAGTTCCCAGTGCTACCCAGGCTTCCCAGAATAGACAGAATACTGTTGCACATTGGGTCGAAAAGGAAAACTACAGAACTTTTGAGAGGCTTTGAGCACGGACTCAAAGTTCATGAGTGATTTTATTATCGATTTTCGTAGACCAGATAAGAATTTACAACGCTAAAAGACTATGGGACCCTATGGGGTTTCCACGAAAAACCCTATAAACACTAACAATATTTTCTCCAGAAACACTAAACATTAAACTTTTGGCCAATTTAACAGCAAACACTGAAAATTATGGTCAAATAACACTAAACACTAATCCCCGTTCAGACCCTCATTTGATTAGTGTGAGTCCGTTCAAATTTTTATTTTTTTTGCGCCGATAAATTCGGTCTTCGATAACATAAATCCATGGATATGCAAAATGAAAATACGAAAATATGAAAAGGCAGATCACTCACACTGTATGGTTGGTCCATTTATTTATCGATTTCCGTACTACTATTTATTTTCGATCGATTCTCTCAAAAATGATCTACTCTCGGTTTTATCGATTGAACAGAGTTTCAGTGGGCCAGACAGGTTGGTGATCTTTGTTTACCAAGGACTAGGTGGCTTGTACTTCGGATGAAATACAAGTTGGTGATGAGTGCGTGGTGAGTATTGAATACATCTACAAAAATAGTTCGGTGTCCTGAGTTATTCCGATTAGTTCTCATAGTATCTCACCTTAAGGTTGTCTCTCCAAATAGCTTTCCTCATTGCCTCCTCGCTCTTGGTAGCGTAGCTTTTACCATGAAAACTCTTCCACGCTTCCCACTGTAATTCATCTTCTTCTACCTTGAGGACAAAGCCACTAGTTGCAGTCAGGTACAACAAGAAAGCGAGAAATTCCTTCATTTTGCTTCCGCGTCTGGAAAATGTGTTGGAAACTCGGAGCAGTTTTTCGTGTTTCTTCTTTTTTCTTCTTCCATGAGCCAGTGAAGGAATATGAGCGATAGACTTGGATAAAAAGTTATCAGAATTATGACAAACAAAAGGTCACAAGGCTTCCCCATAATGTCTTGTGGCGCATCACAAGAAAAACTGTGCATTGGAAATTGGATTGCAATAGTCCCATGACACATCATATATTCGTTTTCGACCTCTAGATGGTTTTTGAGTTTGGACTCCAATTTAGTAATGAATAAGTTATTTTTATATAAAAGAGGTAAAAAACGTTCTCTGGTAAAATTGTTTAAAGTTGTGAGCTTTCAACAGCCAGTCTGCTGTCTTCGACGGACAAAAATGAAATGATAAAATAGACCTAAAAGTTTTTGAATATAACAAGCGAATGGCATATATTAAATAGAATACGTGTGGAAGGATATGAGAATGCTAAAAGTGTAAAATTAGTGTTTGTTTAAAAGAATGTTATATTGTCCCGGCAGAGGGCACGAATTGTTGTCGGCCTCGACCGTTTTCGCTGTGTGCCAGGATCCCAGCGTCTTTCTATAATGTGGCTGTTGCCTTTGTCAATTATCTCAGCATTGTTAAAGTCGATGGTATGATCAAAGGTCCAGGCATGTTTCGCTACGCTGGAGCCTTTAGCACATTGTTTAGTATTTCTGATATGTTCTTTTCGCCTTGTACTAGACGATCTTTTTGTCTCGCCGATGTAACTCCGGGGACAAGACCCACAAGGGATTTTGTAAACAACATTGCACTGGTCGTCGACCCGAGGTCGAAACTTGGGAACAGGGAACTCTTGTTGTAGTGTTTTGATTGGTTTGTTGGTTACTCGAATATCGTGACTTTTGAGAATTCTAGAAAGAGGCTCGGTAATACCTTTGATGTAGGGAAGGACCGCGAAGCTCTGACTATTCGTTGGGTCAGCCCAACTGAAGAACATCCTGACTAGTTCTTCAGGTGTAGGTGTTGGAGGAGTCAAAGATTTCTTTCTTATGATATCAGCAGTGCCTTTTTGTGGGTAGCCATTAGATTGTAACGCGGTGCTAATGCGATCAATTTCACGGGCTTTTCCAGCTTCAGAGTTTGGAAGTTTTAGGGCTCTATGTAAAAGTATCGCTGCAGTGCTGATTTTGTGCTCTCTGTCATGATGTGAACGGAAATCAAGATATCTGTCCGTGTGCGTGGGCTTCCGATAGACATCAATGTTGAGCCTCTCATTATCGCCAGAAATAAGGGTGTCGAGGAATGGCAGCTGGCCATTAGATTCGTGCTCGATCGTGAAGGAAATATGCAGTCGATAGAGTTCAGTGAGTCATGAAAAGAAGTAACTGCATTCTTTTTGATGACACAAAAACTGTCGTCTACGTAACGTTTCCAGATTTTGGGTGGAACCGGGGTTGAATCGATTGCTGTTTCTTCAATTTCCTCCATACATAAGTTGGCTACTACGGGGCTGACAGGGCTACCCATGGCACAGCCGTGGATTTGTTTGTAGATGTCGTCATTGTAAATGAAATAAATGTTGGACAGCACAAAGTTTAGTAAACAAATTATGTCATCAATGTCTAGATTGCTTCTGGAATGGAGAGAATATCATCCTCTAGTTTCTTCCTGATGTAGTTACAGGCTTTTTCTACAGGAATAGCGGTGAATAAGGAAACAACGTCGAAGGAGACCATGGTTTCATCATCTAAGATGTTGATGTCAGCTATATCACTGGAGAACTTCTGTGAGTTAGGGACTGAAAAGCCATTTCGATTTTGAATAGGTGCTACGATGTTGGTGAGAAATTTTGAGGTGTTGTAAAGTGCAGAACCGATGCATGTTACGATGGGTCTGAAAGGGTGTCCCTCTTTGTGATGTTTGATGGAACCGCGGATGGTAGGTGGTACTGATACCATCGGTAGATCTCAACTTGAAGTAGGTGGATTCATCGATCTTTTCTTGTTTCTTTAAATTCAAGAGTATGGCATTAGGTCTAATTTATCATTTCATTTTTGTCCGTCGAAGACAGCAGACTGGCTGTTGAAAGCTCACAACTTTAAACAAATTTTACCAGAGAACGTTTTTTACCTCTTTTATAATGAATCCTGGTATCGGATCGTCAATATTTCTATATATTTTTATATAATTACTAAATTATTACGGTGGCGAAACTGGGAACATACTTCATATACCTGTGGGAACTCTTCGGAACATTTTAAGAGCATTATGTTGACTATGTTGTCTATCACTGCAAACTTACAAGTCTTTGTTCTTTTCTCCGCGAAAGATAAAAGGCGCAACATATAAAATGTGGCTCAACTCTGATGACTATATTCTCTTCCAGTCTTTCTTCTAAGAATGGCTTGCGACTACGACTGTGTTTTTTGGGGAAAATTCTGCTCACGACTGACGCTACCAAATGCACTTTGTAGTAAGTTGTCTACGAATGATTCGACGTTATGTCTGAACGCTACACCAAATAACTTCAGTCAGAGAGGTATTTGTTCCAATAAAATTCGGCTGTAGTGTAATAACAAGGCACCCTTATCTGTTATCTTATAGTCGTATCATGTGTTAGGAATAAAGTTAAAACAAAAGTAATAATGCGTCTATTGTCACAAGTTCTGAAGTTGTCAACATGATTAAGAATCGTGATCGAGTGTGTGATCACAAGAAAAGCATAGGTGGCTTCCAAGACCTTTAAAAGCAGTCATACCTGTATTTTAACACGCTTAAAAGTAGACACCCTTTATTACAGTAAGCGGGCAGTGGCATTATGGTTCTGAATCTAGGCGTGTAATATGACATCCGTTTTTTCCGGGGTGCGACATTTTTCAGTTTATAAAATGCCTATTTTAGCGTTTAAATACGCAACGCGCGATAGGGATTAAATTTGGTGACTTTTATCAATAAAACAAAATAAAATATGGGGTTTTGTATAAACCGTTTGTCAGTCATTGATTTACTGGTCGTGTTTTAGTGACCGTTGCCGTTGTGGAGAGGTGACCGTTGAAGAGTAGTTCAAATAACTTGCGTGAATGTATGGACTGTCCGCCGGGGCAAAAAAACAGTTGCTCTTGCAGAGTGGTGGCAGTTAGTGAAGGTTCGACCGTAGTCATTGATTATTTAATTATTTTTTGATTTCAGTTAAAAGTGGTTAACTGTGAGAACTTCCGAGACGTAACCTCGGGTTATGTGGACTCTGTGAGGATATAGGAGAGGAGTGGGGGACTTTTGGGGGACGAGGTGGGCAATGCAATCCAAAAGGACCCGCTAGTTAGTCATAAAGGCAATATTGGCTTGATTGGAGTGGCAGAAATCGAGTCAAGAGACGGTATGGATTTTAGGCATTCGCACTCACTCTCAAATGTCACCATGACATTTGAGAGAAAAGATATGGAATTAAAGTTTTGCAGGGGCGTATTACATAACTAATTGATGACGAAACATAAGGTATTAATCTAACCACGTAATCCTGAAACCGAGTCTAAGCTTTTTGGATTTAAAACTAGTACACGTAGCTGACGTGATTTCGCGAGACTTGCTCCTCCCCCCAAAAATGCCCCCAAAAAATCATGACATCACTGAAATTGCCAGAAATGCTTCACTCCACCCCGTCACGTTTTATACACCAGTGTCCCCCTTCGTCTGGACTACAGACATTGATCACCACACATATTTTGTAGCAAATGCTTTACAAACAGTTTATTTCGCGTTGCAAAGTTTTCCATCTTTTAGTATACTGAGCATTCAAAAATGCTCAGTATGCTACATATCAACATAGCAGAAAAACATTTTTTTTTTCAAGAAAACTTTCAAAGGCCGTCTTAAACAATAAATGTTAATCCTCTTAAATAGAGGTGCGATTATTCTTCCGATCAAAAGAGTACAATTATTTGATTCAGTTCAGATCAGACAAGCGGGTAGCTGGCGCTGGTGGCGATCCCACACTGGTTGTTCCTGTTTCTTGACATCATGATATAACCTTGCATTCCCCAGCCAGTCCCCCAGGAGTTCTTCACTAGCCAGTAGTCCTGGTCTTGATAGGTTCCATAGCCGACGACCAAAACGCCATGATCAAGTCTTGTGCTGCTGCAAGATCTGTAAAAAAAAAAAAAAAAAGCAAAAACAAATGCTGTTGAACTCTTTTGGAAATCGTGATGTAAAAGGTTGATTTTAGTAAATGCCTATATTTCCGTCACGCTATTGAAGACTAATTGCATTACATTGTATATGTGGGGGGTCTATATGGATGGTAACGCAACGCTTTGTGTAGCCTAAGAATAGCATGAGAAACCGTATTCTGGACTTTTCCCCACGATTACGCCTTTTGAAAAATGTCAATGATCTTGAAAACCCAAGGTTTTCAGAAAAGAAACCATATTTTATGTATTTAACTTCGCAAAACTAAAATACATTAAAAATTCATTAAGCAGGAAGACCCCTACAGCGTAGCCAATTACAGTGAATCCCAGGCTTACTGATAAGAGTTCTCAGTTTCCGTAATCCAAGGAAACTAAAAGGCAAACTGAAAGGGAAGAGGGCTAACGCGACAAACACTGTACTTACTGCTCGTTGTAGACTCCACTGTGATAGAACTGGAACGACATATGGCTGGCGTCAATGGCGACAGAGATTGGGCCTACTGTAGCGGTGGCGGACTGAAGGGCTTCTTCGCTTCCTTGAGGGACGTCGACGTACCCTGGAAACAAAGGAGAGGGGATGATTAAATGCGGAATCTCCTTTCTCATCAACAGGTTTCTCATAGTATCAGTATGGAGAATATTATACGGCCATCAGTGTATTGTTACGACCAGCTGGATTATTTTGTAGTGATACTGTAAGGACTAAATGGACAATTTAGCAAAACATCCTTAGAATTGAAAGTTCCCAAGAGAAAAATACCAGGGGAAAAGTGGGCGTAGTTCACAAGCGTTTCGCAACGCCACTCTCATTCTATACTGTTCTCGTCCTCAAAGCAGCTTGTCCCTCTTAGCCGGGGAGGCCTTGGCATGAGCAAGAGTTTAACCCTGAACATGAAATCCTAAAGCTTTTCACTTGTCTTACCCGTGTCTGTAGCTCCAACGTTGTTTGGATTATATCGGCAGTTGTCGTTTCTCGCCTCATACGGGTAACTGGCCTCCGTGTCGATTCCGCCATTAGCTTTGATGTACCTGAAGGCATTATCCATAAGTCCACCCTGGCAGCCATGATTGCCATAACTTGTGGAGCAGTCGACCAGATTCTGTTCGCTGAGGGAGACGAGTTGTCCTGTTTTCTTAAAGTGTTGTCCTTCCAGTGATCCAGTTGCGCTGAAAGCCCAGCAAGAACCGCACTGGCCTATATGGCAAAATAGGAAATTGTGAAAAATGGACCTTGTTTAAAGTCAGTTTCTGGAATTAAAACAACCATACTCTCATTTCGAAAAAGAACACTTGCCTTATGTCTGGTTTTCTGGCCTAGGAATATCATATTACTAAACTTGGTTTGCGAAATCACTATTACCGCAACCTCATACGCAACGCTCTTTCATTTGGTTTCGTCACGGGGTTTCTAAAAAAGATTGCGTTACGAGCTGAAAAGCAGGTCCGTGTCAGAGGCTAATCCAAGAAACTGCAGTAATGACTACAAAATTAACTAGCGAAAATCCCAAAGATCTGATTACGACCGGAAAAATAAAGAAGAGCTAGAATCAAGAGAAAATGAGGTGGATCATGGTCTCTTGCTAGAATGGAGTTTCATCCTGGAGTATCGTCATACCTTGATTTTTGACTCCCGTGACATAGCCCTCGTTTCTCCAGTCCACTTCAGTTGGCAAACTCACGTGACTAGGTTCCAGGTAGGTCGAGCCGGTTCTCTCAGTCTCGTTGGAAAAGTGGCTTCGCATTCCGAGGTAGAAGAAGCTGTATTCATCTTGCGTGAGATCTCCAAAGTAGTTCATGGCCAGCATGTGTGAGTGACCTTGAGAGTTGTGCTCGGCGATTTTCTGGTATGAAGATAATAGGAAATAAATCTAAGTTGCTAATAAGAGGTTTATACTGTCCGGCCGTACTGGACACAAGCAAAAATCACTGGAATGAACACCAATAAAATCTCTCGGCGGCGAAAACAATTGATTCCACTTCTTTACAAGTTATGAATATGGCAATAAAAAAAACACCAAAACACCTTTTTGACAAAAATAACAAGGACGCTACTATGTGACAAAAGATTCCTTTTGTACTACTGTTATATAATTTAACCCAGGGGCAATCTTCCCGCAGGCGTATGTGTAACCGCGGCCATCAACCCGCCAAGCAAAACTTCCGGCAGTCATTTCCGTCTTTTTAGGATTAGATCTCTGAAGCAAGGAACCTTGAAAACAACTTTCCCTATGTTATCCACTCCTTTAATTAATCCCATCAAATCTGCAAGTAGTTTTAAATGGCTTCAAATCACAAATCATGTACTGTACAAAGTTTATCACCAAAGGTGTCATGTTTATCAGGTCTTCCCAGGTAGTTCTCACGAAATTGCTTCACTTTTAATACAAGTTTTCATTTTTCCTTATCTCACCTTAAGGTTGTCTCTCCAAATAGCTTTCCTCATTGTTTCCTCGCTCTTGGTGAGGTAGCTTTTACCATGAAAACTCTTCCACGCTTTCCACTGCAATTCATCTTCTTCTACCTTGAGGACAAAGCCACTTGCTACAGTCAAGCACAACAAGAAAGCGACAAATCCCTTCATTTTGCTGCTTCGGGGTCAAGAAATTTGTAGGAGACTTGGATTAACTGATGTTCTTCTCCGATGCGCAGTAAAGGAATCAGCTTTAATAGCAGCGTGGAAAGCTCTTTATAGTGTGGCTGACAAAAGGTCACAAGACGTCTTTATGACGTTGATACATCACGAGGAAAGCAGGTTTTAAATAGATTGCGACACAAGCTAAGTGGTGAAAGCACGATGAACTATTGGTGACTGAAAGCCCGGTCTAAAAGCATTTTGAGTTGCTAAAAAAACATCAAGCTGTTCGGAATTTTTCACTCTGAAGATAATGTGTGATATAGGACCAATTTACTTTTCTTTTGAGAAAAAATAGAAAAAAAATCCTGGACTACATCATGGAAGATGTCACTTTATGTCATGTGGTCCGTCACGAGATCTTCGCGAGATGAGCTCAGTTGTCAATAAATGCTGAGCAATAGTGTAGTTACCACGGTAACCTTAGCTAAGCCGGTAGACAAAGCCTTTCCTCACACCCACCCCCCCCCCCCCAGAAAAAGTGTGGCCCGTCACGAGTTCTTTGTGAGAACTGCTGACGTCACACACTGAGCTGAGTTCCGCTTCAGCTCAGTGTCAATAATTGCTGAGCAATAGTGTAGTTGCCCTCGCTAAGCTGGTGGATAAAGCCCCCTTTTCCAAAGAGAAATTCAATGTGGCTTGTCACGAGTTACGTTCTCTGCGAGAATTTCTGATGCACACACTGAGCTTAGCCGGGCTGTCTTTTGTCTGGGAACAACGATAGGCGGCTGTAAACACAGGCATAGCAGTTCCGTCAAATTTGGAAGTATCATGGAAACTCGTCACCAACGGCCGTGAAAATTTGGCGGTATTAACGGACTAGGGTCAAACCTCATGACTGGTCTAAACTGAGTGACCCATCTTAACAGATAAATCACAACTGCTCTTTAAACAACTGTTCCTTAATAAGCATCCGGAATTAGATAAAATTAAGAAAAAATTGAAACTTGAATCAATGTATGAAATCTTGATAATGGAAAATGAACATACAACTGGTTCGAGTGGCTGAATAAACGGGGTTAAATTATACAGCTTATACAACGTGGAATTTCAGAACGTGGCGGTGGCTGCATTAACGGGGTTTTCTAAAAGAAAATGTGTATGGGCCTTTCGCCGGGACAAAAATAAGTGGTCGTAATAATGAGGTGACCGTAAGGTAGGGTCGAGCCACTGCAACCGAATTCAAACATTTTTTCCCGCCAAATTAGTTCTGTCTTGAGGCCTGCGCGCTGCTCAAATTTTGAAGAACGCGGAACTTTTTCATCCAATTATTTCCAATTGGGACAGCATCTAGTCCTCTTACGCTTATTATCACGCAGAGAAAAGCTGGTTTGATCCCTAATCTGATTCAGTTTTAAATCTGTTCTGCTCAACAGTGAAAAATAAAAGAAAGATAAAATTCAAACGGAAGAATTCGGAAGAGAAATGACATTTCAGTAACTGTATACTTTTAAGGTTTGGAGAAAGAGCCCTGAGGAGAGGGATGCAAGCTGTGTGACCGGGAAATAGGGTAAACCGCGCATTCGTAGCTCACAGCGACATCAAAAGCGAACAGAAATTACATCTCCCGTTCTTTTGTGGAGGTCCGGGGGAGTACTCCCAGAAAATTTGGGTGGGGATGTGCGGCCCACTTCCCAAAACCCTTATCCTATTTGTGACCAAATCTGCGATTTTTGTTACCCTATTTATGACCAGGCCAAAAACTCGATACCCTATTTATGACCGTTGCGGCTGGTACAGTTTCCCTAAACGTAAGTTTTGAAGGGTGCTCGTCGGAAATTTGAAAAGAACCCCTAAGAGGTACCAAGATCCTGGTTTGTGGGAGTGGCTTGAAATTTTTTTCTCCCCAAAGAGGAACCAATTCTAAAACAACACATTATCTCCTGTCATATTTGTTTCAGTTCAATACCCTAAGAGGTACCGCAAAAGCTTTTTCTGTGGACCTTTGGAAGCCGAAAACCCTACGAGGTACTAAAACCGCTTTTTAACCCCTAAAAGGTACGACGAACTCCTCCGTCCGAATTTTATATTGACTATACGGGATTCCCCCCCCCCCCTTGGGGAATTCGCACAGGTACCCAGGTTAAAGTGAAGCAGTTTCGTGACGCTCACTGAAAAGACACAGACTAAAAACGGCGTCGGGGTAACTACATTGTTCGTGATACGTTTATTGTTATTGTAATTATTTGCTTTTATATCCTAAAGCCCTAACGGCGACGGAGATTGGGCCAACCGTGGCAAGGGCATGTTTAACGGCCACCTCGCTTCCACGGGGAAGGTCTACGAACCCTGAAAAAATAGAAAGAAGAAAACGTCCTGCACTTAGTTCTTATTTTAAGTGTTTTGCGTGATGTTTTTCGATTTATTTAGCAAACTGAATAAACTGCAAAACCGTGAACAAAGATCCTGCTTGATTGAACGTTGGATCTCACAGGAGATCTAATCAGCCAAACTTGAAAAGTTAAACGATGAGAAGTCAAAGACTACTGCAAGGCTAACACAACGTGGTAAATTTAAAACAATATTTTGGATGATTCAACGAACATAGATTCAACGAAGACAGATTCAACGAACGTAGACACCCTGTCGACAAATCCGTGACTAACATTAAATCTAAATCCACCACTGTTGCCGAACATTTTCTTTCTCATCCTAATCACTGCTACACTGACATGCAACTACTTTAATTCCACTTGAACTTATCCACTCCTCACGTGATTCAATCTGAAAAGCCAGAGAGTTCTTTTTAATAGATTTAGCGAGGACATTGGAACCCCACGGTATGAACAGACGTGATGACTCGTAAAACTTGTAACCTATGTAGACCCGTTCTATCCTTGCTTCATTTAGTTTGTTTTTTTCGCCATTTCCGCCACTCTTTTTAGCTTCGAAATAAGTGTTACGACATCTACCATTATATAATATTGTAATTTAATTTTAAATATACTACGTTGTGTCAGCCTTGCAGTAGTCTTTGACTTTTCATCGTTTCATTACACTAGACAGGCCCGGGGCCGAGCGCTGGCTAAGGAAAGCTTTTGAAATAAGTACTGGGAAATTTGAAATCTTCTAGACTCGTACACAGTCGCTATTTACGGGTCATCTGGGACGGTTTCAAAGAAAAAGCGGTCTGGATCGAGTGGAGCGCGCGGGGAGTTATGGGAAGAGGCGGGAGAAAAATAGCTATTCTCATGACACCTTGCGCGCGTTAATTCGCTCTAGTATCCAATCTTCTCTTTCCCAAAAACACGTAAATAGCGACTGGGTACGAGTCTGAATCTTCTGGCCAATCTATAATTACCCGTTGTTCCCAACGCTTCGCTTTACAGGGCAAGTCATAGATCACCTTGTTCGACCAAATCAGTTCGCTTTTCGCACCTGATGCACTTTACTGGCTTGAAAGTAAGTACATAAAGGTAGAAAAGTATCTATACATCAAGCAGGAAGCTAAATTTGATCCAATAACAGGCGGTCCATGACTCGTTCTACTTCTGGCAATCAACGATAGTCGAACCTCCCGTAAGCGACCACCAAAAATGTCAAGACTAGTTGGTCGCTTACAGGAGGTGGTCACTTAGATCATAGTGGATCAAAATTTTGCCTCATTAACATATTGCAACTGCAGAGACTTACCTGTGTTTTAAACATTTTATTCATGTAAAAAGTCGATTTCGAGCAAAAATAAGGTACTTACCATTGTGAAATTTCCGTCTGTTGTACAGCCCAGGAATGCGATATGGCTACAACACCTTATTATCTAATTTCTTAGCTAAAAAAAAAATCATCAGGATTAACAAATACAATGAATACGGGGAAATATAAGGGCCAATCATTTTCCCGCGCTTTTTTTTGCGCGGGACGGCCGAGAGGAGGCCGAGAGGTTGCCGAAAGGTTGCCGAGAGGTTGCCAGGCTACATAGTCGTATTTCAAACTAACTGCAGCAGAAGCCATGCCGACGTAGTAAGGCTGGTTTTCACTAGCGACGGAGTCGTAGTCGGAGTCATAATCAGAAGCGTAAAGTGATACGATCTAGTGAAAATCAAACCGACGGAGCTGGAAGCAGAACACCCATTCCGCTTTTGACTCCGTCGCTTGCGATCTAGTGAAAACTTGGTTGGGGTTCTAAATTGTCGGAGTCGGAAGCAGAAGTACAATTTTATGAATAGCCGTATTTTATATGTAAATGCTGATCGCCAGTTAATACCAGTGATCCAGTGATCACTGATTGACCTTTCAGGTTAAATGGTCTTTTATTTTATTTTTTTTATTTTAGAATAAATCAATTACAATGCTCCATTCTGGGCCTTTTGATTGGTTGGTTCTTCTGCTTCTGCTTCAGACTCCGACAATCTAGTTTTCAATGGATTATAAGCGACGGAGTCGTAAACGGAATCGGAAGAAATGGAAATGTTCTGATTCTTCCGACTCCGATTCCGTCGAGCTTGACTCCGGTTACGACTCCGATTTTCGATTTTCACTAGGTCATAAGCGCTCTTACGTCTCCGACTCCGACTCCGTCGCTAGTGAAAACCAGCCTTTAAAGCTGACTATTTGTCAAGGTAAAATTAACCTATTCTATTTCACGGTCAGTTAAGCTTTACTGCAGGATACCTATTCGCATAACTATTCGCTTATTTGCATTTTATTCAGTGTAGTGAGAACAGTGACTTCTGCTAAAAAGCTTCACGTGGCAGCATTCAGTTTAGCCCACATATACCTGTACTTCTTAATTTTTGTTATCGCCGATGTAAACGTCGTTCCTTTGTTTCTACTGTATTAGAGCGGTTTTCATTTGAGTGTCGAAAGTAATTATACAATTACTTTGGTTTTGGTTTTGGTTTTACTACGGTTTGAGATTGGCTGAGTAGTCTAATTGGTATGTAATTGGTTTGGTGTTGGTTTTACGACACTCAATTGAAAACCGCTCTATTACTTGTCACATCTATTCATTTGTATTCTAAATAAGCATCTATTGTATTTTACTGATATTTAAACTTGGTCAGACAAATTGAAACATTCTCACCCTTTGGTACAACGATATTACAGCAAAAACAATTTTCCCATCCGTTTATATTTGGCTTAAGTCATAAACATGCTGTTTATGAACAGTGATATCATCCTGTTTGTTATTAGAACTAACTATTACATGCAATTAAATTTTAAGAACTTTTTGATTCAACAGCCATGATTCAAGACGCAAGATCCAACAACCAATAACAGATTTCTGCATAATTCTGGTTAGTGATAATTTATGAGTGATTGTACTTGTAAACCATAGTACCATTGTACATGGGTTATTGACCAAGGGTGACATCCAGATTGGTCAATGTTTAACAAATCGACATCAATTTTTCATGCATCTGTCCTCTTATTGATCATGAACTTTGACATAACATTGTCAAAGTAACTGGGGAGATCCACGAGGCAATAGCTGAGTGGATCCGCAGACTACTTTGACAATGTTATTGCAAAATGCATTGTCATTAACAGGACAGACGCATAAAAAACTGATATCAAAATTGTTTTTTATATTAACAAATTGTCAAATTGTCTGCTCTCGCTCGTTACATTAACATCGCATAAATGATCAATTCATGTGTCTGTGCGCTTACTGACAATAAAAATTATCCAATGAGCGAGGAAGAATTTCTGCAGCACAGAGAGCCACTAGTTCATCAGTTTATACTGTTGTGTCACTCTCTCTAAATAAAGTTGATTACTATTATTATTGTTATTATTACTATTATTATTATTATTATTATTATTAGCATTAGCATTAACATTAGCATTAGCATTAGCATTAATATAAGTACAAGTATAAGTATAAGTATAAGTGTTAGTGTTAGTTTTAGTGTTAGTGTTAGTGTAGTGTTAGTGTTAGTATTATTATTATCATAAAATGGCCAAGTGTCTATAAACCAGAAAAGGCATCTCCAATGAGCAAGCTTGATCAACATTTTTGCTGGGAAAGGACATGGCCAATTTGTCCCCCATCTCCAGCAGCACAGAGAGCCACTAGTTCATCAGTTTATACTGTTATGTGTCACTCTCTCTAAATAAAGTTGATTACTATTATTATTGTTATTATTACTATTATTATTATTATTAGCATTAGCATTAGCATTAACATTAACATTAGCATTAGCATTAGCATAAGTATAAGTATAAGTATAAGTGTTAGTGTTAGTTTTAGTGTTAGTGTTAGTGTAGTGTTGGTGGTAGTGTTATTATTATCATAAAATGGCCAAGTGTCTATAAACCAGAAAAGCCATCTCCAGTGAGCAAGCTTGATCAACATTTTTGCTGGGAAAGGACATGGCCAATTTGTCCCCCATCTCCAATGAATAAGTCTGACTGATATTTTTGTTGAGAAAGAACAAGGCCAATGTTCAACCATCTTGACTAAACAAGCTTGATTGATGTAATTTTGCTGAACAGAGCAGGTATAACCCAATCTCACCTGCACCAGCAGCCAACCAAAGCTTAGGAATTAGTTCATCTTCATCTTAATTAAAATATAAGAATTACATAAATTTAAAAAAAACAAGGCAGCCCTACATGGCCTACTTGAGTAACCAATTACTGCACAAGATTTGTTTCATCTTGCCTGCTTGTAGAAGTAGCCATATTATAACAATTATCTTTGAAAACAACACGATTTGTTTGAAATTCACATCTTACATTAAGAAAACATGTTTAGGATAAAACATCATTCATCCATTGTCAGTTGCACAAGAATACCAACTGCAAATGAGCAATAAATAGTTTAACAAATATGCGTGATCACACTAAGAATAATTTAGGGATTAAGGTGTGAAACAGAAAAAATAATTAACAATTGATAATTATTACTGTATATTTTAAATATTGTAGCTGAACATTTTACTTTCTTGCTCTTGTTGTCTTTATATAATTTATTTATTTGTTTGTTTGTTTGTTGATGCATTTATTTACTAACCAAATTTTTTGTCATAAACCCATGAAATTGCAATTATTATCTTGTTCTTATCTCTAAAATTTGTGCAGATGTGCTATTTTTAGAACTGGGGATGCTGCATTTATGTATGTTTACTGAGCCAGTAACTTAGCATAGATTGTATTTGATCTCAGAAATATATGGGGGACAAAACAGTACCACAAATATTGCTGGTCCAGGGGAAAAAATGGTACTTGGATGAATGACTGGATACAGAATCGTATAATCTTTATATTGTTTTATTCGATCTATAAGGA
This sequence comes from Orbicella faveolata, assembly GCF_042242905.1. Lineage (NCBI taxonomy): Eukaryota > Metazoa > Cnidaria > Anthozoa > Scleractinia > Merulinidae > Orbicella > Orbicella faveolata. The sequence goes on along the minus strand of NW_028301558.1, from coordinate 5,468,146 downwards.
AGATACATAAGATACATAATTCTTACAAAACCTAATAGCGAGCGATTCATGAAATTGTATGGAAACTATAATTCTCAAAATTCAACGGATTACATAAACAAACGGTCACTTACTTCTGTGGCGATATCCAGTCAAACTTATTTCGGTAACAGGTCAGCAAAACGGGTCAGCAGATCGAGCAGTAAAACACTACAGGTTAGCGATGTTCAACGTAAGGTACAAAATGCTTTATGACCTTTGTCTCTGATTTTGTGGTTTTTAAAACGTGTCATTCTAACTTTAACGATCAACTTACTTAGCGATTACGCCATCGGCTGTCAATCACGCGACTAATTAAATAATCAAATGTCAATAAACGAAGTTAATATTAATCAACGAAACAATTGCCATATTGCCATTTTATTTTTATTATGTAACGAGTGAATGCATAATATTCTCTTTCAAATAAGGTATCCTGTCATATATAACTGTGTGACCAATGCATGTGTGTGGATAGAATATTTTACACTTAAACTTATGTTTTTATCAAGGCTACAACCGTTGTACATTTGTGATCAACATAATTGCCATAAAGATATTCAGTGCAATTAATTAATAACAAGTGGATAGAATAACAATACAGTTTATGTTATATTTTCTGAGAAAGTTAATTCGTTGTGATTGACTGAGAGCAGGCAAATTTAATGTTTTAGTCTGCACTGCAGTGCGAATTAATGCACACACATTTGTAATTTCCGTGGCCCTCTTTAAAATACCAAGAGCATAAAATCATCACATACAATAAGAAATTTATAAAAACCCTATATAAATATTTATTTAAAATTTTCTTATGAAGCAAACCCTATATAAGATTTAGATTTAAAAAGCTGAGTTTTACTAAAGCATAATATAAGATCTTACTATACTTAACTTGCTCAATCTAAAGATAATTATGATCTGGGTAGGGAGAAAATTAGCAATACATTCTTAACATTTTACAGATATTTTCAGAGGTCCGTAGCTCTGTGGTATCTGATTTCCAACATTTTACAGTGGTTACAGAAAACATTCAACAGCCCTCTTTTACTCAACTATGCCTTCTTGGTAATCTTGTGAGATTAGCTCTTCAAGTATTTCTACTGTGCTGACTTTTGGTCAGTTCTAACAATTCATTTATGTTATCAGGGCAAACACCCATAATCCTTTTCTAAGCATCTTTTTACATGTATATCAGACTCAATGTAATATTGTTTTCATATGAAACTTGCAGGAGGTGATGCTAATGTTCACTGCAAATCTGTCGTTTTGGGTTTTCTACCTGCAAAATGCCAAAAGAAGTTGCAAAACAACATTAATCTACTCAATGGGCTTTGAAGGTTCATGTACAGGCTACCGAAGTGGGGTAAAGAATTACATATAAACAAAAAACTTCACTGTTAACTCAAGAATGGATAAACTGTTACATGGTATAGGACAAACCTTTCCAAAATATTAGAAGATCTTCCACCGTCTCAGCTTCCTGAAAAATACATGTGGGTACATGTAAAAGTATTTTGTTAAACATATGGAGTGAATCAAATTACAGGCAAAGCCTTAATCTTTGGTTCTTTCATGTGTGAAATGAAACAGACTTTCTTCCCATCTCCTGGTAAAGCAGTGATTTATTTCTTGACCAGCAAACAAGAAGCACTCTCTGAGATGTACATGTACTTGTGGGGAAAGGAGAAGGGGGTTGCTGATGGGGTAGAACATTTTGCCTCAGACTTTTACTTCATCTTAACTTTAATATACCTACTTTTAAAACTTCAAAGTTTACTTTGCCATCTTCTTGCACGTGATAACCTAAAACAAAGAATTGCAAAGTAATATACACCAAGACCCACAGAAATGTGACATTTTAGTACGATCATGTTTCTTCCATTGGATACAAACCACGAAATAACTATCTTTCAATGCTATTTTACATGTGGTAAAAAGTAAAGTTTATTACTGCAAGCCCAACAGACTTATAGTGATTAACTCTGGTTTCTGTCATACAAATTGGTAGGAGTATTGCCTAAACTCCTGGATGGGATGCTAGTCCACCACAGCATTCTGTTAGGCTGCCCCAACAATTTGCTGCAACCCATTTATACTCATGGGTGAAGAGAGGCACTGTGAGAGTAGTGTGTTGCTCAAGAACACAACATAATGACCCTGGCCTGGGCTTGAACCCTGACTGCTCCATCTGGAGGCCAGCTCACCAACCATAAGGCCACCATACCTCTCACACTACTATTTACATGCCAGACAGCCAATTTATTTTTATCTCCATCTGACCAAGAAAGAGTGGTATCAACAATCACATTGCTGAACACAGTCTATTGACTGAGAAACTACAGAATTCACCAGACTCTGAAAGTGCATTACCTACCTGTACAGGTGCAGGTGCTAGCACTTAGTATTGAGCTACACTAAAGTGATGACTACACTTCCCAGAACTGATGCACATAAGACAGGTGTACTGTTATCTAACAACAACTGACCAGAAGTACAATATCTTCTCACAGGTCCTGACCTTCCAATAGGCATCCCCTTTTTAATGGGAGGTCTGGTGGCCTCATGCTTAGTGCACTCGACTCCAGATCAAGCAGTCCAGGTCAGATCAGTCAAGCAGTCCAGGCTGGGGACATTGTTTTGTGTTCTTAGCAAGATACATAACTCTCACAGAGCTTCTCTCTGCCCAGGTGTATACGAATTAATGCAATGCTGGGGGGTAACCCTGGGATGGATTAGCATCCTATCCAGGGGGAAGTAGAAATATTTCTAGTCACTTCATGCTACAGAAACCAGAAATATGCACCAGCCTGATGAGCTACTTGGCTCGTATGCAGACTGTACTTGTCACCTTCTGATGAGCACTCCCTGTAATGTGATTTTTTAATTGTCATCCCTAATCCTACATGTATAAGCACACCCTCCCATTACAAGCACCCCTATTACAAAAGTTACATTGAAGACACAGACATACACTGTAGAATAGACTGATCAGAATGAGGAAAGTATGCTCTCTTATCAGGACTTAGTGTTGAGCACACTGATTTGGAAAAAATAAGAGACTGTTGTTATGATGATAAGAGTCCGTATTGTCACGGTTTGAATTATAGTATCTGTATAATGTTTATCAACCTCTGTATCACATTCTGTTGTTACTGCCAAAAAAATTAAACAAACAAACAAACAAAAACCAAAGTTGCTTAAATGAGTAAAGGACTTATTAATTATTGATACAATGTAAAAACCTACCAATAACAGGTGGAGCTTGACGGCTACAATGCCGACAAAATACAGACAGAGAATTTGCACCACAGTCATGCAGAATTATGTAGTCACCTCGTTCAATCTGATGAATAACATTCATTACACTACTGAATGATTATATTCTCTGTTGTATCTTACATGTACTACTTTTGCACAGTACTGGACATGTATGTTTTTTAACCACATTACTCTAAACAAGTCATTCGTGAAGGTCAGCTGAACTTGCTGATTACAGAGCAATTTTACTATACCCGGCAACTCTGAAGGTATAAGGTACATGTATGCATTACCATGGTCTGTGATCTGCAGTCCCACAGTCTACTAATGAATAATAAGAAAACTTTTCTCTGTCACCACTTTCCATGGTCCATATACTGTAGTCAAAATGCTTGAAAATAAACTTGATACAATGTAGGTAGAAAGTCTCGAGAATTATGCAACAATGTACATATATAATTATGGCAAAATTACACAGTTTTAAATGACGTCAACTCAAAATGTTCCTCAAGTCCTTGTTTTAAGATCATAATATTTGAATCCACATGTAATGGTGTTGTGCATGCTTTTAGCTATATCTTTTTTCCTCCTGAACAATTTTTGTAAAACTCAGTTATGAGAAAACTAGCATTTATTTTGCTGTTGAACTTACATGTAGCGCTTGATGTTGTATATGTGTATGTGCTTGTGTGCATGCTAATGATGAGGAAATTGTGTGCAGTAGGGATGCACAATGCAATTCTGACGTATCCTGTTAAGACTAATTAAGGGGATTCCCCAGAATTGCATTGTGCATAAGCCACTACAGCCATTTTCAAGACTGTTAAAACAATCAGAGTATTGAAGCTTAGGGTGTGATATATTTCTAAAAACAACAGTTTTTGCTATATATTAATACATTTTACAGTAATGAATTTCACATATGACAATTCCAGTTAACAAACGATTTACCATAGGAAGAAAAACATCTCGTTTGACTACATCTCCAGAAAAACACAGAGGTCCAGCAATATTATAACGCATTCCCTATGGTCAAAGAACGTAGAAAAACAAGACAGTACTTATTTATACATTCAAAGGACATCAATATTGAAACTGAAAATATTTATAATTTCTAGATTAGGGCAAAATTTATTAGCTGGGTCACGTCATGTAATACACCGATTCCAGAAAAAACCGGAAGTTGCACCGAAACGAGGCTTAATAGCCCTCGCAGTAATTAAAGCAACATGGCGAACGAAGAAGAAAGGCCAATCTCTCTTCTGATGATATTCCCGGCGTCAGTGTGAGTGAAGAACATTGAAAAATTGACACTCAGCCAATCGAAATTCTGGCTTAAAAGTCGCCGAATAAATCAAAGGGGCAAAATAAAGGAACTTTTAGACGGGTATGTTTTCCATCCTTCGATTGTCTTGATCTCCAATATGCGCAAAAACAACCTGTTCTCACCATTTTTATTGCCTAAAAGAACTTTGTTCATGGTCGGTTTAGGAAAAAGAATCTGAATGAAATGAAAATTGTAAAAGTTTTCGACCCTGACCCAAAGAATGCTTTACTAAAGCTACAGCAAGAGCTCAAAAGAACATACGGAAGTAAATTTAAAAATTGTGCTGGATATCGCGAATATTGCAACAAAACACTTTAAAAAATTTCCTACGGCTGATTCATTTTTCACTGACGACTTCAGTCTTCTCAAGTTAGAGAACATCCAATCTCTCTTCATAAAATAACAATCCGTGTTAGAGAATAAAGGGAAATCCTTTTAAAAGTTCAAAAGATGCTAATCAGAGTATCAAACAAGACCACGATCTACTCACCAAGAATGGTATAAGCAAGGGTTCGGTACAGTGACAGCATCATTGCGTTACAGGGTAGGACGCAATCACAAAGCTGATTCATCAGTCAAATCACCAATAAAGTTATCAGTGATGTTTACTACAGTGTAACAAAGACTATCAGTCACATGCCATGAAAGATGGCCTAGAAAACTAGCAACTAGTAATGAACAAGTACACTGAAATAATGCATCAACAGGGATTGACGAAGGTGCAAGTAACAAAATGCTTTTTTTTTTGTTCAAGAGAAAAGGGAAATTTTGGGGACCTCCCCAGGGTCCCCCAGCTGGACTGAGGTTACAGACCCAAGTAAGGGCAATCTCCATGAAATAATTTAAGCTAGGAATGTCATTGTTATGGACAGTGAGACCCTGAAAGATTGCCTTATAAAATCAATATGCAAAATGTTTGACACTGGTTTAAAAGTAAACAAGAGTCATATGAACTTCAGTTTATGATGTACAACAACTACTCTTTGTTGTGAACAGACTTTGGAATGTCCTGGCTATAAATTGAAAGTAACTGCAAATTTTTAATGAGCAAAATGCCTTGGACATAGAATGGTGGAAGGAGATGCTAAAGAATATTGAACAATTTATGATAAATATATTATATATGAATTGACTTACCTAATGCTTAGAGATGGCCTTACACGATGTGATTATTGCTAAAGCCAGAATAAATAATGTATATCAAAGGTCCAAAAAGTTTGTCCAGCATCTAATATGAGAGAATTCAGCTACTTCCAGTTTTTCTCTGGTGATGAATATTTGAATAAATATTTCAAAATAGTTCAAAACAATTGGGAATCTATAAGATCATACAATGTAGGAAATTCTCAATGAGGTCAAATTCAATTGCACTTTTATGTTATTAGCAAAATTATACACCAGCTCTACCATGTGTCCTTCTATGTTACACCCTGTGCCAGAAAATAGAACATGAAGCCACATAATGCACAATTTCAGTACGGTGGAAATCACCAAATATTTAATTACCACTGATGAACAATATCATGTACTCTGTTTAAAGTCACTACCAAATGACAAATAAACACCAGATACCTTTTTTCTGCCAGTTTACAAGCAAATAGCTCACTATCCAGGGTTGATTAACAACTCTACACAACCTTAGTGGTTACACCATCAAATACATGCCATCCATTTATTCTCCTAATAGCCATTTCAGCTTGTATTCTTACATTTGCAGTTCTGGTTCATGGTTGGAAAACAGTCTTCCTTAGAAAATTGGTATTAAAATTATAGTCAGTTCTGATTTACTTGGTTGCATGCATAGAATGGATGAAGATTATAACCTTCCTGCTTGCCAGTACAAGCTGTCTATCAAATCTATGACATTAAGGAAAATTCCTACTAGGCCTTAAAATGTGTTTTCAGACTTATTCAGAGTAAAGTTCACTTTTGGATGTCCAGGTCTTGGGTGTCTGACCTTTTATCTCTCAGCAGTCTATTCTGCACCTTATGTTTTCAAATTCAGCCTAGGAAAACTTCAGGTAAATAATTAATGGGCTGGCTCCCCAACATCAAGTACAGGAAATTGGCCCATGCAATAATTTATCTGACACTACTAGTTCTGAAACATTAAACCTAAAAGCCAGATCTTGCTGAAATATTAAGCGAGTAAAAAATATTCAAAATTCATCAATGGTTGTATTCAAATCACTAATGTCCTTCCACATTCAACATTGTTTTTGGGAAACTTTTTTTGTTTACCTCAGAGGCATGAAAACTGATTAATTCCTAAGTTGATTGAAGCTGATGGGTATTCATATGCCAGACTCAGATGCATCACATATTTCGCTCTACACAGAGATTCCTCATCAACTTTTGCCCAAGGGAAAGCCGAGGGTACGGCTCCCAGTTTCAAAAAATGTACTCAGTTTAAAATCACTTGGCAAGAAGTGCTCGGAAAAACAATAATTATTTCCTACTGAGGTAAAATAGACATCTCCCCTTTGCATAAGTATTTCCCACTTTTTTCTTCTTTGTTTATCTGGCTAGCTTGTCCAAAGGAAACTCAGTCGTGGAAATGATAAATCAGGTCGGTTTTTGCTTCGATTGTTAGAGTTTGCAGCCGCACAGCACTTGTGTCCAACCCTTTTCCTTTTCTTTACCACATTTGCTCCAGACAAGTAGCTCTAACCTACATACATTCAAATTTTTTCGTTCTTCCCCAGCATTTCGTCCGCCATTTTGAAAGCTCGAGGGCTATTGAGCCTTGCTTGCGTGCAACTTCCGGTTTTTTTTCTGGAATCGGTGTATTGATAATTAACTTAATAATACTTGAGTGTATGATCATATCAAAAAAAATTGGTTGAGCTTGCATAAGAAGCTACAGACTGCTTCTTATTGATTTATTTTACCCATTGATTCTAACAGAAAGTATTATGAGATGCAACATTACCTCTCCTTCTTTTGGCTGCCCTTCCCTGTCAAAAACTTGTACACGTCTCTATAGTAACAAATCATTTGAATATTATTAATATTTGAATGTAGTTACTGATACTCAATTATACTCTTCCTGTAGAATGATGAGTTCATATCAGAATATTTTGTTAATAACTTCTTATTCAGTGGCAGGTATATACGTTGTGACAACCCAACAATGGGAATGACTTTAATATGATTTTGCATCCCCAAGTTCAAAAATTCCACGTTGATTACAATTATTATACCCAACAGATTTATGTATAGTGTCCCTGCTTGGATTAGACAACCAAACAGATACATTTCATACTGACTACAGAAATGAATGAATGTCGGACGTGCACAAAGACAGAATACAGAATGATAGTTGTAGAAAATGTACAATTATACGAACCTGGTATTTGCTGACTTTTGGGCAGTAACATGTCCTCATCATCATATCCTACACAAACAGGTACAGTTTACATGCTAGTACTTTAGTATCTGTTACAGCAACCCTACCCAAAAGAAAATAAACCAGAGAGAGTGATAATCGTGTTTGTTGCATCGTGTTTGTTGTATCCATGTATCACAACCATTTCAGTGTCACTTCATCTGACATGACACATGGAGACAACAAAGGAACTTGCCCTATGCATGTGATCTTTGGACTGATGAGACTGTTAATTACCTTTGAAAGTTCACAGACGAAAACAGACAACTTGAGGAATAAAATTTTGCTGCCACAAATTGTCAAATACAATGTACCTCAATTAACCTGGCTTTTTAACTTCAGAATTTTGAATCGTAATCTCAATCCAAAAGTGTAACAGTTAAATTTCCATCATGGTCTCTACAGCCAAATCTCAAGATTTTTGTCAGTGTGACTGATGAAATGCAAAGTGTTGAGATCAACAATTTACATAGACAAAGTTTCCACTTCTTATTATTAACAGCAACAATTGATGAACCAATCAGGTCACTACAGGGCCTTGCATACAATTATCATTGCATGGTAACACACAGACTCTCTCTGAATTTTTCCTTCAGGAGAGGTGGCTGTAACACAAGATACTAGTAGAGGAGAAATTTTGGTTTTTCTATTATTCCCTTAGCTAACAAATTGAATAGGTTATAAATAATTTATATATAGGTTATTAAAATAGGTTACTGTAATTCATAGCACGGATTTCACAAGGTCATTGAGCACAATTAAGGGGAAATTTGCTGTTATAAAAGACTATTTGTCATGAAGAAAATAAGTAGCTGCCCCATTATTATTTTGTCCTTAACTGTACTTGCTCACAGTACATGGCTGGAATAACTGTTTTCTTTGTCATACAATATTTAAGAAATAGAAAACATGTACCGTGGTTCTATCAAGTTATAGAAACACGGGTGGAAGTTTGGGAGGATGAGAAATGCTGTGGGAACATGAGCCGTAGGCAAGTGTTTCCACAGCTTTTTCAAGTTCTCCCAAACTTTCATGAGTGTTTCTATAACTCAATAGAAACACGAAGAACAAGTTTTCTTTTAGAAAACACTGCGGCGAAAAAAGGGAAACAACTTGTTTACTTTGATCATCAAAATGTAAATTCTCTTTGCTTGCGCCATCATTACGTCAACAGCTCGTGCTAATTCTGTGTTTCTATTGAGTTATAGAAACACGATTTTTAACCAATCTAAAAGTAAATATTAATAGCTTACGGCTCCAAAATGTATAAGAGCTATTCTAAGGTCATCAGATGCAACTTTTGTGTATTCCACTCTGCTGGCCAGCCAGCCGGCCTATAAGGAGTTAAAAGAAAAAATAAACGTATTTTGTAAACATGGATAATAAGAGGTCTGGCATTTAACGTTAGGTCAGTTGTGAAAAATCTGCTACTGTAAGTCAGCTTACCTTATAACTAATGTTATAGACTATTTTAGAGAGTTTTACAATATCCTCCAGGGAGATTCATTTGCTTAAACTTTCAGTTTCGTATGTCTGCACCAAAACAGAAGAGGCATAAAAGCATGTCTGAATAATTCAATGCTGCAAGGGTATTCACTTTCAAAAATATGTAACAATGCCTTGAAACAGTTAACAGTATTGCTCTTTCAGTTTTCATGGCAACTATAGAAACTAATGAGACCAAAAAAAACTAATATAAACATGATACATACTATATATACTGGCATGAGTGAGCTTGGACATAAAAACAGCTGTATTCATTTCATGAATATGTACCTTTGCATTGAAACCTTGACCAAATTCAGTTACAACTTTTTTGAACACTCCAAAGCTTGGAAACAATTCTGGAACATTTTTCTAATAAAAAGAAGAAATGAAAAGAAATGGGAATCACACAGCAATAAAAACAAACAATCCAGACCATATTCAGGTTCCTTGATTATTAGTTTAGAAAGAAAAATTATTTTTTAGCTACATTAGAAACTGCATTTGCTAAAAATAAGATTGTGCACTATTAAAAATGTATCAACTGACAGCATAAAAGTCGTAGACAAGTATTTGAGAGCACACTTCTTAACATAGTTTGTATAATTTTCAAGGGTAATTAGCTGCTGTACAAATGTCAGTCTTAAAAATATATCAGTACAGTCTCAATATTATAAGCTGTGAGGTTTGTAGTTTCTATCAGCTGATACAAAGTAGATGTAGTGTGCCAACGCACGCATCATTAAATTTCCCCCCAATTTTTATGTTTTTTTTTTAGTCAAGAAACCGAAAAAAACTGTCCTCCTTTTTGTCCTCTCAGGATTTAATTAATTATCTATTTGCATCAAAATGTTCCTCCAAAACTGTGGAAAAACAAAAAAACGTCACCATTTCATAGATGACCTTCAGCCACTGAACACAAATGGCTGATAGTATACAATCACCCAGCCAATCAGATAGCAGCATTTGCATTAGTGTACTGTCTAGAAGAATTCTACTAATGATCTCGATAGTCTGTGTATCAGATTGTGTAATGCATGTACAGTATACATTTACCTGATAGTCAGTCAGTGGGTTAAAGGTCGGCAACCTCACGATCATTGGTACGTACCTGTTTGGCCAATCAGTGTCAATCAGAATGCACAGTTGCTGCAATTATGGCCAATTACATGTGTACAAATGTACATGTACCTGAATCTCCTAACAGAAAATGCTTACTTTGAGATCTTGAGCATAGTCTTGAAATGATGGTCTAACTGTATCGTCATCTCTGTTTATCTGCAAAAAAATTGAAAGCTAGATCGACCTTTGAGTTACAGTAATGGAGTTGAGTTGCACTAATGGACAGAAATGATACTAATGTCTATAGTATAAAGAAAACCATTGTTTTAATCACTCTTAAAATCTCTGTAAAGCTATTCATTCCAAATTAAGGTTCTCAGTACCAGCCAGTATGCTTAATGGTCTCAAATCTTACCCTACAATTATACATACAGCTCTGAAAAATATATGTAACAGGCAAAATGGAAAACTTTAAAGGGTTTCTTAGCACTACAAAGATTCAAACTTACAAGTTTGATTAAATCTTTGTGCTTCTACAATAAACAATTAACCTCACTTACAGTTAATCCACCACCAATGTCAATCACACTGACTTGTGTTTTTCCTACCCTGCGATTCACTTCCTAACAAGGCACAACACAGTATCAATACTATATGTTTTTATCCACTAAAACATACTGTGTAAAAAAATGTCATTTTAGAAGAACAGATATGTTTTATACTTGAATAAAAGGTGGCAACTTCTCCTCATAATGTCAGTGTTAATTTCAAGAAAAAGCTGAAACATTTTCAAGCCATAAAAGTGTTTATTCTTCACTGCTTTGTCTCCTAATGGGAAGCTACCGAATATGTTATGAATTCCAGGCCATGAACAAAGAGGGAATTATTATTTATCTGTCATTTCTTCTACTAATAACCGGAAAAATTGCCAGTTTCACAGTTAAATGGTCTTTCAGCCATTTACATACATGTGGCATGCCAAGAGTTGGCATGTCAAAAGATGTCGCCTGGGCACATAACACTGAAAGCGGGTGCAATAATCAGCTGGGTACCCAGGGACCCTCTTTAATGTGGCCCGTATATAATAACACTCCAGTCCCAAGACAAAATACTAAAGAATGACTTGCTCAGACCCATGCTACATGTATTAAGCATAAGACTGGGGATGTCTTTGCTCCACAGAAAGGACACTGGTGAGCCGGTCAAGAGTATGGGAAAAAAATTTCACAACTGCACACTTTGTCTATATCTAAGCGTTATTGTTAAAGTTTCCTTACCAAAGCAAACTCTACAATGCGTTTCACACCACAGGTAAGATCATGACAATCAAAACTCTGCAAACATATAATTACATAATGTTTTACAGATGCTAATTCTAGACACAACTGTGCCAAATGCGAAAGCAGTTCTCTAGTTCACACTTTATTTATTGCACAAGTAAGGCTGCTGCCAGTGATAGGTAGACCTTGCACTGTGTCCTAGTAAAAATTACATTCATTTGATAAGACAGAATTTCCTCCTTTAATTTGCTATCATTACATTTGTTAAATGTTCAGTTTGCACTGCCAAGATCTCAAGTCACAAGTGATTGAATGTTAGTCACAGTAGTTGAACGTTTCAGCTGCAAAAAGCAGATGACAGACATACATGTAAGCACCCCTTTGGAATCAAGTGACTGTCTCCCCGATGTTTCCAGTCCAGATTAATAAGGTGCTTTCATCCTGTACATGTTTACATGCACTGTATGTTGTCACTGTTACAAGCTACACGTATTTACTCTCAGACTTAAAATTGAAGAAATCCTGTGCACATGGAAAACATTAGATGGTTTATAGTTTTGCTGAATAGGGATTTTTTAGGTGGTTTCATTTGCTCTGGCCCCTGCAACTTTTAAACCCAAGAACAGTCTGGATCCAGTGAGAGATTGAGCGATATAAGAGCAAGCCACTCAAAGGGTTATTATTTCTAATGTCATTCTAAATAATGTCCTGTTAATGCATTAACACTAATAATGTAACATTTAAGAAACGGAAAACATGTACACTGTATGGTGTAGTTATAGAAAAACGAGTGGGAGAATGAGCTTGTGTTCCCTGACAGCTTTTTCGAGTTCTCCCAAACTTTCACGAGAATGTCTATTAAACAATTAGATTATGAGCTCGAGATTTCTATTGCGTGATAGTTGACGAGGGCACAGCCTGAGTCAACTATCACGCATAGAAATTGAGAGCGAATAATCCAATTGTTTCAGTATAAATCTACTAGTCATTCAAAACTTTATCTAAATCCTCTTCACAGACACTTCAAAAATGCCAAGAAGTGGCTGTCATTTTGTTAACATGGGCTCACTGCTATGCTACTCACTATCTATCACAGAATAGATAGTGAGTAGCATAGCCAATCAGAGAACAGCACTTGTGATAGAACGCTAGCAGATTTATACTAGAAACACAGAGAATGTGTTTTCTATTTCGTTTAGAAAATACTGTGACAAAAAAAAACAACCTGTTTACTTTGATCATCAAAATGTAAATTCTCTTTACTTGCACCATCATTACATCAACAGCTCATGCTTAAGTTCTGTGTTTCTATCAAGTTGTAGAAATATGATTTTAAACCACTCAGTGTGCATATTTTCTTTGGGCTATTTTCTAAATTTTTATAGCACATCTGGTCACCTGAGATCCAGCATGTATCATGACTCCTGTTAACCAAGGTCGATCCATATACAAGTTGATTAACTCCTCTCTTGTTGATTCTGTAAGCTGTTTAAAAAAATAAAAAAATGTCTAATTTTATTGATATGTTCTGTTCACAGTTCATTGACTGATGTGTAATATTTAGTCTAAGCTCTCAATAAACAAAGTTCTGCTTCAAGATGCATGCCATGATACAATGCATCATGATTAGTCAGTTGAACTAACTTTATCAGGTATTCATTGGAAATTGTCCATTTACTTACTTGCACTCCAAACTTTGAATCTGCAGTACATACACTGTGGAAATAGCCAAAACATTATAAAAAAAGGAAACTGTAAAACTACATGTATAATTACTACGTAAAATTTAACAACTCTACTAACATGTCAAGTCCATAGAGGCTGTCTTCTTCGTTAATGACCTGCTTTATGTATCATGGAGATTTTGTTTAATTACTATACATATGACAACCAGAACTGTAAACCAGACAAGCAGGACTAGTTTGCTGGCATTTTGGAGCAGTGGTTTAAATAAAAACTGTTAAATTATATGTCATAAACAAGACAAGAAAGAAAGCAATCACTAAAAGGGAAATTACAGTTTATGAGAATTAATCCATACCCACCCCAAGGAGGGTTAGTGGAAATTCCAAGGGGGGGGGGGGGGGGCAGGGGGAGGTCTCAAAATCAAAGCAAAATTTTCTTTGATCTATTTAGTTACCTTTTTAAAATGGATGTATTGTCCATTCGTTATAAAAAAAAAGAACATTACTACATACACTGTAATACATTCATTTCAATAAAATAGTGTTCAAAAATTTTGTCATTGATACTTTTGGATAATATTTTGTTAATGAAGTTACAACTGTCATTATTTGCATCTGTAAATCTGATCAAGTGGCCACTCATTGTGTATGTACATCCATCCCCCCCCCCCCCCCCCAGTTGTACAATCTTAATGTGCTAAGAACAAATTAATTTTATGAGTGAAATGATTGCAATTACTGCATGGTTTTCTACTTATGTTCTCTAATTAGTCACAATTTATGTTCTCCTTTATTTGTGTGTTACTTGCCTCAGATCTTGAATGTCACCAACTCCAAGAATAGGATTCAATCTGATGCCCACTGTGGACTTTGTGTGCCTGTGTACATGTACGTAGAAAAAAAGTCTACATTATTCCTGATAAAGGGAAATCACTAACTACTAAAAGGCAGGATTTAAAAATTAGGCATTGCAAGGGTAAGTTCAGTTTTTATAATTATAATGCTAATGCCTAAGTGTATTATAAGATAGAAAGTTTGTGGACATGGCACACTGCAAGATCAAAATGAGATACAATTTTTTGACAAAGTTGTTCTCACTGCTTCTATTCTTACTGTTTCTCTTCCACTAAATTATTTTTTTATTAACAAACTGTAGTTTTAAAATCATCAAGAGTAAGGAAAGTATTGCCAATCATGGACTCACTATAAGTTTTGGTAATATGGCAATAATATTAATAATATTAGTAATTATTCCGTCAAGGATAGCATCTGTAGAAGTATATACTTTTTAGTCACTTGAATGGAGGGGTTGTTCATGTATTTGGTTTCAAATTTAGTTGTTACATAATTTTCAGTTTCAACTTGACTGGTTTATGTCTACAGGAAGGTAAATCCTTCCTCTGTTCTCAAATGACATTTTGATTGGCCATCATTACAATTTGTCCAAATATTAAATATTATTATACATGTACTTACCCAAGATCCTTTATAATTTTTGTCATAACCTCAAGTTCTTGATAATTATCAACATTTATGAGAATTCCTTTTTCTAATGCAAACTCTAAAACATAAAATAAAAGTCACTGAGCTTTACACTTGAATTTTTACAAAGCAACTGTAGCCTTCAATTAAAACAGAGAAAACCAATTCAAATGAGTATTTGATTATTGATTCCAAGAAACATTTCAACGAGGAGACAGTATTACTCCGTGAATAGCGCTATTGAGACTTTCACAAACTGAAAAATTTTGTGCAAACATAAATGGTTTATGGACTTAAAATTATTCTTTTTTTGTGAACTTCACGTGATGCAAATGATCTCGATGGGAACCTGGCCAATACCATCACAGATGAAAGCCCCCTCACCATCCCAGTAGGGCCTTTTGCACCAAGAACAATAATTGTTTCTGTCCTAGAAATCACCAGGTTGTTGAACGGCTAAGACTCATTTCATTTGAAATTTCATGTTTACAATGCAAAAAGCATTGAGCCTTGATGACTTGTTAGTGTATGCCAAAGATTCCTCAACTGATTATCGAATTCTGAACTCTTTTGAAACCCATCTACAAAGTCCTAGGCTTAACCATAGCAAATGCAGCATTGGAAATGTCAGAATAAGGCCAATACAAGAATACCTGTTTCTGTTTGTAGAAAAACAAAGATGGCCATACTAAAATCGGAATGAAGTCTCCACACGCATGATTCACCTTTACAAGCATCAATTTGATTTGTTGTTTAAAGTAGTAGCCCCAATCTAATTGGTGTGAAATACATACATGTATCTCTCACTCACCCACTCACTCACCCACTCATAACATAGCCTACAACCTGTTGACTAAGACGTATTTTTTCTGCAAAAGGAAATAGACAGTACAAATTCATACTTAATTCTGGCATTGTTTTCACTGGTGAGTCAAACACTATTTTTTCGGGTGGAAAGCCAACTTCCAAGCCATTGAATACCTCTGTGATAGAAGCGCATTCAATACCAAGACCCTACATTGTAAGTCAAATGACAAGAGACATTCGTCAATACCAGCCAAGGATATTTCTAGTTTTCCCCAACAAAATAAAAAGATATTCATACAGAATGAAAAATGTAAAGCGAAATGTCTGCCCTGTTAATAATTATGCATTCTATATGGAGGACAGATTGGTCACTCTGGCATAATGGCAAAGCTGCTGCATGGTAATATTGCAGTCATAAATTATTGCTATTATGCACAGTGCTTGTTCGAGGACAACCCATAATTGAGGTGCTGCCAGTGCTTATTTGAGTGCTGCAATTACAGTACTGAAATGAGGGCATCTCTTCTAATGCTGGGCCCTGATTTGGATAGGGGCACTTCCTGTTAAAATACCTTTGACCAGAGGGCATTTACACATAACTAAGGAAACACCTTTATTGGAATGACAATGCTAAGTTGAATTATTATGGTACTCTATGGCAAAATGTATTAATTACCTTGTCTAGCACTATCTTCAACATTGCTGAAACTGGGTTTGCCTTTACTGCTACAGCATGAAGAAAATCTGAGAGGGGAAAAAAAGTTATGAAAATAAATAATTTCCCCCCCTGTACCTGTGATCTGCATACCCTAATTCAAAATCTCTGTAAAAGTTCTACATTTCTAACAGTTCTGTGAAAGTTCTGCACCACATGAAAGTATCATCTTGAAAGTGACATGACTGATTTAGTTCTTAAACAAAATTATGTTTTATGTTTCACTGTGTACACCTGTAACTGGTTTACAACCAGTCAGACACGACCTCACAATATGCTGGAAAGAAACATGTTTTTAGGTCATACCAGTTTGTAGTGTCAGTTCGTTTTCTGTCATCCTCCCTTTTGTGAAAGTGAGTTGGTATGTCAGTCAAAAAAAAAAAAAAATTGGGCAGGAGAAATATTGATTAACTGCATGGGAGCCTTGCTTATGTCTTTAGGGGTATTGACTGCCATTTTGCATAGAGCAACTATCAAGTCAGACTGGGTGTAGGATGGGGATAATGTTATACAGGAGATACATGTAAGTGAGTACTCTATAATATATGAGTTGTGACGAACCAAACCACACTAGGGACTGTTCATTTTTAATAGGGTAAGGGGGGTGGGGGAAGAGCTGGTGGGATTTGATAGGTACAGTAGTCCCTGTTACACATAATGACCCCCCCTCTTCATCACTTAGGAACGTTATTTTAGGCATTCTGGCAGAACTTTTGCACTCTGCACATGTAGATGCTGTCATCACAACACCCGAATTCAAATAGAAATATTCAAAGCCTGAAAATATGCTGACATTGCCTTTTTTTAAGGTTACTTCAAACCTTCGTGGGAGTTCTCCAGAAAAAAATCTGTACGTGCGCTGTTTTCAAGGAAACCCCCACAAACTATATATCAACAGAAAGGTTATAAAATGTAGAATTCGCTAAAATTATGTTTTGTTTTGGATTTTGCTTTCCAAAGATGGCAGAGGCCGTCAACTCCAAAATGACCGACTGACGTTCCAATCGAATTAATCGGGTATCAAATGTGACCATTCATGCAAAATAACTGTGCAGTGTTAATCACAAAGCCTCAATCTCCAAAAACTTGTCAGCATTTTTTTTTATTTCTATTGGTCATCTTTTTATCTGTCAAGTTCGACTATCAAAAAATTTGCGTAACCTGTTACATTAAAGGCCACCAGAAAGAAAGTATTTAAAATAAACGAATTCGCCAACACACCTTTGTTCCATATCTATCAGTGAATGTTCTGACCAAATTTCATGGAAAACCATCAAATCTGCAGACCCTATTAACTCATTTAAAGAGAAGGGATTCTCTCGAAAAATGAGTGAGTTTTTGCCTTCTAAAGGTTTATAAACATATCACACCTTCACAGAGGAATGTGTCAACTTGAAAGCTGCGAGCCAATGAAATAACACAACCCCTAGTGTTCACAGTATGCAAACTTGTGCTTCGCGGACATTAATTTTCTTGACCAACAAAAAAATCGACCAATATAGCCCCGCGAAGGTTTGAAGTAACCTTAAGGAAGGTCTTGTGGAGGTCCAGCTATATTTAGCAACCAAATTCTTAGTATGGGTTAGTCCCTGCTGCTGGATACCTAGCATAGTAGGGGGTTCAGGGGCATGCACCCCAGAAAACTCAAAACTTTCAGAACCTCAGAAATGCTGTTTTAGGAATTCTGGCAAACCTTTTGCACTACTGTGGAAGCTGTTAATAAGGTAATATTTTGAGTGGCCCCCCTTTAAACATCATATTTTGTTAGCCAGCCACCCCCGCCCCTTTAGAACCATATTTTTTTGCATGGCCTCCCTAAACCCCACCAGCCCACCTCCTACATCATAAAAAATGACCGGTCCCCTACGCTATAGTATTGAATAGCGATTTACCTAGTGGTATTATCCCCCCTTTAAATACCTCTCCCCTGAAAGGTATTGGAAGATGCCATTATAAGTCCTGATTTAGATTTCAGAGTCACTTCAAATGTATCTGAAGTCTATTAAATTGGAGACACCAAGAAAATGGGAGCAGATAATGAAACAAAAACATTTTGCTGTTTGCTTTAAAAAAAAAACAAAAAACAACAACAACAACAACAACAACAACAACAACAAAACTGGGCCCCAGCTTCAGTGGTGGGAAATGAACCATTTCATGACAATGACCAGGGACATATCCAGGATTTTTCTTAGGAGGGGTGCACCACTAAGGAATGGCGTAACTGACTAGTGGGGTAAACAAATGTTAAAAGCGAATATGAAGAACACGGCTTCATCTCAGGGGAGTGCACCCCCTGCACCCTCCCTCTAGATCTGCCCCTGATGACCGCACAAACTTTTTCCTTTTGCTATTCAAGAAAATCCCTGTGAAATACATGAACTCTTTCTTTCACCGACAGAACTCCCTAAATTGGACATAAACAAAGCAATATTTTCAAGGGCCGAAATTTAAAAAACGGCCTGAATAATATGTTACTAGGTTTCTATGCATTGAAGAACACCCTCCTTAAAACTGACAAAATTAAAAACAATTATTTTTTAGCTTTAAAAATGAACACTTTGCATGTTTACTTTACGGTCAGTTATAGCAGAGCTCAGGTGGCCCAAAGGGCTGCCAAACGGAGCCCCACACTCATATGGCAAAGAAAAGGAAACCCATGAGTTGATTTTCTCATGGCTATCATGACTAGCGGTATTGCTTGTGGGCATGTACGCACGACAATGACGACGACGGAGTCATGCAACATGGTGGCCATACTCCAAATAATAGGCTGGCAGAGACTTGCAGCCTTGGTTTACCATGTATGTCTTTGATATTGGACATCCATGTTATAATCAATTGACACCTGTCAAAACATGGTATCCGCTGACCAGTATCATGTGACCATATCGCGGGCTTAAGGTTACTTCAAACCTTCGCGGGTGTCCTCCAGAAAAAATTCGTACGCACGCTGTTTTGAAGGAAACCCCCACAAACTATATATCAATAGAAAGGTTATAAAATGTAGAATTCAATAAAATTATATTCTTTTTTGCTGACTGCTTTCCTAAGGCGGCAGAAGCCGTTAGCGCCAAAACGACCGACTGAAATTGAGGCGAATTAATTGGGTAGCAAATGCGATCATTGATGCAAAATAACTGTGCAGTGTTGATCACAAAGCATCAATATCTCAAAGGGTGTCAGCATTTTCTTTCATTTCTATTGGTTATGTTTTTATAGATCTGTCAAGTTCCACTATTGAAAAAGTTGCGTAATGTGTTGTGTTAGAGATCGCCACGAGAAAAGTAACTATATGAAATAAAAGAATTCGCCAACACGTTTTGTTCCGTATCTATCAGTGCATGTTCTGGCCAAATTTCACGGAAGACTGTTGATTTTTTTAGAGGAGGGATTCTCTCGAAAAACAAGTGCAAGTTTTCGCCTTCTAAAGATTTATAAACATGTCATGCCTTCTCAGAGGGATATGTCAACTCAAAATGCTGCCAGCCAATGAAATAACAGAGCCCCTAGCATTCACAGTATGGAAAGTTGAGCTTTGCGGTAAAGCAATAGTTTTTCAGTCACATTTTAGGCGCATACGTTTTAGGCCAGTGGTCAACAATAAGGGGCAAAATGGAGAAAAGCAATGTGCAACAAAACAAAAAGAAACTGAGGTACAATTGCTGAAGTGTGATCAGAAAAAGACACTCTTGATGGACACGAAATCTCAAATTGAAAGTATTTGATATAGGATCTCTGGATTAAGCCATTTGCCGTGAAAAGGTTGCTGACGAGTCCATGCCTTTTGGGGATTATGACACCTTGACGGTTTATTAACTTTTATTAAAAAAAACTCTTTTTCCCAATAACTCGTGCGCATTTTAATATTTTCTTTTCGTTTTTTGGAAAATGTTACCTTGAATAATGAACTTTAATTTGGTTGGAAAAAAGAAAATTTGGAAAAAGTAGCCCCACGAAGGTTTGAAGTAACCTTAAGTTTAGGGCTCATGGAGGTCACGTTCTTTTTAGAAGTTGACTGCTGACCAAGCACTGGTTTTTCGATTGTTGAAAATAGGGCCGTGTTGTTCGAAAGCCAGTTAACACTAACCCAGGATTAAAAGTTACCCGAAATATAACTTTATCTTCTATACAAATGTGTTGTGCTGTTTTGTTTTGTGTATACATTGTATTGTGATTATTAAAACTCAAAACAGAAGGCCAAACAATATACAGAAAACCTCACCACAAAGTTACAAAACTCAAATCAAAATTCTACTTTATCCTGGGCTAGCTTGATCGAGCTCTGAACAAACCCAGCCCTGGAGCTACGCTTTTAGGCTGGCCTAAATCTATATATTATATTTGACAAATGATTTCTCATCACGGAAAGAAAAATGTCAAGACAACAAATAAGTTAAAATCTTGTAAGGATCGTTCAGACTAAAGTAAGCCTAAGGCACTGTTACTTTTATTACACAACTTTGCCAAGCTCTAACAAAATGAGAGGTCTTGCTTAGATAATCAGGGAAATAAGCAGTAAAGCCTTGGCATTTGGCTTCAAATAAGCTCATGTGCTTATAAGCTCTTTTAGTATAAACCTACTAGTGTTCTATCACGAATGCCATTCTCTGATAGGCTATGCTACTCACTTTCTATTAAACAAATACTGTGATAGATGGTGAGTAGTGTAGCAGTGTACGGTTTTTACCAAAATGACAGCCGCTTCCTGGCGTTTTTGAAATGCCTGTGAAGAGGATTTGGATAAAGTTTTGAACGACTAGTAGATTTATACTAAAACAATTAGATCATTCGCTCTCAATTTCTATGTGTGATACTCGGGCTCTGCCCTCATCAACTGTCACATGATAGAAATCTCGAGCTCATAATCTAATTGTTTATTGGTAGAATTCTACCAGTATACTAATGCAAATACTGTAATCTGATTGGCTGAGCCATTGAACACTATCAGCCATTAGTGTGCAGTGGCTGGAGGTTGTCTAGGAAATGGCAATGTTTTTTTCGTTTTCCCAAAGATTTGGAGGAAAATTTTCATGCAAATGGGTAGTTAAATTCCTGAAGTCTAAATGAAGGACATTTACAGTTTCTTGGCTTTTAAAATGACTTTCAAAAAAGTTGAAATAGTCTAAAAAACTGAAGCGCACGCACACAACTTCAATTTTAAATGACAATTCAATCCGAGCGATCTTTTTCAGGCGTAATAAGTTTAATAAATACGTCAAGAAATAATTGGAAACCATTATTTGAAGTGAATGTTAGTAAGAATTCTACTAAAACAATTAGATTATTCGCTCTCGATTTCTATGACGTGATAGTTGATTCGGCCTTCGGCCTCATCAACTATCACCTCATAGAAATCTCGAGCTCATAATCTAATTATTAAATATATACCAGGATATTAAGCTTATTGTCCTTGGAGAATCGAAGCCCAGCTGTCTGTTTTCCAGTCGCTTCGCTTGTGGGAGTGTTCGCGGAGATATTTCTACGCCAAACGGAGATTATTGTTAATTTATCAAGACTTTACTACCAATAATAGATTAAACAGCTGGAAAGCAATTCAATAAGGTTACATTATTATATGGCTGTGTCTCACAAAGACTGGGAACTAGCGAATTCACGAATTTGATTGGCTGAAATCGATATTGACCGCGGTCTAGATTTTCCCATCTAGACCGGCATCTAGACCGGTTTCATTTTGCGTTGAAAAAGTAGCAAACTAAAATACAAAATCAAAAATGTTCACCATTTTCTTTTTATTTTCTTCTCAATCATTTATGGAAGTGCCAAAAGCCTGATGACAAAAAAAAAGTAAAGAGGACGAGCAAATTTCGGCAGGTTTATGTTAAGCTCATCGCCGTTCGCAAGTAAAATGTCAGCAAACCAGTTACATAAAACGAACTAAAGTTTTCTTCTTTGCCATATAATAAACATCTTATTAACCGAGCTACGTCGGTCTGTATGGGAGAATCTTGACCTCGGTCGTGTGTACAGACCTCACTGCGTTCGGTCTGTACTCACGACCTCGGTCAAGATTCTCCCATACAGACCTCCAACTCGGTTAATAAGAGCTAAATAAATTTCATCGTTACCTTTTCCAAAAGCATCCTTTGCTCTGTCCAGTCCTGCTTCAAATTCTTCGAGATCGTAAAAAAGCGCTGCATGTTTTGGACTTCCCGGTTCATAAACAAGAGAAGGAGAGCCTAAAATTCCCCCAGATATGGCTGCCTTCAGAGCCCTACCAGCTGTTTTCCCCGACATATTTTTCTCGTGACTTCAAAATGTATCCGATGGGACTTTCAAAAACACTTGATGTATGCCTTAGTGAATTATCTTGGAATAGTCGGCCCAGTCTCTCTCCGCTTAGCCTACAGAGACTCCCGTTGAGCGCCCCGATCGCTTCGCCCCCCGAATTCTGTGGTTTCGCGCTCGTCGGCTTGCTTCGCTCGCCGAATTTTTTTTTTTTTTGGGATTTTTCAGGCTAGTGAAATGATTATCTTATAAAAATAATGGACCATATACTGTATTTTCTGGAAGACGTTTCACTCGATCTTCAGCCAAGACGGTTTTGTCTATCGGGCATACCCTCTCTTCACCTAAGTTGTGGCGCCAAGAGGTGTTTCTGACTTTGAGACTGCGTGCTATGTAAAAATAATTTTCAGAGTATATCGGAAAAGAAGTTTTATTCTAAGTAATGCAACTTGGAGGCTGATAAACCAGAACGAGAGTCGATAGGGACTGCGGCACTGTTATTTGACGACATCATCAAATTTGTAAGAGCCTATAAACGTTTTCTCTCACTCAGACAGGGAGGTGATGTCTCGAAGTCTGCGTTCAAGCGTAGCGGTCCATCAAGCCTGCACTTATATCTGGTTTCTATAGCATAACGCGACTAGGTCGGCATTATTTTTACCCTCCCCCTGCAACCTGGATACCATATTAGTACTGAGGATGAATACAGAGGCCCTGTGAGAGTTTAGTGTCTTGCCAAAGAACAAAACATATTGACCGCACTCAGAGGTCAAACTGGATCGTCCAATCTTTTCCATCAGGACACCGCGTCGCTGCAATTCTTAAAAGGCTAATTTTTCTACGATTAAAGCAAGCGCAAAACTTCGCCTGATCACAGGGTACCCAAATTTTGGCTGGGAATGTCCGTGAAGTGAAGAGTTCGCCATTTGAAAGGTTTTTTTGAAGAACCTCATCACTATTGAGTGAATCAAAGCCAAAACTCCTTTGATTTATTAAATAATGATATTTAATCTTATCTTTTCCGAACGTATGATAAATTCACGTATATCTTCGTATTTTAGGAATACACGTTCGTATTTTGAACGCCGAAGCTTGTACAGCTCTTAGACGTGACGCCTCTAACTTAAGTATTGTATTGTATTTTATAACTCCCACTTCATTATTGACCAGCTGTAGTGCTGTTACTGGTTTGCACACTTCAGATGAAAACTGAGGTATAATTGAATTTGTCTGTCCTCTTTTCAGGTAACTGACACAGTATGCTGTCTTCAGAGTACAGCAATCTGCGAGACCTGGAGAAGTGGGATGAGAAAAAGAAGAGTGCAGTTTGTCGCAATGAAAACGGAATCCGTCTTAAAACTCGAGGAATACTTGTGGGTGACATCACATATCCAACCAAAGGTAAGAACAAGACGCAATAATGAATGCTTAAAGTGTACAACCAGCCTTGTATACCAGCGTTACATATTACAATGTCGTTATTATTTCGATTAATTTGAAACGGCTAGTCAACCGTCTCATTTGCTCTCTGAGGGATTCAAATTTTTTTCAAACGCTAACGTGGACTTACAGGATCGCCAATCGCGAGACAGACACCTTCGGGCACAGTACTTCGGATCTCATCATCAGTTGGGGAAACGTATGGGTACTCCAGAGCAAACGTTTTCCCCAAGAGTTTAAGATCTTGGCAGGCGTTCCATTGGTAAACTTTAAAACCTTGTATCAGCTCTCAGTACTTATGCCTAATAAACAAGGCTGAGGGCTCCGAACATCCGTACCATTCTCCAGTTGACCTAGTTACTACCCACAAGGTTCTTAGCAACCCACAGGTGTAACCATCGATAACCAACAATGTAATTTGTGATAATCGGTATTGACATAAATTAATATTTTGCCGACACGGAACAGAGAACTGGGTGGGAGAGTAGTACGCGAAGGCTCATTGGTAGTACGTTTGTAAAAAGAGACGGTTGAGAAACTTGTGACATTCTACGGTCAGCCTTGCCACTAGCACTTTCCCATAAGGTTTATTTTTATTGTGTAATTAGCGTCATATGATTTGTTTTTTCATTCTGTTGTCTGTAGGTCAACCTTAAAACCCCAAAGGTGGCGCCACTGCATTTGGTCGGGGGTACACGATCCCTATTTTTCCTAACAAGAGGTTTTTGGGGTTTCCGTGTCCGGCTTTGGCGCATGTAGGACGTTACTTGATGTATCTCTCATCCACTTTGTTGTAAGCTTATTGTCGCAAATAAAACATATCTTGGGCCTGGCTGACCAACGCGCCCATGCCTCAACCTTTGAGTGTGTTCGGTTGTGTGGTGAAGGCAAAATCGAAATTATTTATTGAAATAATCCAAAAATCCAGTTCTTCCTCTCTAAGTCAGATTGCAATCCTAGAGTGAATATTTGACCCGGTTTTCGTTGTAGCTAGTATATTTTCTTCATCATGATCGAACGCGTTAACGCTAGCGTTAATGTATTTGATTTCGAGAATAGTTCGGAATAGACAGGCACTCGTAACGAAGCCTTCAGAAGCCTCCGGATAAACTTAAGTAATTTTCGGGAGTCTTCTTATCGTATTCATAAATCATCTTCGGAAGGCTTCCGATGAATTTCGACCATATTCGGAACAACTCGTTAGAGTTCTTCGTGTTTCGTTTGGCTAACTTACGAAATATTCGTTGAAATTTGTAGTCGTAGCACAACTTTGCAGCTGTGTTACACTTGTGCAGTCATGCACGTAACGTGAAAGATGTACTCCTTCCAGAACAGAGACTAGAAATGTAAAGCTCACTGAATGGCCAATTTTCTCTGTGAGACGCGCCTACAAGGAATGATGCTAGCTTTGTTCATCAAAACAAAATATCCAGTCTAAGATGATGAATACAACTACCATGATTCCCTGCAGGCAAGTCTCATAGAGGGCCGTTAAACCTGAAATTTCACATAAACATCAACAAGAGTAGAGTATCACGTAGACAATGTCTCATCGACATCGTCTTGAGTAAATAAACAAGTCACGAAGAATTTGGTTTGGGTGTAGAGTACGCAACTGTTCTTAATCGTCATTCAGATTTGTCTATTGCCGTCGGCAGCGAACGAAATCAGTGGAACTTGAATAATGTGGTTGCTCAGTAAAATTACTACACCCTCTCGATCGAAAAGAATCAGAATAAACGCTTCTGGGCTTTTATTTTAACCTTGTGGATCTTGACTTGTGGATCCAGCGTTTGTTCGAAACCGCGTACCATCGAAAAAGGTACGGTGTCCGAGTTTAATGGGACTGTAGCCTGAATTCCCTCGCTCCCTTTCCTTAAGGAAGGCCTGATGCTAAGGCTAGTTGGATTACAGAGAAGGAGTTAAAAGAGTGCAAGTTGAATTCACATGGGGCTATGAAAAAAACTTTATAATAAGCGGCTGTTGTCTGGGAGAGGACTCAAAAAGCTGAGACGAGAGCTACGAACATGCTTCCTGACGATTGTATTGTCGTTTAATGAATGTTTGTATTCATGCTGCGGGTGTGTGCTGGTGGAACAGAGATAGAGTCAGCGGTTTTTAACGCGTGTAAAAGGCAGTGAAAAAAGCGCTGAGCAAAAGAATAAAATGCGTTAACTGGAAAGGCGTTCGTGTTATATTCAATTAGCTGTGTAAAACATTGTAGCTCTTCTTGGCAAATTTGAGTTTACGATCAACATGGCTGATCAACTTTTTAGCGTTTATTCGTGATTAAATTGAGAACACTCGCGAGTTATTCTTAGCTGACATTGTTTCAAAACCCATAGTGTCAGTTAAAGCTTTGTAGCTGCAAATAACATTTTCCCCTCTTCATGAACTAACCAGTTTAAAG
This sequence comes from Orbicella faveolata, assembly GCF_042242905.1. Classification (NCBI taxonomy): domain Eukaryota; kingdom Metazoa; phylum Cnidaria; class Anthozoa; order Scleractinia; family Merulinidae; genus Orbicella; species Orbicella faveolata. The sequence goes on along the minus strand of NW_028301558.1, from coordinate 5,441,540 downwards.
CCCGTATTCCCGGATGTACCACAGCACCAGTCCTCCGCATTCACGTTGCAAATTTTGTTTCCTAACAGAGAGTCTTTTGTCTATTAATGTTTGGTTCTCTGACTGAGCTAACATATCCTGGTCTATGACCAGTCCTTGAGGAAAGAACTCTGGAAAAGTTGCAAGCGCGATGCTAATGTCCTGATCTTTTACGTGATAAACTTTTCTTGTTAGCAATAAAGCCCGGCTTGTTTCGCTTGACGAAACTGCGTCCTTCTCTGAGATATCTTTGACATTTTCAACTTGCAAGGGCCGTTCATTGGTAGCTGTTGTTGGCTCTGTGTTCTGTTGGTCGAGAATGGAAACATTGTCACTTTCACTGCTTGCTGTCGAAGAATCACGTTTACTCTCTTTCATAGTTGAATGAATATTCTGGCTTGAGCGACACATGATAGAGGTCCGGTTATTTTGCCAAGCCAAGTCGAACCCGTAACTCCAAGATGGCCTGAGTTTTGTTTTTCGCTTGCAACCCTCTGCAGGAAATAGCTCCTTGAGAGCTTAAACCACTTCACAAGCTGGCTGTTTTAACATTTCGAAACTTTGTACAGGCTGTATAAAACCCTTTAGGCAAGTGTTATGGTTGCAATGTGATTGGCTAAAAGCTGAGTTTGTTGATAATAGCTCATTATGAATTCTCCGTGATCACGTACAGCGGACACGCATGAATATTTAATCGAGTTTTTCCTTAAGTGCTTTTGTGTCTAACCGATACAGCTGTGATAGTTTCGTAAATCAAATTGCAAAATCGCGACAAGATGATACGTAAAAGTTGAAAGGATCCTTCCTCGATTGTGCCAGTTTGTTTAAGCAGTCTGCGATTATCAACAGATAGCTGCTAATGTTTTGGTTCTATGGAGTTTATTTGGTGAGCTAAACCGTCGGGAAAATTCTGTTTTTCAGCTGAAACATCGATGTGTTACATTAAAATGGAAAATATAGTTTACACTTGAGGTCGTATATTTGAAAACAAAAGCTACTTTTAATTTCGTTGCCACCGGGTGGTAAGCCGTTTAATTCATTTAGTTCAACTCAATAAAACCCGGCTTTGTCTAGCAAGCTGTTTTCCGCTTTTATTCACCGGAACGAGTGACACTGCTTTTCCAAACCGCAATATTTCACTCCGCGGGGACTACAAACAATGTGTTATAGTTTAGAGAAGGCGTATAGAGGATCCTGGACTTTTTTTCCTTGCATGTCAAGCCGAACAGAAACCATGAAACTTAACGGAAAAGAAAGTGCTGTGCAAATACAATTATTTAAGTCTGTAGTTCAAGGTTAAACCGGCGACGGATGTAGGTACTTGATTTTCGCAGAAATCGCATCATGTTTTTATGACATTCCCTAATTTAGACTCTTTAAAAATTTGGCTTAATCTACTTTAGGTTTGATTTCGAATTAAATTCTTTTGGTTTCAATGAATCATATTCAGTGAATTCCCCCAGCCAGAGTTTTAACTTCAATACCTTGAATGAAAAAAAAAACAAATTAAAGAAAAACGCAGTGGCATATTCTTCAGTGAGGTGTCAAACGAGGTTTATGTGATTATACTTGTCCTCTGTGACTGCGGTTTGCTTTTAATTTGCAATATTGTAAAATAGATATTTTGTTATCGAAGATTTTAATTACTTTTTTTTCCTATTAAACATTGCAGGGATTCTGAACGCAATCCGCTTTGTCATTGCTCAAAACGAGTCAAACTTTATCGTCTCAGGGAAAGTATATTTATTATTCTAATGTATTTTCGTTATTAAAGGAAGCAGTTTCAGTTTTTGAGAGGGGTAAAAAAAGGTGGAATTTCATAATTCTCCCGTGAGAATAATTGGTTTAATAGGAACAATGCTAGTTATTTTCCCAGCTAGGCGCAAATAGAAATAACTTTAAATATTAAAAGTGCTAATTTCCAAATATCACGTACTGCAGGCCTGGAAACGTGAGGATCTGCGTTAAGTCGATGGTTAACGTGATGTGATGCACGCTTTGATTCTCACGCGTGTCAAAATAACGAAAAACTATCAATATGATTTCACGCAGTAATAACGAAAACGTCTCGCATTTGTTACCCATCTCAGTAAGGAAAAAGTTTATCATTTCTGTTATACGCCCTCTAATAACGAAACTCGATTGCTTTTGTTTCAAGCATGTCCCACGTCAATGACATCTTATCGCTCCCCTAGTTCGTCACACAGACTTCAACAACGAAAAACCTTCAATTTGGCACAGGCGTAAGTAACGAGCTTTTACCGTTTGACTCTTCTTAATTGAAATCTTGTCAGTTTAATTTTTTCAATCTCTTCCGGTAAGGGCACCAGTTTCTTTTCAAGGCTGGTTCACATTAGCGCATGAGCATAAGCATAAACCAACATACGCAGGCGCAGTAATATGCCCTGACTTTTTCCACCTATAATTTTTCTATCACCTCCAAGAACACTTCCCTTTTATCAAACTAGCAACACTCCTCAATAATTTTCATGAGAATTCTGAGGTATACATTAACTAAATATCGCCTAGATGATTATTTTTGTTATTCTCATAAACCTACCATCTTGATACTAGATGCCATCTAGTATCCAGTGGATGGATTTTTTTGGATAATTTATTTATTGGCGAGGCCAAAAACAGTCTGCGTTTGAAGTGTATGTAAGTTGCAATAAATGTACATGTGACGAACATGAACTGTCTGTTCTGAGAACCTGACCTCAGTCCACTCATCACGAGCGAAACTTAAAGCAAAATACCGGAACGGTCTCCGAATAGTACACGAAGATTTACCGGAGCAACTGATTCCACTTGCCCAGTCAGAAATAGCACGTTCATTTCGAAAGTTGTGACGTCATCCGTCACCCTTGTTCTCAGTCGTTTCTTGAGAGATCCATTGAATATCAACGAGGGAAGCGTGAGCGGGAGCGCGAGAGCGAGCGTCAGGGGTTATGGCAGGAGAGAAGAATCGAGAAGTGGGGCACTTTCCATTCGACCAAAAATTCCGAAATTTTCGAAACGGGGACAAATGGTACAGAAATTTCCAGGGACAAGTTTCAGAAAATCCGGAAATTGTTGAATTTCCGAAAAGCGAACCATTCAACCGAAAATTCTGGAACGGAAATTTCCAGGAAAATATGTTCGAAAATTTGGGTATACCTCACGAGGTTGTCCTCTTTTTCGGAAATCATGCAAATTCGCAATTTTCTATTCAGCGCTGGTTCTTTTGACCACGATGACAGCGAGTTGGACATCTCACGCAAGGATGACGGCGACGCGTATTCGAATATTGAAATACTTTAGAATATTTCCACTTAGATGTCGAAAAATACTAGCAACAGCTAAATTCGTGAAGAAAGCGTTTTATAAAAATAATGCCCCTGTGGTGTACTTGTTTGTTTTGCATAGGTTGGCTAAGAAGTGTACAAAGATTTATAAGGCGTGTAAAACCATTGTACGACTCATTAGACCCTTTGTTTTGCGACTTTTTCGCTGCCGTTGTGGTTTGTATAAGGTCCATGCTGTTGTGGTCTATAAAAAGTCACGAATTCGACATATAAGTGTTCTGTTTGCTTCTATATTTGCGATTTAAACCTCGAAGTCAGTGAAAAATTCTAAGCGAACAAAACTGTGCGGCTTGTCGTTTTCCACACTGGAAAAGTCTGTACCATTCGCCCATGGAAATGTCCGGAAATTCACACCGGAATTTTTGGTCGAATGGAAAGCGCCCGGCGTTTCCTTCTCTCTTCTTCTTCCTTCCCACGATCCCCTCCGCGTCCACGAGGAGTTTCATCTAGACTTACTTGACTGGCCACTTAATAGACTCTAAAGAGCTGACTGGGGACGAGTCAGAACCCACACCCTTTTAATAGTGTGTTTTACACCTGTTTTCGTGTCCCAAAATAATAAAATGTGGTGGCCATGTTGGTATTCCAAACTAATCCTGTAGGTGTTTAACTCTTTTTTTTATGTTAACAGTTTATTTTGTTTCCGATATATGTGCATGGCCGCGGCTGGCCGCGAGAGTGAAAGCTCGTGTATGTCTATTTTTGACAGAAAAGAAAACAGTAAAATTATCGACTTATATTTGCAAGTTCCTTAAGTTAATAAGAGACGAGATAACTAAACTAATGTGAACTCGAGACGCTTTGCTATCCGTTGGGACGATTTGATTATTTTACTTTTTGTTCTTATATGAAATTTAAACACGGAAGAGTGACGGAAATAGTTGTCGGATACGAAGCTGTCACGCGTAACATTTATTTGATGAACGTTCACACGTGTTGCTAGTCTATACGTGACCTGGCAGGCTTTTACCAAGTTTTATACAGATTATCGCTGTGTATTTAACTGTGTAATGTACTATGAACATGCATTTGCGCTGTCAAATAAACAACAATAACCTCGCTAGCTGGGGGACTGAAATCATCGCAATGGCAGATCAGATCCCAAGCGAACAATTCTTGACTAGAAGGAGACTCAGTACGATAGGAGAAGAAGACGAAGTTGGGAACAGAAGAACTGTGGCAGTGGTTTTTAAGACGCATCATAGATCAGCTGCGAGAAGGCCGCCTGAAAACGAACTGAAAGACTCCCAGGTTCAGTCCAACGTTACTGGTGCTAAGCTACGAAGGCGTCGTTTTGCTTTCACTGCTGCTTTACGCGCGGCTTACAGTGAAAGCTTCTCCGAATCGCCGCTCAAGGGGACCCCATGGGAGGAGGCTGCGCTCAGTTCCGCTTCCTTGGCCTCTGCTTCGTGTTCAACGCGGAGAAATCGAAAGCTGAGGCTGCAAAGAAGCGCAAAAGAAGAAGAATCCATTGACTTTTGTCTGAAATTATTTGGTTAGGATCTTGGGTTTTCGTTCATTTGTGGCTTCCTTGGCGTATCGGACTTTCAAGTTCTGCAGAAAGAAAAGCTTGAGAATCAGAATGTAATAAGATTATATGGTAATGCGGTAATATGAAGCAAGGATTTTATGAGACAAGTTTGTAATGGTATTGTCTAGAAGGCCGCTGCGTAAGGGATGTATCTCGTTGATTACCGATACTAAAAACTGGAACTTTAATTGAAAACGTTTGTGTTTAGGTAAGCGGTCGAGTAATCTTGACTTAATAAGTTTACATATTTTAACTCGTGCTAGAGTTTGTTGTAGGAATGTTTCCCGAGAAGTCGTAAATGATTTATTAGACAAAATGTTTTTAACTTAATTTTTTGTAGTTTGTGCTAATGTAATTTGCTGATTATGGAGTACAGTTATAGGCGTTATGATAATTAGAACTTATCTATAGTTCTCGGTAAAATTGCCAAGGAAAGCGAAAACTAACGCGAAGAATCCATGTTTGTAGATGATATATTTCGATATATTGTGATCACTCGAGTCGTGTTGTTTTTCGGGAGTGATTTCGATTTGGAGTAAGACCTGTTAACGTAAATCTTTCAAAGCTGTTAGAAATGAAAATTAAAATTACGGTCGATTGTTTGTTGATGTTTCAGTCAAGTTAACACGGGCCTTGCTTTCCACCTGCGCGTCTACACGTGAATCTCTCAGTCCGCAGGTTTGCCACAGGCCTGGAAATGGTCAGGGAAAAAAATTCATCAAGGTCAGGGAAAAGTCAGGGAACTATATTTTGAGTCAGGGAAAATTGACATTTTGAAGAAGAAAAGTCAGGGGAAATTGAAATAATTTAACATATAACACCATTGAAGGCTGGAAGAAACATTTGGGGTGACTGTGATCTCAACGGTATTTTAAAGTGAGTGGAAAGGACGGTTGTAAGTTCACGCCAGAAGCCGCTACTATATCTGACATTTTCTATTTATTTGGTCGGGGAAATTGTATTTTTAACAGTCGCGCAATTTTGACAAGTGATGTCTTTAGCGGCCATGTCTCCCGCTTAACCGGGGTGAACTAGGGGTAATATTGGAAATTCATACATTTTGAGTTTATTTTCCCAGTTAATAAGTATTTTAATTACGCGAAAATTAAAAAAAAATAGAAAAAAAAAATTATAAAGGTTAAGAAACTGGATCAACCATCGATTGATAATAGGATCTAAGCAACGTTCGTGCATGTACGTTAATTCACTTTTATTTATATTCATTTTTCAAGGAGACCGAACGTGTTTGGCCGCTCTGTGCGCATGCTCTATTGAAGTGCATAGTATTTAGTTAGAAAGGCTCTCAGCACTCAATACAGTTGACGTACACTAAGCGGTATTGGGTAATTTTTCTTGATACTTATCACGTGCTTCTCTTTTCATCTTGAAGTTCTTCACGTGTTAAACAAAACCTGACTGGTTATCATGTTTGCTCAAGAGACGACAGGTTTGGCAGGTGCAAAGATCTGTTTGTTTATACACACCCCCACCCTTCAATCGAATGATTAGGAAAAACTATCTTTTCACGTGTTGTTGCGGTGTGGAATACGACTGGAAACTGAATAGTCCAATCCATTATTAAAAAACAATATTGAGGCAAAAATATATTTTCAAAAACAAATACTAAGGAAAGGCCCAGGAATGTACTTCCTTTTCCACTAGTGAGAAATTGATCCCCTTCCTTGCCCAATGTTAATGGTTGTAAAAATACTGCTCAGGTGGTTAAATATGATCAATATATTTCAAGCAAATTACTCCATTTTCTAGATTTCGTAAAACCATATAAAAAAAATTGATTGACAGTTATAATAATATTACTAGCTCTTAAGTTGAAATGTAATTAATTTTTTTGTAGTTAGATCTTGAAGAAACTCTTTTAACCTAAATTGTTTATTTAACTCTGTATTCCTTCTGCTAAATTTAGTTACTTTGGGGCTCCTACTTCATTAGTTCCATAAACTACTTAGGTGTCCCAAACTTCACACAATCAACCTTGTATTAAAACTATTTGTCTTCCTTTATCTCGTTTTTTTCTCTCTTTAACACTTTATTTTTTAATCACAATTGTAAATTATTTCATTAGTGCTATTTATCATCTTCTATACGTAATTTGTATATATTTACATGTATTCTATTTTGTTCTGACATCTCTGTAAACTTAATGTTTGTGAGAGTTTAAATTAAAATTGAATTGAATTGAATTGAATCAATACTATACTCAACCTTTGTAACTGTTGTCTCAGAGAGTGGAAGAAAGGAAGCGCTTATTTGGAATTTTGGCCGTCACGGAGGGCGCTTATTCTAAGGAGGTGCTTATTCGTGGGTATCTTTCATTCAAGTGGCAAATGTGACTGACAAGGTGCATACTCTAACAATTTTCGCTCCTGTAGAGTCTAGTTTCTGTACCTCCGAGGTTACGCCTTTCGCCGTGTGGTTCAGTGCTTTTCAACCGTCACGGAGATTTCGCTCGACTGAAAACCATTGACAAGTGTTTCAAATACACCAGTCGCAGGAGTACCCAACGACACTTTAACTGGAAATTTAATATGTGACTTCCCAAGCACTGATTCTGTGCTCCCACGTCAATTACCATTAATGATTAACTTTCCTGGGAAAAAAATATCCGCTCTTCACTGCTAGCAAGATCGACTTTATTTCATAAAACTCCCAGCCAGACATAATGAAAATTTTGAATACCGAGCTAGAAAAATGGCAATTAGCCAAGTAGCCAGCCAGCAGTAAAGGGTAACATTGTAAATGCCAGCAAGGCAATTATTGGCGAAAAAATGTGCTGGCCAGCGTTTTGACCTAGATTAAAAACAAACGCATTGTTTAGGACCTTTATTCAACAGCCTATCGTCTGTTGACTATTATTAGAGATAAATTAGCAATATGTGGTTATTTTTGCCGCTATGAGCAAACTCTACACTATGATTATGTTATCACTTAAAAACAATACAACTTACCATTTATGTCTTAAGCGGATCGGACAAGGTGTCTCCCAGCACGTTGTTTTCCGATACTTCAGATGCCTTCCAGGTTCAGCATACGTGTGACAGTTTGGCACTTTACGTTCTGACATCTAAAAAGGTTCACACTGATGTTTAAAATAAGATCCCTCTAATCCTTCTAGACATTCAGATCAAACTTGCTTTCACCAAAGAAATGCCTGTTGTAAAATTACTTTTATATAACGCTGTAAGGGAAATGAACAAAAAATAATATTGAAGTCCTTTATTACTACATATCGGCCTTACTTCTACATTGCTAGCCCAATAATGATTGTAATTTCAACAACAGCAACACACTTTATATGTTTACCCCGATTTAGTAGTTTACAATTATTTCTAATGATTTTTTTGAAAAATAAAGGGTTATGCCAGCTCCTTAAAACAACCAATGGGAGCTGGTTTAGTGCTGATTAGTAACACCATGTTTACGTCAAAAGTACTGAAAAACGTGTTTTTCTTTTTCTTTGGACAACTGTCTTCTCTGAGCTTCCCACTGTAGAATTGCGAGATAAAAGTGTATAAACCACATTAGAATCTTTATCATAAAACGAGTAAAAAAAATCTTGATAATACATACCTTGAATGTTGGTGATCCATCTCAGTCCATGTCACTGATCCATGCCTTACCCAAGACTGCAAAGCACTGTCAACACACTTTCACAAATTAATTTAACTTGAAAGCTAAACAACCAAAGACACTCACATTCCTAGAGGTAGTTTACCGTAAAAATTTCATAAATACCCATTGAAGGGATGTTCAAAGCCGTTCACCATAAAAGTTTCACACAGTTAAGTGCAAAGTTTCGCAGCAAAGACCCCAGCATTGTTAGGATGTTATAGGCCGTTCACCGTAAAAGTTTCACACAGTTAAGTGCAAAGTTTCGCAGCAAAGACCCCGGCATTGTTGGGATGTTATAGGCCGTTCACCGTAAAAGTTTCACACAGTTAAGAGCAAACATTCGCAGCAAAGACCTCGGCATTGTTGGGATGTTACAGGCCGTTCACCGTAAGTTTCACACAGTTAAGTGCGAACATTCGCAGCAAAGACCCCGGCATTGTTGGGATGTTACAGGCCGTTCACCGTAAAAGTTTCACACAGTTAAGTGCAAAGTTTCGCAGCAAAGACCCCAGCATTGTTGGGATGTTATAGGCCGTTCACCGTAAAAGTTTCACACAGTTAAGTGCAAAGTTTCGCAGCAAAGACCCCGGCATTGTTGGGATGTTACAGGCCGTTCACCGTAAAAGTTTCACACAGTTAAGTGCGAACATTCGCAGCAAAGACCCCGGCATTGTTGGGATGTTACAGGCCGTTCACCGTAAACGTTTCACACAGTTAAGTGCAAAGTTTCGCAGCAAAGACCCCGGCATTGTTGGGATGTTACAGGCCGTTCACCGTAAAAGTTTCACACAGTTAAGTGCGAACATTCGCAGCAAAGACCCCGGCATTGTTGGGATGTTACAGGCCGTTCACCGTAAAAGTTTCACACAGTTAAGTGCGAACATTCGCAGCAAAGACCTCGGCATTGTTGGGATGTTACAGGCCGTTCACCGTAAAAGTTTCACACAGTTAAGTGCAAACATTCGCAGCAAAGACCTCGGCATTGTTGGGATGTTATAGGCCGTTCACCGCAAGTTTCACACAGTTAAGTGCAAACATTCGCAGCAAAGACCCCGGCATTATTGGGATGTTACAGGCCGTTCACCGTAAAAGTTTCACACAGTTAAGTGCAAAGTTTCGCAGCAAAGACCCCGGCATTGTTGGGATGTTACAGGCCGTTCACCGTAAAAGTTTCACACAGTTAAGTGCGAACATTCGCAGCAAAGACCTCGGCATTGTTGGGATGTTACAGGCCGTTCGCCGTAAAAGTTTCACACAGTTAAGTGCAAACATTCGCAGCAAAGACCTCGGCATTGTTGGGATGTTACAGGCCGTTCACCGCAAGTTTCACACAGTTAAGTGCAAAGTTTCGCAGCAAAGACCCCGGCATTGTTGGGATGTTACAGGCCGTTCACCGTAAAAGTTTCACACAGTTAAGTGCAAACATTCGCAGCAAAGACCTCGGCATTGTTGGGATGTTACAGGCCGTTCACCGTAAGTTTCACACAGTTAAGTGCGAACATTCGCAGCAAAGACCCCGGCATTGTTGAGATGTTACAGGCCGTTCACCGTAAAAGTTTCACACAGTTAAGTGCAAAGTTTCGCAGCAAAGACCCCGGCATTGTTGGGATGTTACAGGCCGTTCACCGTAAAAGTTTCACACAGTTAAGTGCAAAGTTTCGCAGCAAAGACCCCGGCATTGTTGGGATGTTACAGGCCGTTCACCGTAAAAGTTTCACACAGTTAAGTGCGAACATTCGCAGCAAAGACCTCGGCATTGTTGGGATGTTACAGGCCGTTCGCCGTAAAAGTTTCACACAGTTAAGTGCAAACATTCGCAGCAAAGACCTCGGCATTGTTGGGATGTTACAGGCCGTTCACCGCAAGTTTCACACAGTTAAGTGCAAAGTTTCGCAGCAAAGACCCCGGCATTGTTGGGATGTTACAGGCCGTTCACCGTAAAAGTTTCACACAGTTAAGTGCAAACATTCGCAGCAAAGACCTCGGCATTGTTGGGATGTTACAGGCCGTTCACCGTAAGTTTCACACAGTTAAGTGCGAACATTCGCAGCAAAGACCCCGGCATTGTTGAGATGTTACAGGCCGTTCACCGTAAAAGTTTCACACAGTTAAGTGCAAAGTTTCGCAGCAAAGACCCCGGCATTGTTGGGATGTTACAGGCCGTTCACCGTAAAAGTTTCACACAGTTAAGTGCAAAGTTTCGGAGCAAAGACCCCGGCATTGTTGAAATGTTAAAGGCCGTTCATAGTAAAAGTATTGCTATTAACAGCATCATTACTCGTTAACTCGTTAACAACATGTATCAATCAGATCAATGTAATGTCATAAATATACACTGGACGATCAGCATAAAAGATTCACAAAGTTAATCTCGTGATTTCATCAACAAATTTGCTCATCTTTTCTCGGGTACCAGTCCATGACATCGGGTAACGTTTGCAGCATCTTTAGCTGTGCTTCTTATAGTTCACGCAGTTAATTTTACACCTGAAAAATGATATGTTTTAGAAAATGTAACATACTGCACAATCCCTCTTATATCGGCGTCCTCCCCCCGTCCACACACACACACACATGCATCCAAATACGCATACAGCCACGGACACATAATAATATACAAAACTGGTGATACTATCGGGCCCCTCAATGTAAGATCTAAATCAAGAACTATGTTCACAAAAATAGCTCATTCATGAGAGAATTCAATGAAATGTCTTAGATTTTAACTGATGTTACATTGCTGAAAATTACATTCCCTGGGGCAAGTCAAAGAAGCAAGGATTTAACTGTTTAAGAAAAATAATTGTGGAATAATTTTTTACCGCTCATTTCGTCATCAAACTATAACCCAGAAGCGTGAATTCAGTGAATGGTGTGAACTGGTGCCACGCCCCTCCCCTATTTTTTCGTGTGCCATGTTTCGCGCTTTGCCTAAGCTACATGAACTAAACCGCGCGATGATTGTTCCACCACAAAATCACTGTCTGTGCCATCATAAAAAGAAGGACAATAAGGCGAAATGTCTACATTTCCGGTAACAACGCAGGCATGCAAAATAACTTGTTCTCTAACAGAAACTGAATGTGCGAAAAACACGCGCGTTAACAAATGGGAACGCATAAGAAATTAAATTACACATTATTGTCCTGGCGCTATCGACACCGAAAGAACGAAATCTGGAATGACATGATTGCCTTCTGGTCTTTTCTCACCTTTGACATGGCAAGCCTTTGTATTCCCTTTTAAATCCCAAAGTACAGTACAATTAGCACTGAACTAGATCAATCAGGTGTGTTGGTCAACAGCTCTTTCAGGGCAAATTTTCGGCGATACCAAAAGGCAGCAATAGATAATCAGCCTTCAGTTATATAAAGAACACGATCGGACTTCAGTAAAGAAACCGATGGAAACAATACTTTCTTACACCGGGAAAAAATAATCATTTCAATATCTCGTCGGTTGTCCAATACGCGGCAAATGTGTTTCAATTGCTCATGTTTTAACGTTCGACGCGTTAAAAAGCGGTCATCATCGACTGCAGCACCGGGATCGGATTTTACTGGTCGTTAAAATTACAGAATTGAAATTACACTTGGAAGTAGGATCACTGTGGCTGAATGCACTGACAATTTCGAAAACCCTTCCAAGTTCTGAGACATATCAGGCCTTTTCTTGCTTTCACTGTCTTCACTGAAGCTGCACTTTCCGTTGGGTTTGAAATACAATACAGTGGCGAATACAGTTTGAAAACCTGCGCCGGCTTTTCCCGCACACATTGCTTAAACATTATCACTGAATATTAAATATATAGGCTGATTCAGCTAGTTCAACTCCAAAGTAGTTCTTACCTGAACCTTTGAATTTATCAGTGGAGTCCTCAGAGTTCTCTGGCTGCCAAACCCTCAAACAACTGGTCGGCAAAATCTGATCGCGCTTGAAACCGACCGTTGGACACAAAATTATACGGGAACAATGTTTTAGTTACAAAATATTACGAGGTTACCCGAGTCTCACCGGGCCTCAGGCAAAAATGTGAAAAGACTGCACGAACCAACAAACGTCATCACCAGATAACCAGTTGTCTCAAGGTAGAACATGAAAGCAGCTAGAACAGACGATGATTTTCCGCGACCGGATCAACGGTGGTGAAACATGCAACTGAACGTGGGAAAAAGGAACGTCAAGGGAAAAGAAACCGATCTAATTTCACACTATAAATGACAGCAGAACAGACTTCTATTGTTTGCTGGTAAATAAAACTTTAATAAACAACTAACATTATATTGTAAGCATGTTTTCAAACAAAAGGTCAAGCAGTCAGAGAGTGTCAAGTGACACACTTCAGTCAGTGATCGCATCCGGAATGTAATTTCCAGCCAGAACTGATTAGTAAAACCACAGTGTAAGCTATTTGAACACCAAAAAAAATTTTCCAGTTAGCTAGCTCTCGATAAGCTAAATTCTCAGCAAGATTCTGTTTAATACTAAAATTCCCAGCCAGCTCAACTTTAGTCTGCAGAGCGGATATTTTGCGGAGCGGATCCGACGGGTACTCCTGCAGTCGGTTAGCTGCGGGTCGAGTGACCTCGGGCAAAGTGTATTATAAAGCGGCAACCGCTGCCAGGTGATGGTTTTTGTCAGCGAGTTGTACACGTGATGCTTCTTTTAGGACAAAACCCAGCAAAAGTAAAATTTCAACATGGCCAGACATCCCCGTTATTTCGTAATTTTTGTAAAAAATACAAGCCGACCGGTTCAAGTCTCCCGACATTCCATGTATCCCTCACGCTCTTGACACATGCAGATTACTCCACGGAAGAACCTCTATTGCTAATAAAATCCTTAAAAAAACTAACTTGTACCTAGCTGAGCCGACCTCCATGCAGGTGCTGACAGGCTTGTTACGTAATTACTGGCCACACAAGTTCAGCTAGCATGGTAAAGATGTTGTCACGTGCAAAATTGATGTTTTGTGAGTTCTCACGTGCTGTTTAAATTGAACTTGCCGGAGAGTTCCGGCTTTCCCGGTATAACTGAGTCGTTTACTAAGGTGTAAAGAATTCTCAGTTGATTGCAGAGTAATTGTATCGTATTTTATCAGAACAGTGCTTAATTTTGGTAAAGTATGTCCAGTGCCGAGTTTAAAATCTTTACAACGATATTCTGGCCAACTAAAAACAATTTTAAAATGGTATTAATTTTGTCACTTTTATGAGAAAAGTAAAATCAATAGAAACAAGAGGACATCTTGTATTTCAGTAAAAATAAATTATCGGTGTTTATTTTGTCTTTTAATGTGCATTGTTAAAGGAGCTTTTTGTACTCTTAATATGTGAGGTTTATATCTGGTGAACACTCACGGAAGACCTCAGACGACCGCAGTTCAGACCATTGAACTGTCAACTGAATGATGGAAGATAAAATCTGGGCTAAACAGGTCTTGGCCGGGAATAGATTAAGTGCGATATCTGAATTGCAAGAACACAAGGCTACTGAAAGACAAGGAAATGCAGAAGTTTCCAAGACACACCAGAGTAGTACGGCCACGGAAATGCTGCCTGGAAAGAAGCAGATACAATTTAGCACTACCGGATAATTTTCCGCTGTTTTACCCGCGGCTTATAGCAAATGCTCCGCTCATTCGCCGCTCAAAGGGACTCCCTGGGAAGATGCTGCAATCAGCTCTGTTACACAAATGAAAAGTCGAATACTAAGGTGTAAAAGAGGCTTAAAAGAGCAAGAACACATTGAATTTTGGCTGACCTTTTTTGGCTAGAAACTCAATTTCCGCAGACATCGTTGACAGGGGGAAGACAAGGTCAAGCATGTACACAAAAGTGACTATCAAAACTTAGAGGCAGTAACGATCAGTGTTTCGATTATAAGTGTCGTGAAAGTATTTATACGTAAATTTAAGGTGAACTACTGGGACTTTTTTCATGTGCAAAGGGTTATTTTTAGCTTTGCATATACTGTAGCTACTAAACAATGCTTAATTTTTTCCATAATATTATTTAATTCTTCACGGATGTTTGTTCTGTCATTGATTCGAATAATAGTGTAAGATTAAGGAACATTAGGTCACAGACTAAGATAACTGGAATTCCAACCATTAAATCAATAAAATCAAAGAAAGCTGTTGAACGTGTTTGACCCGCTTAAGGTCATCAATTTTTCTTTGCAGTTAGGTCACAACCGTTGAATATAAATTGCCTATTCTTTTCTTCAGTGTTTTAGACCTAAGCTGTTACTGTACTAAGACATCAAACATTATACGCCGCCTTATGTCAGATCTGTCATGACATTGATCAGCTAAAATATTTCAAGTAGGTCTTATTCTCAAGGAAATCGCTCTAGTTATTTTTAGATATGGTACCCAGTTTTTGTCGCCGATTACGCATATTGTCATGCGCAGTTCGGGTACATTTTCTTGAAGCCGCATGAGAATGCGTGTAGAGCCTCTTGGGCTGTCCACTTGGGCAAAATCTGCGTCACAGGGTTGGATCTTTCTAGACCTCTCTGGAATTTCCGAAACCAGGGGCCCGTTTCTCGAAAGCCCCGGAAACTTTTCGGGCCCGTAAAGCCACTTTTAGTTCATATCTAAAAACGGAGAAGTGTATACGCCTGAAACTTCTTGTAAGAAGAGAACCTCTGTTTATATTAAGAAAATGTGAATAAAACAGCTCTGTAATCGTAAGGTTCGAGATTTTGCTATGGCTTTCCGGGCCCAAAAAGTTTCCGGGCCTTTCGAGAAACGGGCCCCAGGAGAGATCTAAAACTGACGAGAGAAATTACCTTAGGAATAAGGCCTCTCTCTTACCCCTTATGCTCTCTTGCCCTTACCTAAAAATTTTCTGAAGTCTCGTAAGAGGTTTAATAATAATCTGTAGATCAGTCTCTACTGGATAGAACCATTAAGGCTTGATTGGTTTTCTTTTAGAACAGTTTTCAGTTTTTGAAAGTAATACAGCGAGTTAGTCGCACGTGTTTCCCTTAAACCTTTGTTACCGGTGTACTTCCTCAGCCTCACACTTTCTGTTTGTCAAAAGAGGAAAACTAGACTGGGGGTTACTTGGTTTCGCTTATATTTTATGGCATTCTCAAAAAGTTATTTAATTTAAGCGTGTTGAGTGAAAAGCGAGTTATTTCAATGGACTAATCACTCATTGACAGCTATTTTGATTTTGGCTTTTAGATTTGTTAAGCCGGTTTTAGTTTCGTAGTTTTTCGTTTGTTTTAAGTCATCGAGTCTTGTTTCCTTTTACGGGCTTCTCTCCCCAGGATTTCGCGCGGCCGTTTTCTTCCACGTGGTTTTCTTTCGCGTCACTCACGACAGACTGAGCGAAAGAAGAGCTACTCTTAGTATAAGCTTTGTGCGAGTCTTTCGATTCACGTGTCCAAGTTGTTTGTCTTGTCTGTTAATAGTGTTCTTAATACTAGAACTATAGCTTTCATCTGTGATCATGTTTGAGTATGTCCTGTTGACCTTGGTTAGGCCCGCCACTGAAGTTCTTGTTTAGGCGCAACCTCGTTTCCAGGGCCTCTCATCTTGCCGCCCTCCTCTCTCGCTCCGGGGTGGCGGGAAGATGGGAGGCCCTGGGAACGAGGTTGGTTTAGGCGTTGATTCTAGACGGGTGAATATTTTATTAATAATATCAAGTGCTTTGCTGTTCATTTCCAGAAGTCGCATGAAAGTGTTTGGGTTAGTGTCCAGTAAAGATGCCTAGTTCTCCACGGTCTATCGTCCCGTATGCCCACACATGCCTACCGAAAGTGTGTGTATTTGTTAGTCAATCAGAATGAAGGTGATTGCCAATCAGAATAATTTTCAGTTTCAAGAGCAGCACATGCGATCGTTGTCTATCAGCGAATAGAAAACGATGAGAGAACCAATCATATTTGCGGACTTCTAATAGGACACAACTGACTGGCTACTAAAACTCGAGGGAAACAGAACTAGCACGAGCTGTTGACGTAATGATGGCGCGAGCAAAGAGAATATGTTATAATTACATTTTGATGATCAAAGTAAACGAGTTTTCTTGCTTTTGTCGCGGAATTTTCTGAAAGAAATAGAAAACATATTTTCCGTGTTTCTATCAAGCTTTAGTATAAATCTACTAGCGTTTCATCATGAATGCCATTCTCTGATTGGCTACGCTACTCACTATCTATTCTGTTGAAATAGAAACACTCGTGGAAGTTTGGGAGAACTCGAAAAAGCTGTGGAAACAGCTCCCAAACTTCCACTCGTGTTTCAATTAAACAATTAGATTATGAGCTCGAGATTTCTATCGCGTGATAGTTGACGAGGGCGCAGCCCGAGTCAACTATTACGCGTAGAAATCGAAAGCGAATAATCTAATTGTTTTAATTTAAATCTACTAGTCGTTTAAAACTTTATCTAAATGCTTTTCACAGGCACTTCGCAAACGTCAGGAAGGGGCGTTCATTTTGTTAACAAGGGTACACTGCTACGCTAGTCACTATCTATCACAGAATAGGTAGTGAGTAGCGTGGCCAATCAGAGAACGGCATTCGTGATAGAACGCTAGTAGATTTATACTAAAACTCGATTGAAGTCATAGAAACACGGTATATGTTTTCTATTTCTTAAATATAAGTAAGCACGTCAGTTTGACGTCATGAAGCACGTCATGTTACTAAGCAACAAAACCTCTTAAGTCTAGTGTTTGGAAATCGAGCTGTTAATACGATCTTTCATTATTTTCACATGAAAATATAGCGGTAGTTGTACCGACAGAGCAGTCTTTGCCGAATTGATTCGGAACGGTCAATTCCCTGTATGAGAAGAATATTCATCACATAAACATCCAGTCCAAGATGATGAATAAAACTGCCATGATTCCCTGAGGGAATAGTCCAGTTTCGAGTTCGCCATGACCGCTGATTCAAAGCACTGAGAACTCATTTGCACAGGGTTAGCCTCGACCTAAAGTAAAATATTCACAAATTCCAGCAAGAAGATGACCTGTTTACAGCTCTGTGTATTGTTTAATTTTCAAATTTGTGGCACCTTCCCGCCGGTATTTGTGAATATTTTTTTTTAGGTCGAGGCTAACCCTGTGCAAATGCGTTCTCAGTGCTGTTATTCAGCGGTCATGGCGAATTCGAAACTGGACTATTGGCTATTTTAAATCATTTAAGAAGGTTTAATCTTAGATTAAACGTTCGCTTTAATCGAGCTGAGATAAGTAAGCAAGTCTTCTCAAGTATTTCACCATTTAGAAACCCATGAATGCAAGTCCCTGAACTTACCTTACCGCTGATTTATTTAGTTCCGTCTGCTATGCTAGCTAATAGAAGTCGACATTTTTTGAATATCATAGTTTATGTCATTTTGAACGTAAGATAACGCAGTAAAATCCTGGCCAATCGGAAAATTTATCTTCAAAGCTCAAACACGGTACTCGAGAAATCAGTTTTGAGAATTTGGTATTCTATCATGATTGGCACTCATTAAACGTAAACGATGATTTGTCGTATTCTCTTAACCGTCTATTTGAGATGCCTTGATGACGTTAGGTAGATCATTCTTGGGTATTAGACATGCGCACTCTGCACATGTCATTGCTTTTAGAAAAAGACACCACGGCGCCTTGTGAAGCAGGAGGCCAGTCTATCGATCAAAATCTTCTGTTGAGGACGTCTTGAAGACACTTAAGTATCGCCCACATTTCTGTTTCTGCTTCAACATTGAGGTGAGTTTAGCATAATAACTGGTTATGGTATTTCATGCGGTAAAGCGTAAAATGGCGCGCTCTTCCATGCCTCTTTTGATAATTTTTTTTTCGTTTATTACGTAACGCCGGAATTTTTGTTGAGTCTTGTCTATGAGAGTGAGATTCGAAAATTCCCTTCAGCTTTTTCCTTGGCATATCCACGGAGTGTTTTCAAAATCAAAGGACAGCCATTATTGTATATTTTACTTTGAACACAGAGTCGTTGGGCGCTTTAACGTTGTGGTTGTGCCATATTCAGCACATTACAAAACATAGCAAGTCACAAGTTAAAACAAAACGCTAATTTTCATTCGCATTACTCCGAGCTAGACTTAGCGAGTCAGTCGACAAGTCAACAGCCGTAAAGCATCGCAGCCCCTCACCGTCCTTCCGGAACAAATTCTATTTTTCGCCCGTTGCCATTTTCGCACTAACAACGAAAATAACAAAAACAGTCAAAGGAAAACCAGCTGGTTGCAAAGCTGTGTTCAGTTGAAGGATGGCCTATTCCAGCTGTACCAGTACAATGAAAACGAGTAAACGTTATTGTTTAAATGAAGACAAGGATGTAACGCCACTAGGTAGGTGAGTGTATTCCTCCATCCCAAATACTAAGCGACCAGCGAGCTAAAAACGAGAACGAGGAAAAACATGGCAGCCTGGCTGAAACATCAGTTCTTCCATATTCAACAGACGCGTTTTTCGATTTAACTCGTCACCCGATGGTTGAAGAAAGAAAACGGACAAATAAGGAACCGCACACAATTAATGCAACTCCGTATATCGTATGACAATTAATTGACACGTTGCGTCATTGCGGCAGAAAGATGTTTTTTGCTCAGTTAATCATAATTTCAAATCATTTTGGCGATCCGCAACCGTCGTTTTTCAA
Organism: Orbicella faveolata; assembly: GCF_042242905.1. Taxonomy (NCBI): domain Eukaryota; kingdom Metazoa; phylum Cnidaria; class Anthozoa; order Scleractinia; family Merulinidae; genus Orbicella; species Orbicella faveolata. The sequence goes on along the minus strand of NW_028301558.1, from coordinate 5,422,382 downwards.
CACGCTATGGTAAAATTCGTTGGTTTTTTTTTTCATATTGAGAAACGTTTCAAACCACTTTATCAATCGTTAAAGAGAATCTCAAAGCTGGATTACAAAATTCAGACAAAAAAAAAAAAAAAATAGCCAGCGACTGCAATACGAAACCGGTAAGCGCGGGGGAAACTTCAGTTATTGTAAAACTGGACTAAAATGTTTTTCAAACAATCCTTTCGCTGTATTTGTCTCTCTAATATTTGAATTTCATTGATATTAAATTTAAAAAAGTGCTCTGAAAAATATTGCTTTCTAATTTCTAGTGTCGCGAATCATACTTCTTCATACTTCGCCATATCCCGGATGTTGGCGGCGAGATAAACATACTTATATTCGTAAACAGACCTTTGATGTTAAAGCGCCGTCCAAACGAATTGAAACTTTCATTAAAAAAATGTTAAACCAAATGAAGGCAAATTAAGCCTACATAACGACAACGACATGAGATGGGCGTTATGTCGTTGTGTTTGAGCATCCTGACATAATCTGAACAGATAATAGCAACATAACAGCATTTATTATATAGACACGAGTGTTTTACTGGAAAATACACCACTCGTAAAATTCATTCGAAACTACATCCGGCACTCGGGTTGCGTATTTTCCATATTCTCACTAGTGAAGATATCGATGATTTCACTGATATCAAGTTTGTCTCTTAAATTGTACTTAAATTCGTTGGTATATGATCAAAACATCTTCGGGTCTCCCTCGAAAGTCTTCGGCAGTCTTCGGTAATCTTCGGAAATTTCCGGAAAATGTTCAGCAACGTTCGTGTGACCTTCGGACAAGTTTTGAAGAATCTTCGGAAATCTCCGAAACGTGGTCGGAAATCTTCGGAAAATCGTCAAATACGCCGTCATCAGTATGTCTATATAACAAAAAGAACACAGACTTGTCTCACCTTTCGGTCTCACTTCTGAGTCGATCGCGACGGTGTTAAATCCTTCGGTTCAAAATAAGAATCACGTTCAATTTTTTTGCAAGTCACGTGTAACGGCAGTGCCAGAGAATTTCGCAATAGTTATCAACAATTTTTATGCTGCTTAAGTCTCTTTGGTTTCAACTAAGGCTAGTTACTCAGTTGTATGGTTTCCCTTGCGTGCATGACGTTTCCACTTTTGATGTGATCAAATAAATGTCATCTTTGTCTGAATACACTGTCTGAGAATGTTTAATTTCCCTGAGTTTGCTGGTAAAAAAATACCCACGAAACTGCACGGAAAGCCGTTAATTTTGCAATGCTCTGATTTTCAGTGGTGCCATGTAAAAGAGTTTTACTTAAGTAACTAAAGCAATCGAGAAATAACAGAGAAATTTGTCAAAATCGAGAAAGAATCCCATGAATTTTTACGCACCATCTTGTCATTCATAATGAGCTGTTAGTCAATCATATTGCAGCCATAACACTTTCCTGAAGGGTTTTATACAGCCTGTACAAAGTTTCGAAATGTTAAAACAGCCACCTTGTGAAGTGGTTTAAGCTCTCAAGGAGCTATTTCCGGGAGAAGGTTGTAAGCGAAAAACAAAACTCAGATTATCTTGGAGTTACAAGTTTCACTTAGCTTGACAAAATAACCGGACCTCTATCATGTGCCGCTCAAGCCAGAATATATATTCAACTATGAAAGAGATTAAACGTGATTCCTCAACAGCAAGCAGTGAAAGTGGCAATGTTTCCATTCTCGACCAACAGAACAGAGAGCCAACGACAGCTATCAAAGAACGACCCTTGCAAGTTAAAAATGTCGAAGATATTTTAGGGAAGGACACAGTTTCACCGAGTGAAACAAGCCAGGTTTTATTGCCAAGAAGAAAAGTTTATCACGTCAAAGATCAGGACATCAGCATCGCGCTTGCAACTTTTCCAGAATTCTTTCCTCAAGGACTGGTCATGGACCAGGACACACTAGCACAGTCAGAGGGCCAAACATTAATAAGCAAAGGACTCCGTGTTAAGAAACAAAATTTACAAAATAAATGCGGAGGACTGGTACTGTGGTACATTCGGGAATACGGACTATAAACTGACTAGTTCATGGAAAGGAAAAGTACTTAGCGTACACGTGCAGCATTTGAAGCTATAAAATGTTTTAATTGACAGGGAGGGTTTTGAAACAATGTCAGTAAAGAGTCACTCTCGATTGTTCTCAATTTAATCTTGAATAAATGCTAAAACGTTGATTTACCGAGTTGTTGAACGCTAATTCAAATCTGCCAAGAAGTGCTATACTGTTCTGTACAGGTAATTAAATATAACACGCACCTGTCCAATTAACGCCTTTTATTCTTTTGCTTTGCGTTTTTTTCGCTGCTTTTTACACGCGATCGCCTTCTCGTAGTCGGTGCATTTTTCCTCCATTAAAAAACTGCTGAATGGTTATCTCGTTGTTCCACGAGCACCCACCCGCAGCTGGAAAATAAGGACAATACAAGCATTGATTAAATTGCAATACAGTCGTCAGGAAGCCTGTTTGTAGCTCTAGTCTCGACTTTCTGAGTCCCCTCCTAGACGAAAGCTCCTTATTTTTAAGTATTTCTTTCCTAAAGAAAGATTTACGTCTTCCAATTATAAACTCCTTGTGGTATTCTTGTATGTACTGATCTGAAATATAGACCCAAGCACTTTTGAAACGCAAACTTTCTCCCGACAATAAGTCATTCCTCCCTTCGCCGTCCCACCAAATAACCGTTTTGAGCTAAGATAACCCCAGGGTCCACTTTATCATTGGAATGTTAGGCTGATCCAGTAAATCCAAACCGCGAATAGATTATTACAGCAATTTTGCCCTCACTATACAACCGAACACACTCAAAGGTCGAGGCATGGGCGCGTTGGTCAACCAGGCCTAAGATATGTTTTTATTGTGCCAATAAGCTTACAACAAAGTGGATAAGAGATATATCAAGTAACATCCTACATGCGCCAAAGCCAGACACGTAAACCCCAGAAACCTCTTGTTAGGAAAAATAGGGACCGTGTACCCCCGACCAAACGCAGTGGCACCATCTTTGGGGTTTTAAGGTTGATCTATAAACAACAGAATGAAAAACAATCAGATGACGCTAATTACACAATAAAAATAAACCTTATGCGAAAGTGTTAGTGGCAAGGCTGACCGTAGAATGTGACAAGTTTTTCAACTATCTCTTTTTACAAACGTACTACCATAAGCCTTCGCGTACTACGCTCGCACCCAGTTCTCTGTTCCGTGTCGGCAAAATATTAATTTATGTCAATACCGATTATCACAAATTACATATTGGGAAATAGTAATTTGCGTGATTCTTGTGTAAAATTGTAAAACTGATTTTTTTAGTCGGACCGTCACACCTTTCGGTCTCACTTCTGATCTTTTCAGTCAATGTTGATTTTCGCGACGGCGTTAAATCGTCCGGTTCGAGATGAGAATCACGTACAAAATTCTGCAAGTCATGTATAACGGCAGTGCCAGAGAATTTACCAATAGTTATTCAATCAGCTTATGCTGTTTAGTCTCTATTGTTTCAACTAAGGCTAGGTATTCAGTTATACGGTTTTCCCTTGCATGCATGACGATTCCACCTTTCGACGTTATCCATTTTGTTGTGATCAAATAAATGTCTTTGTCTAAATACACTGTCTGAGAATGTTTAATTTCCACTGAGTTTGCGGGCAAAAATACCCATAACACTGTACGGAAAGCCGTTAATTTTGCAACGCGCTGATTTTTCAGTCGTAAACGAGTTAAAGTAAAGTAACCATTCCAATCGGCGAGGGAAATTTGTTCGGAAAAACTCTAAAACTGATCGCAATTCTGGTTTCAGTTATTTCAGTTATAACAAACATAATAATCTAGTGGCTTGTCTGGCGTTTTATTTGCTTACACACAGCAAAAGGTAAGAAAACAGAAACACCCTGCAATAGCGATCACAGGTTTAAAAAGTGAGACTAAGCCCATTGTGAGTAATTTCTCGAAAACAAAAACACAGTATTTTTGTAATAATGCTGCCAAATTTGCCAGAAAACCAGGAACTTTATTTTTGGTTATCCTAAAGGAAAAAAAACAAACACGAAACACAGCAGATTAAAATGTAGCTTTTGACCTAATTGTGGACTCAATTTTGGATATAACCCGGCTAATTGTTCTCGGCAGTTTATGATTTGCCGTTTACCTCACGTATTCAAAAATTGTTCGTCTTTGGACCTCTTTTCCAATATCTGCATGAAAACATCATTTCTTCAAATTGCTTAACTTTCCCTTTTCTAACTGTTCCAAATTTAAGAGAACGGAGAAACTGTGCTTCGTTTTGAATATATTGAAATATGTTGACATGATAATATTCGCCGCTACTGAAACAGACAGAATACTTGAAAGCAAATTATTCGTTTTATAAATCAATTATCATTTCATTTTGTTTGGTGAAGAGCTGTTAAGCTATAAAAACCATAGTTTAGAAGAGGAAAAATCTTTTCCTTTTAGTTGTTCAGTCTTCCGAATCGAACGCACAAAACGGAACCAGTAATATATGCGGATTCCTAACGAGCTGCAACAATGAGGTGTTAAATTAATTTTCTTAGCCTAATTAATGACTTTTGTCCGTTTCTTCTGAGGGGGCATTTAAATTCAGGGCACGTAATCCACATCCCAAGCTAAAGAGTTGTAATTTACTCTGCAGACTTTGAAGGAACTTCTGAAGTCAACACCACTGTGTAGTCCATCACTGGCAGATCAATGTGGCTTTCCATGGAACAAAACGTCCAAACAGATCTGTTAGAGCCACAGAGAAGTGCGAATGCAAGCGCAGCTTCAGACATGTCGAACGAAGAAGATGAACTTCTAAACTTGCATCAGCAGCAAGCAGAAACGTTTTCACTGGCTATAGTTTCTGTTGCATCCAAGGAAAGTGAAAATGCATCGAAAAGAAGCCAGCAGAAGACAAGCAGAAGGGATATTACTGGAGTTCAGGTGCAGCCAAACAGTGTTTCACTTGCTTTCGGCGCAAAATCCACTCTGCGAGGTACGCCATGGGAAGAGGCCCTTGGTGGCGTTACACGGCCGCGCTCGAAAAAGGCGGGAAAACCAACTCAAAGAACCGTTAAGGAGATGGAGATTATTTCTTTCTGGACACAATTTTTTGGTTAACCGATCATGCCGTCTTCGTGTTGGGTGTCTTTTAAAGTAATTAATTATAGCAGAACGCTTGGCAAAGAACGACATTCAGTGGTTTGTCTACGGTCAAACAAATTTTATAGTGTTGAGGTTGTCTGTGAAATAGAGAAAGCGACATTTTAATAGCTTCTGTAAGAATGATGTAGAGAAATTTATTTATCATTGTCTCATTTACAGCGAGTTTGCTGGTCATAAGTTATATAGGAAACTGATGTTGCATTTCTATACATAAGATACACAAAAAATAATAATTTTCCATCTTTGTAATTTTGTAAAATAGCTTCGACAACTGATGTAGTTTTCTGAATATGTGAACTCGCGATGCTTGTTATCATGTCCGGTCAACTATGGCTTACCTAGGTTCCCGCGGTTTCGTCTTTTATATTTTTTAATCACATTTGAGCCGTCAGAAGAACAAAGAAGAAAGATATAAAACCCCTTGGCCAGGGTATCTTTAATTGAATGGGACCGTCTTTCCGGCTAACGTAGTTCGCCGTTTAAACGTTTCAACAATTTTAAACTTCTATGTACAATCTTCTGATTTTGAGGTATTTGTACTTATATTTGTATTTACTAGATCAGTATTTTATCGGACAATCTGTATTTATTTGGGTGAGGCCGGCAAGAAATCTTGAAAAGCCAAAGAGATGATATGATTCAATAAAAAGCGGTGTTTCCGATTTGTGTGACATATAATTTGTTGTATTATTTATTATCTTCTTAAAGGAGCTAAGTCACGGTTTGCGCATATTGAAAAATTCAGCCCACATTTTCCAAGTTCGTCCTTTGTAACCCGTGTTAATCTTCTCCATCCTTAACCATCCTTGTTCCTTCATGGTTTATTATTATCCCTTTGGCGTTTTTCTATCTTATTAAACTTTTATTTTCAGGTTTTCTTCACTTCAGAGGTAAATTTGTACTTGGCTAAAATACTGTGACTGAGCTCCTTTAATTAATTTTCTTGCTATCACAACGTTGGCATCTTATAACTCTTGTCTTGTATGAGAAGTTGAATGAGTCGGTTCTTAGCCTTGGCAGCCTTTCAGTTTAAGTAATTGAAAATGAGGGAACCCTAATTTTTTCGTGGCTTAATTAAGTAGTTCGCCCATAAAAAAAATGTGTTAGTTCACTTATAGTTTATCAAGTTTTTAAAGAACTCCCTGAGAAATCTCCGAGGTTTTAGTAACGTTTGTTTCTATAATGCTAATAAAAAGCTAATACCTTTTCAGCAAGGGCGGCACTCGTTTATAATTACGTCATAGCCGAACATGGTGAGCAGTAGTTGCGTCACTGCTTACGTCAAAGGGTGACTAATCCTTCGACTTTCGGGCTTCACAGCTCAGGAAAGCCAAGTTAATAAAGCTTCAGTCACTTTTCAGCGGTTTTAAATACTTTTGAGTTATCAACACTTCACTATTCTTTTTTGTTTCATTAAAAATCGAGTGTCGTCAATAAAATGCTTGTATGTATTGCCAACTTTCAGGTAGACATAATGTCGAACGTTGGCAGAGTGAGCTAAGTTTACTCTGTGACTGACACTACTTGTCCATCTTATCAGGTACTCTGCGTCCAGGATCTAGGACTAACATGGTCATTTAATCTAATATCTTTTTAGCCCAGTGCGAGGGCCGTATAGAGAGAATATCGGCCCGATATCTTGACTATGCGAGGTCTTTTCAGAAAATGTCAACTGCCGATATTTTCCCAGTCAGGTACCGCGGCTTATAAGAGGTTTATTACACGACTGAAACTTTTTTGAAAATATCCCTCGATCACTGACTAGAAGGACATCGTAAACTTCAATCGTGCAATTCTGATTGAGAGAAGACTAGCGTTCACTCGCAATGAATTTAAGTTTACGATGCTATCTAAAACAGAAGTCAGGTGATAGGCTTACGCAACTGGCTCGCCCTTATTTCCTCAGATCCGACGCGAAAGTAAAAATTTATTTGGGGTTATTTGTTAAAGACTTTTTGCCGAGCTGAAAACCTTTGTGAGTCTCAGCACTTCCTACCGGCTGGCTGCCTACAGTATTTGCTAATGACTTTATTTTCCGGCAAGAACTGCTTCCTTTTCTCTCATGCCATGAAGAAACGATTTAAAACAACTGATAAGATGAGACTGCACGCAGTCGTTAACCCTAGAAAAAATTATACAGTTGCTCATTACCTCTCCTCTTTCCATGGTCTGCGGCCACGGTGCTCCCCGTTTCTTCTGCGCGAAGCCGTTTTGAGTGACGTTTTGAGTGTCAGGCCTTGGTCAGAGCAATGGCTTCAACGAAGGGCTGACTGTGAGTCCGATGGAGAAAATCGTTCAACTAAATTAACACCGTCGGTAGCAAGTAGTTTTGGTTGTTCTATACTTTATGTAAGTAGTAGTAATAATCATTACCGGAAGTCCCACCGGGGCTAAAACAATCTTAATTTTGTAACCACGCCTTGTTGTTTAATGCTCAGTGACCGAGCCTCAATTCGCAGAATGGCGATCTCCCTCTCTCAGCTAAACTCCAGAATACCCGGCCACTTATTAGCATCTCATTGAATAAGAATAGCAACTATTGTTATATACCTCGTTCTTCAAAGCACTCCGGCACATGTAAATCAAGTGGCCGGGTATTCTGAAGTTGCTCCGATCTCTCTCTGACTAGTTTTATGGAAGTGTCTTTTTCCCGTGTAACTAAATGAAACCATACAAAGATCATGTTGGTGGCTAGCCGAGGAGTTGGCTGACTGATTTAGTAAGGTGAGAAAAATTAACTTCTCATACTTTCGTTATCAATACGTTTGTCGTACTACATGCCAGCCATCAGCTTTTATTGGATCGGTCAGTATAAAACGCAGACTGCGGACCGGAGGTAAAATGCAGACTGAAGGGAAAATGCAGACTGCAGAATGTAGACTTTTCAACTGAATCGTGTTATCGTTTCCATCATTGAAAGCTAACCGTAAACAGGCTAACTGGAGCGATGTTTAGGCTAACCCGGTTAAGTGATATTCAGGCTAACCTGAGTGATATACAATCTATCCGGAGTGCAGCCTTTCACTGCGATCACAGGCAGCCCAAGCTTTCTCTATGAACCACACAAGCAACACAATATGGCATCGAATTATAAGGGTTTATATGGGATTTTCTATAAGATATCCATGGAGGTAGTTTAAAGTGAAAATTCTCAATAAAAATGGCTTACCTTATTCCATGGATGTATTGTTTGCTCCTGGTGTGGTTATTTAACCGCTTTAACTTGATTTAAGCGACTTTTTTGAATTCCGGTTTTCCCTTCATAAAAAGAGGACAAGGCGAAACGCCTCAGTTGGGACAGCCTGCCGAACGAAGTCAAAAATCCCAGGCTAAAATGTGCCCACAGCCACAAATCCACCGCAGAATTCAAGGGCAAAGGTTGATCTTTCATTTCAATTCTCTAGCCACACAATCGCAGCCCTGTGAGTGATGCCAGGCAGCTCTTCGTGTCCCCAGTGAAACGATAAAACGATGGAAGAGCTCTGTGTCCATTTGATCCACTACACAATGACCGCTGAAATCGGCTTGGTAACCTCGTCATGTTGGCAAACCAAGACTCGCGGGGGTACTAGACCGCAATTTGTCAACCAAACTTCTTGTAACACCAAGGGGTTCTCTCAGGTCGAATTTACAATGCAAAATAAAAATCGTACAAAATGCTTTTGCAAAATGGCTTCAAAACCAAAGAAACAAAAGATCAACGGTGAAAGTTGCGTAGAAACTGAGGACATACAATCAGTTTTGAAGTGGAAGTCACTGATTTCATTCTTTATCTTCAGACTCATATACACCAGGCTGATTTCGATATTTATCATGTTGTCTTCGTACCAAGTTTCCTCACTTCTGGTCTTTGAAGGGTATGATCATTCTGAGGGGAGCTGCACGTTCCTCAGAACCTTGAGCAGGCGATGCTTCTGACACCTTTACACCAATGAAGTGACAGTTCAGATGGTGGATTCCACAAGTTCTTGTGGGTAGCACAGTTGGGAGAAGGTCTCCTTAATGCATTCACATTTGAGATGGATGTGAGTTTAAATGCACGGTTATAAAGCATTGTATTTCACAGCGCCCATTTGTATTTCACGTCAGTGAATCCGTGGATGGATTCGATGGAATGTCGATGATGGATGGTGAAATTCACAAGTTCTCGTGGCTAATGCAGTTGGGAGAAGGTCTCCTTAATGCATTCACATTCCAGATGGTGTGAGTTTAAATGCACGGTTTTAATGCATTGTATTTAACAGCGCCCTTTGTATGTCTTGTTGACAAATCCATCAGTGGATTCGTTGACGGAATGTCGACGATGGAAAGTGGAATCCACCATATGTCATTTCATTGATGTGAAGGTGTCAGAATCATTGCCTGCTCAAGTGTCTGAGGAACGTGCAGCTCCCACCAGAATCGTCTTGCCCTTCAAAGACCAGAAGTCAGCAAACTCGGTATGAAGACAACTTGGGTTCTTTAATCAAGAAAATGACTAACTGAGCTTTTATTCGTGCCAGAATAAAGTGGCCGTAATAACGAGGTGGCTTTAGGGTTTCACTATAGAAGTTAAGGTGGCTCCCTATAGTTTTACGATTGTACATGCGCATAGAACAAAAGCTCAAGTAATCTGCGTGCACTGAAAGGAAAACGTAAGTGTTTTCTGATTTTGGTGATGTCAACACGAGGACAAAAAGCAAAACTGACAGTGAATTTTCTCGCGTTTCCTTCGGTGAATTTTTTTAAAATTTGGCTCAGCTGTAACCACATACAGTTCCTACAAAATACCTCATTTTTGTTAAAATCTGTCAGAGCTAATCTAATATATTTAAAATAACGACAAATTACAGAATGTTGGAAAAACCGTCCGAACAACCATGACTTTTTACCGATTCAAAATGTTAGGCAATATCATTTCCATGATGTGGCAAAGTATGAAAAAATTTCACCAAAGGAAAGTATAAATATTAAAGAAATTAAGCCAGAATGTGGAATATATGTGCCTGTCATTAGATGAGTTGTTGCCATGGTAACAGCCTTAATCCAAAGATTGACAACCAAGCTTTATTTTAACAGTACCCATACTGGTAAATCTCTACAGGGTAAACTTTAAGAGAAATTAACTAAGTTTCCTTTTCTAGTACGTGCTTAATAGGGAGGGTGTTCATAAATACTTTAGGGAGCCACCTTAAGGTGAACCTTAAAGGCTTAATGATTTTTGCCCTAGGGTGAAGTGTCAACCAAATAATGTCTTGTCAATATTATAAATTATTATCAGGACAGTTTTAGTAATCCTGTTCTTAGATCTCTAGTTCTTATTACTAAATTAATAATCAGTAAATGTTTCCATTGCTTTGTTTGTTTCAGAGTTTCTGTGATCAGATATCCCTCAAGGGGGCAGCATTGCAACTGTATAAATGATAAAAAGTTTGTTGTGTCGATGATGGAAATTTTGTCATCTCTGTGTTGACTCCAAAGGAATACATGAGATGAGACATTAGGTGTGGTAAGTCAATTATTCTGAGATTTGAACAGTATCAGTAACTGTTGTTATTTACACTTGTTGACATTCCAAATGGAATTTTGGGCTTTTGCAAAGTCTGGCATCAATAGCTTGATGCCCTTCAAATGAGAAAAGAATTGAACAAACAACAGAACCACTGCCCCTAGCCACAACACAACAACAGCTGCTAATAAGCAAAAGAATTACAAGCTTATGAGAGCTGCTACACTTCAGGGCATTTCAACCTAAAGCTAAAATCTACACTGAGTGTATCGGAGGCAATAAATGGGGCATCATAGTCCTGGAAGTGTAACATACATTTCATTCACTTTTGCTTTGTTCAACAAAATGGCAAACATTTTTGTAGACTTTTTAACTTATGAAACACAGCACTATGTGAAGGGAGCTGCCAGCAACCAAATTAGTTTCTGAAGAACTGAGTCATGCTAAATTAGGTTCAGAGGTATGTTAAGTCTGAGCTGGACCAAGTGATCCATACTGCCTGATTTTGTCCCAGTTTCTGTAGCATTAAGGGCCCATTAATTGAATGGCTTGGTGCAAGACTGACGTAAGTGACTTTTTCGGGTGAAAAATGATTTTTTTGTTCAAAAGCGCCCGAATTTTTGCGTGTCGTCTTCAATTGAGTAGAAGAGCATAGCCCCGTATATTTTTTTAGCTGGTTTGCGCTTTGTCTTCGGAAAAAAAGAAAGAAACATTAGGACAACGGTGACTTCAAAACAATAATACAGGGCCGCAAAACGAAATGGATGAACATGGGCCTTAGAGAAAGATGAGCCTATAGCTTGACAGTTACAGTAAAGGTAACATAACCCCACGGCTAGCGTTAGACCTAAAAGCAAACCCCAACCCTTGGCCTAGGGTTAGCATTTAGTGTTAGGGTTACCGTTTTAGTGCTAGGGTTTAGGGCTAAGGCTAGGGCTAGGGCTAGGGCTAAGGCTAGGGCTAGGGCTAAGGCTAGGGCTAGAGCTAGGGCTAGGGCTAGGGCTAGGGTTTAGGGTTAAGGCTAGGGCTAGGGCTAGGGCTAGGGCTAGGGCTAGGGTTTAGGGTTAAGGCTAGGGCTAGGGCTAGGGCTAGGGCTAGGGCTTAGGGTTAGAGTCTCTAAACACTTTGTGGTAGGGTTAGTTCTATTTTGGTGCTAGCCTAGGGAAAATAATAAAACAAGAAAATGCTTCATTTCATAAACACAGCATGCATGAATCTAAATAAAGTCAACGAGCAGTGTCTATTAGCGGTGGTTACCTATCTTCTGAGAGTGAAACGTTTTGCCATGAGTGAAAACATGAAACTCGTTTAGAACAAAAAAGAGTTCGGTTTGCATTCTTTCGAAAAACAAAAGTGAAAATCACTAGCGAAATGCGACATTTCATAGGTGCTACTGCGATGATGTAAAACGTTTTGAAATGCAATGTGCTATAACAGCGATGCTTGCCATTACTTTGACTGCGTGACAAACAACAAATACCTTATAAAACATATTTCGTGAAACGTTTTGCAATCAGTGAAAACATGAAACTCCTTAAGAACTAAAAAGAGTTTGCTTTACATTCTTTCAAAAAAAAAAAAAAAGTGAAAATCACTGGCGAAATGCGGCATTTCATAGGTGCTACTGCGATGTAAAACGTTTTGAAATTCAATGAGCTATAACAGCGCAGCTTGCCATTACTTTGACTGCGTGACGAACAACAAATACCTTATAAAACATATTTCGTGAAATGTTGCCACAAGGAATTAACGCTTGACATTCGAAGAGAGACGATTTTTCCGAATTACAGTACTTGAACGGCTGAGTCAATCTGAAATTGCTCCGTCTCTGCGATAATTAAATACCCTGTATATTTGTGAAAACACTGAACTGAATCTAAGCGGGAAAACCGAAAACAAACGGAAAATATATAGCAAAAGGAATGGCATATTTAAAGACAAAAGACTTACACTGTTGTCTCTTTCTCTCGCCATCTTCTAACCTCACAAACGAATCATTCCATTGGGATTCCATGATAATAAAGGCAAGCGATCGAAAGCCGCTAGTCCATAATATGATTGGCGTTTGTTTGCCCCAGTTCCCAAAAGGTCAACTGTCACACTGTAACACAACAATGGTCAACAATCGCGACTTTGGATCAATCATTTCTCTTACATGAAAACATTGGCCATTTATTCCTGGAAAGAATCGGGGCTTAGGGCTATTTTTGTCTAAATGAAGTAATACATTACTTTTCTCAGTGAAAAAAATCTTTTCCGTCGATTCTGTTTCAATTAATATTCCGTTGGCTGAGCGAAATGTAAGTTTGTCACGTTTTCCATTGCCGACTGAGATCGACTGACAAGACCTATCGAGATGCATTAAAGATTATTATGGGATATCCCTGAGCAACTTCAACACGGCAAGGCTTACGGGCCGACTAAACAGATTTTTTTAGAGTCTAAAAGCACTTCTTTATTTCCAAACGTTCTGCACAGCAACATTTGGCAAATGGGCCACTTCTCGCCATCGACTCATTTTTTGGCATGAGAAGTGCTTTCAAACTCCTCGCCTGGCTTCAGTGTGCCTTCGACCGCTTAGCGATCTTGGAACAGCAACACATCTCGCTTCTTTGAGATATGCTAGTGACTTACGGGTTTCCGGACTTAATGAAGTCCTTTCACCGCCAGGCGGGCGCAAATATGAGTCAAATAAGCGGACTTCATGCAACAGGTGAGGTTTCAACTTGTCTGATCGAAAGCCTGACGTTGTCTTGCGCGCCAAAATAATGCAAACGTAAGCTTACGTCACAACGTAGTTGAAGAAATTCATTTCCAGATCCCGTCTTTGAGCGAGTAAACTTTCCACTTTGTTTTGTACACCAGGCGAAAAAAACAAGGAATACAAACACAGGGCAATGTTTTCCTATTACGTTGGAGACCACATGCAAAAATTTGGGCGCTTTTGAACGAAAAAATCATTTTTCACCCGAAAAAGTCACTTACGTCAGTCTTGCACTAAGCCATTCAATTGATCTTTTCAAGCCATTGCTAAGGAAAATTTATGCTCATATAACCCCATCATTTTTAGTTAGTTCAGAATTATTTCATGTGTTTTAACTTTTTCATGATCAGTAACACAAGTGATGATGCCATCAGGCCACCCCATTGGTCATGTGACTAATACTGAAAAAATGCAAAGGCTCCCTGACAGGCAAATTACGTTATTGGGATTTTTTTTCATTGATTTAATATTTAAAATTTAATCCTCATTACACTATGCATAGATTTTGTTTCATTTCTAAATGGTCAGATTTTGAGAGAGTTTCAAAATATTGAAAAGTTCCTAATCTGAAAAAAGCATGATTTCAAATAAGGAATGCATAGCTACGTTTCCAACATTGGCCTAATTCAAAATGTGTCAAAAAAGGCTGGATTTGATGAATGGGCCCTTAGGCGACTAGGAGTATTTCTACTCCCCCTGGATGATATGCTAGTCCATCGCAGGGCATTAAATTACTCGTTTACATTCCTGGGTGGAAAGAGGCACTGTGAAAGTAATGTGTCCAGTTCAAGAGCACAATGTAATGACCTAGGGCTCAGGCAGGGCTGGAATCTGGACCACGTGGTCCACAGTCCTGAGCAATTAGGCTAACACATCTCTCACTGTTTACTAATTACAAAATAGAGAGAAGCACTGAAACAATCTCACAAGCTAGACTGAAGTTAAAAAAATTGCGCATTATTTTGCACAAATCAGGGGAAAACGTCTGCAAGTAAACTGGTCCATGTCAAGTGGTGTAGTGTCACCATGGAGTGAAAAAGAGATAAATTTTATCACTCACAGATTGAAGTATTTTTTGGCCAGTAGAAGTGAGCAAACACAAGTGTATTGGGTACCTATGAGAAAGGTGCCAGATCCGAAATTTAGTGTCACCCGTTTTTTCAGACCTCTTAATGTTAGAAGTTTGTCTTGTGACGAGATCAGATGACATTAATTTTGTTAGAATGTTGAGACTCATGTACTTAGTGAACACCGTTTGATGTCATTCCTATAAAGCTAAAAAATATCCTATTCTACTTTTGGTCTGAATTGATCCCCCCACCCGGCCCCACTGGAATTTTCAGTTTGATTTGGCACATGCTAAAAGTTTTCACATAGTTATGACAGCGCTCAGTTATTCCCACCAATGTGGCCTGGACAATGTTTGACTCTGGTCTGGTACATGTACCATCTTTCACTATCGTTAGAATATCTTCCTCAGATATTCCGATCGCTTCTTGCTTAATGCCAAGTTCATTTTCCAGTTTTCGTTTGTGTTTTTATCATTACTAAAACCAACAGCAACAAAGAACTGAAAATATTATTAACTTAACAAACGCCTATAACGATTCTCACCTGGACTTAACTTTTCTTTGACCGAAACAAAAATCAGTTTAAACGAATGAAGATTGGTGAAACACCCATAATCAAAATTTTGAGAATGAGAATAAAATATCAGAAGTAAAATTCAACGCGCAACTTGCACAGTGTTTTTCAGCTGAATGTTTCTACGTACGTTGATTGACTATTGTGATGTTCTTAACGACACGCGCGCGCTCGTGCACACGCAAGTTAATAGAAGTCGAGAAGGGCGAGTTCTCAGTTGGAGAGCAAAATGTTTCTTTGTTGTTTACTTTTCGCTCTTTGTAGTTTATTTTCTTTATTCTTAGTTTTCCTATATTTTACTATTTTGCCAAAATGATGCGTTTCTTAATTACGTTCCTGTCACTTATGTATCAGTCATTTCCAGCTCTGCCCATGCCTCCCCCTGGCCGAGCCCGGGAATTAGGTGTCTTTGAAAACAAACTGGCAAATGCCCCACGGCTGGGACAAACAACAATCGTGGACAAAAGTCCTTGGGACACTTACGTAATTTAAGGAATTGTATGTGTTTTACTACTGAGGTCTTTTCTTTGAAACTTACGCTCACAAATTAAGATAAGTATTTGGATTAGTGTAACTCTTACTGCACTGGATTCTAGGTTCGTCGAAGTGAAAGTGCGTGCATTTTGAAACAAGTTTAATCACAATTTAATTAAAACCAAACAATTTTTGTCACAACTATGACCTTGTAGTTTGAATATATTTTTCAACTATTCTGATCTCTTCAGGCATGTTGTAAAGTTCGTTTTCAATTTATATTTGGCGTGTAATAGCCTCTTCCAGGCGTTCAGTTAGTTGGGGCGCAGCGCGAAAGAGAAAGAAAAAAGAAATAGGGTAGAAGTGCGGCGAGAGAAAGCGAAAGAACGCCTCTGGGCAAACGTAACAAAAGGTCGTTTTTTTCGCGTTGCGCTTCTCCCCTATTTTTTCGCTCGCCGTTTTTCGCGCTGCGCCCCAACTAACTGAACTCCTGGAAGAGGCTAGTGTTAAATGGAACAGCAACAAAGAAATGAAGAAAGTTAGTGATTCGTAATGATTTTTTTCATTAAGTTTCAGTTGATAACTTTGTGTAGTATTTAGTGTTAGTGTATCATTTAGCGTTGATTCTAATCAATGTAGTAACGTTTTGACTCACTTAAATCTAAGAGTCGTGCTCGCTTCAAAAATCTCTTAAAAGAATTGATTATCTCCAATTACTGACTGGTACATTGATGTACTTTAATTTTTCTTTTTTTCTTTTTTTTTGTGCACACTCATTTTTTTCTTTTTTCGTTCTCAGTATGTGTGTGTGTGAATGAAATCGTGTCCTGTGTTTTTTTTTATATTCTATAACTTTATTGCAATATTTTTTTCCGCTTGGCCCAGCCACTTAGCTCGATTAGCCTTAGCTATTTCTAAGTGGCTTTGCTCTGTTTTTCATTGTTATTTTTTCACATTGCATGTATTTATTTTTATTGTAAAATTTTTCTGGGCACGAAATAAAAATTGTTGTTGTTGTAGTTGATATATTAAAAATCTAACATGGCGCTGAGGCTAACGGGGACAAAAAAAATTTCTGTATTCGTACCTCAACCTCAATTTGTTTTTTGTCTTAGTTCTCTAAGCCTCTGCGCAACGTTGAAATTTTAATTTATCAAAGTTGGTGAATTCATCAGTTGAGTCGTAATCAGGCACTCGTGATAAAGTCTTCAAGTCTGGAATTTCATTTGGCTAAAACTTTTAGTTTATATATTTCATCCTTAGGAGGAGGAAACAAATTTTTCCGGTTCATCCTGAATAAGCTGATAAGGATCTGTTCCTTTACACATACAGCCTGTATCACGTAAGTATGTTGACATTACTGGACTTCTTAATTTCTTTCTCTCCTCTCACTGATTTAAATCAAAACTTGTCAGAATTTGGGCTGCCTGCATGCGTTGAATGGATCTTGAATTTTTGATTGAGGAATTGGTCTCAGAGCTGACAAAAGGAGTTGGGGACACTCAGCAAATTCTCTTCTTGGGTTTCTTGATCTGTGAGGCATAGAATGGTCCTACATCTAAATTTTCTGGCATAAGATTTAAAACGTGTTTAGGAACAATTGGACTTCTGCACGCGCTGAATGGATCTTGAGCTTTGTACAAGAGGTTGGGTGTAAGAACTGGCCCACAAGGGAGCTGGTTCCACCCTGGAAATTCTCTTCCTGAGTTTCCTGATCTGTGAAGCATATACTGGTCCTGCATCCAAATTGCTGACCTAGGATAAAAATTCTGTTTAGGAACATTGACTGTCTGCATGTACTGAATGGATCTTGAGCTTTGTACAAGAGATATTGGGTGTAAGAACTGGTCCACAAGGGAGCTGGTTCCACCCTACAAATTCTCTTCCTGAGTTTCTTGATCTGTGAAGCATAGATTCGTCCTACATCCAAATTGCCGGCACAAGATTTAAAACGTGTTTGGGAACAATGGAACTGTCTGCATGCGCTGACATATTTAGGTACAATACTATAAAACTCGAATAATATTCGATCCTGTGCAGTATTCAAATCAATTTTTTTGCTCCCTTTAAAAAAAGCCAGTGGATAATTACACTTGATTTTTCGAAACGCCCTATTTTTGAACCAATTTCTGTTCTCCAGGGTCCAGGGCAGGTCTGAAATAGGGTATCAGAGTTAAAGAGGATGTGTAAAATAGGGTTTGAACATGATACATTTTGGTCCGAAGTAATGATTGGTAAAGGTTTTGAAATCCTAAGAAGCATACTCCCACCAAAAATTTAAAGCGGCTTCCCCGATCCCCCTCCCCACCAGGTCAGTGTTATTTATTCATTCACTCTCACTGTGCAGATTTCCAAACTTCCTGGTCAGTACAAAGAACATGGCCGCTTTGAATCGAGCCTTGTTTGCGCTGCTCCATTGCTTTGGGTTTCCAAGCTCATTTCTAGAATTATTCTATACATGTTGTTCTGGGTTCAAACATTGAAACAGTTTTCAAAGTTGTAGGTATGGAGCGATTTCACTCCATCACTCCTTCACTTCTTGTTAGTCATTTCGAACATTCCGCTGACCAGTGTATAAGGCTCTCACAGTCGCTTGCACCGTGTCAAGTTATTCGAGAGGTAGAAGGTGAAACGATTTTACGACTGTAAGGAAAGGATGGTTCTCTCTTGACGATTCGATTATAAGGGAACGTATTCATTGTTTTTCCTTCACAAAGCCCGGGCGCAAAGTTACGTGATACTAGTGGCAACTTAAAGCGCGACAAGAGCTAGCATATTGTGAGTTCGAAAGGAGTCGATATCGAATGATTAAAAGCTCCAGGCGATTTTGTAAAAACAAGAAACGGAAAGACAAGCGCTGCCTTTCGGTAAATGGTTTCTTGACATAATCGTATGCGTTAAAGAGAAAAAACATTGAAAAAGAAAAGGAAAAAAAAACTTAGCTACCTATGAGATTTGAACTTACATATTCCCGCGCGTGACGTAAACGATTATCCCACTGCGCCACTTGTACAAACCGCTGAACTAATAATGTGCAAATATTAATAATATACCAATGTACTGAAACGCTGGGTAATTAGCACGGCAGGCTCAAGTGAGTTCCGAGTTAAAGTCAATATAGCCGTAATTAATATTTTAACGAGATACGGACAAGAGAATTGAGGAGAGTTCGAACTTTACTACAACTGTGCTCGAACTATACTCGAACTATTTATTATTGCTTCGATTAACTTTGACTTTTCATTAATAGTACTCGTGACAGGCAACTTTACTGTAACTGATATTGGTTGTCTCTGTTTTTTTCGTTTTAATTATGGCATTTTAGGTTTGACGCCATTCTTCTTCAAAAAGAGTGCAATGATGAGCGACTTGTTGGTGACTTAACATGGATTCATTCACGGATCTTGTTTGAAAGACAGATTTACTACACCTTTTGCTGTTCATTTACAGAAAATAAACATTTGTTTCCAAGTTTCTTTCATTATGATCATTAAACTCTCATTAACACCAATATGACCTTCATTTGCGCGTAAGGAACGTTCAAGAAAAACATTTACATATGCATTAACATTCAAAATCATCAAAAGAAAAACAATACCTTCATTTGACATTCATTGACTGTAAATGTATTTTCATTTTGGTCGAAAAAAAATTCGTTGTCACGAAACGACAATCATTTACACTTTACGACATTCAGTTTTCAACAAAAGACTTTCAATAACACAATTTGCATGAGAACTAACATTCAATTGCATTACTATGCAACCATATCCATGAAGGTAACAATCTTTAATGCGGCGAGACAAACATTACAGCCATAATAACATTTATTTTTGAAAGATAGAATATCAAATTCGCTGAACGATTTATCCTTCAATTGCCACACTAGTAAATAGTAAATAGTCTTCGTTGACATCTTCAAAAGCCCTGACTATCCTTTCGCGGTGTTCAAATGCGATTCTATTTCTTCGTGGCATTTCTGGACAAATCGAACTGTCACTACATGTACATGTATGTCACACGAATACTGTAGTGCGCCCTCTGAGTTGTACGCAAAAAGTTTCGTAAGTGGCCGAATTTATATCTGCAAGGGGAGGATTGTGAAATTATGATTTGAAAAAAGTACATATGGTCCCTTGTTCTATAATCAAATTTTCGAGGAAAATTGGGCGAGATATCTCTGTTCAAAAGAATTACGCTAATGAGCGATTGTTTTCTCTTAACGTTAGGTGAAAACACGGTAATGTATGTCTCACCGCATTTAAGATTGTTACCTACATGGATATGGTTGCATAATAATGCAATTGAATGTTAGTTCTCATGCAAATTGTGTTATTGAAAGTCTTTTGTTGAAAACTGAATGTCGTAAAGTGTAAATGATTGTCGTTTCGTGACAAAGAATTTTTTTTCGACCAAAATGAAAATACATTTACAGTCAATGAATGTCAAATGAAGGTATTGTTTTTCTTTTGAGGATTTTGAATGTTAATGCATATGTAAATGTTTTTCTTGAACGTTCCTTACGCGCAAATGAAGGTCATATTGGTGTTAATGAGAGTTTAATGACCATAATGAAAGAAATTTGGACACAAATGAATGTTTGTTTTCTGTAAATGAACAGCAAAAGGTGTAATAGGTCTACTACTTACAGGTTAGATAGTTCTACTTCTAGGAAATACTCATCTCACATCTATGTTTACTTTGCGGAACACTGTACGGAAAGTAAATCCTTTAAATCAAGGCGCTGAACTTGCGAGATGAAATTTGTACAAACTACATGGCGTGAGGTTGATCCCAGCGCTAAGGTAACCTGTAGGCGAGTCACAGTTCAACTTGCTTGGCGGGTCCAAAAATTCAGTACACTTTTATTAGCCTGGTTCAGTGATTTTTACATCGAAGTCTGTCTTGGCTCCTCTCGGAAACTTCAGGTACACTTAAAAAAACTTATTAACTGAAAAAAAAAATATGAAAAAAAGGTACACTCAACAAAAGTTTTGGAAAAGTGGGGTCAAATTTATCATGAATGAGAATTTTAGCATATTCAGTAGGGTCAAATTTATCAATTTTGGTAGTTAGTGAACAAAAAATTAAGATAGTACAATTTCTGAAAGAAACTGGCAAACCCTTTGCATTTCATTGTGATAAATAGAAAAGACCAAAAATATAGC
This sequence comes from Orbicella faveolata, assembly GCF_042242905.1. Taxonomy (NCBI): domain Eukaryota; kingdom Metazoa; phylum Cnidaria; class Anthozoa; order Scleractinia; family Merulinidae; genus Orbicella; species Orbicella faveolata. The sequence continues at coordinate 5,401,637 of NW_028301558.1, read as the reverse complement.
TCTTTTTTTTTTTCTTCTGAAAAACAGATTGGTTGGCAAGACATTGCAAGCTACTGACAATGTTGTAGTGGGCTGGAAAGTGGGTCTATAATTCTGATACAAAATTAATTATCACCAAAAGTTTACATGTTTTCGCTTACTTCAGACATTTCTTTCGAGGATTAATATACAAACACAATTTGATATTTACGCCCTCCCATACTTTTGGCGCGTCACGCGACACATATTCCTCTTCAACGGGGTGGAGTGTGTGACGCGTGACTAGCTACGTGCGTGACGAGCAAGTGAAAGACGTATTTATCAACTTGAAGTTGATAAAGGTAAATTAATCGTCGTGTAGGGTTTGGGAAGCTGACGTTTTGAGCGCTAGTCCTCGGTCAAAGCACTCTTCATGTGCTACTTTCTTAAGGGTTAAGGTATGTTAAAATTTTGGTTTTCAAAAGGTGAAATTTGTTATTAAAACATGTGAAGAGTTTCACTAAGGTCAGGCGCCCAATGTTTTGCTAATTAGATGTTCTCAAAAGGAAGTGAAAGGTCGCATTATTTTCAACTAGGGCACATACAGTCCATCACGACCATTATATTTAAACAAAAAGACTGAATCACGGAGTGTAAATGTATCGTCTTCTGGGTTACCCCAGGGCTACGATCAACCTCGCACCATGTAGGACATGTAGGTAGGGCTTTTATCCAGAAACCGCGCTTAGCGTTTAATATTTGAGGGTATGTAGGATAGGACCACAAAAGATTTCGTATATCCTAGGCTAGTCTTATAATTTCTTGAGGGTTTTCATTTTGGTAGTTCAAAAAAATTAACATGTGAAGATAGGTCGATATTGGGGAGCTTAAACAAACTAACTACAGGACGGTGTGAACAGCAACTTGAATGGCGGCAAACAAAAGGTTTACACAATGGCTTTGCACGCGCTTTACACACCTTTGTACACTTTGTAGCCGCTCAGTATGCAAAACAACTTGAAATGACGGAATTTTACGTATTTTGCGGCTTTCTTTTCCTATTGCCTGTTTACCATGACTCAAAACGTTTCTCTATGTCAGCGAAATTGTTTGCAGCTTTCCACGAAATATAAATCTCGGGGATATCAAGGTATTACGACAAAAACTATATTCGCGCTCTGCAGCAAATCGCCACCGGACAATTTATATTAGTCCAAGCATTCAAGTTGTGTGTTTGCCTTGTTATACACTTATTCATTGCACCTTTGGTCATAGTATATTTAGAGCTGTAGCGCACAGTTTTCGTAGTTCTGTTACTTGTAAGAACATATTCGCTTTCAGAGTAAGGTAACGGCAGTTTCGCAAGGTAAGGGTTTGGTGAAGTCGTCTTGTTTACATATTAGTACGGACTTCGTGCACTGAGAAACACGCAAAACTTAGCGTTATAACTCAGTTGTATTCCAAAGACATGTATACTAAAGCTGTTTTGTTATTGAGTATTCTTTTATTGATCTTCTTGTTAGCTTAATATTACAGAGTAAACAAATGTCAACGCTGCACACTGTCCCTTTAGTTTATTTGATATGAGAGAACAAGAACGTCAAGAGGAAGGAAAACCAAATTTCAATTTTGAAAGGTAGGAGAAAAATTGATGTGTAACACCGCCATCTCCCCGCCACCACCAACTAGCATAGCAGAAATTTAAAGCTCCCATCCTTGTGGTGCAGTAGCCTCTCTTACGCATGCGTATTGGGTGAGTATGCCTCAGTTGTGGGAAGTGGGATGTACTGTAAGTGGTACGGTGTAAGTGTAAGTAACCGTAAAGCTAAGCTATACTTACAGTCACAACTTACATCATAAGTCGGACATTTGTTGCAACTGTAAGTAACTTAGCTTTACGGCAACTTACACTTACAACTTATCTCATACAGTACATCCCACTTCTCACAACTGAGACATACTCACCCAATACGCATGCGTATTAGAGGCTTCTGTACCACAAGGATGGAAACTGTAAACTCTTGCTATAAAGTATAAAATAAATGCTAGTTAGTGGTGGTGGCGGGGTGGTGCCGGTTTTCCACATCAATTTTTCCCTTTTTTCCAAGGTTGGAAACTTTGCTTTGGCCATATCTCAAAACTGGTCATTTTCATAAGATCTGAAAGAGACAGAGCGTCAGTGAATTTTATATATCAAAACGTTTCCCGCCAAAAGACTTAGAAAAATTTTGACTCAAAAGTATGATACCAAAAGCGCATGCGTACGTATAAAGTTGTACCACAAGGATGGGAACTCTACTCTTGATAAAAAGTATAAAAGAAATGCTAGTTAGCGGTTGTTGGCGGGGAGGTGGTGGCTATCCATATCAATTTTTTCCTTTCTTTTAAGACAACTATTTTTTTGGGCTACTCATCAAACTGGTTACTTTCAAGGCATCTGAACAGAGTGCGAGTGAACTTTTATATACAAACGTTTCCTGCCAAAAACACTTAGAGAAAAAATCCTACGAGAAATGTGATATCAACCGCCCAGGCGTATGTTCAAAGTTATCCTACAAGATCGGTATAAAATAAATACTAGTTAGTGATGGCGGACTTTCTTTCTTCCACCTTTGATGTTTTTCTTGGCCTTTTCTCAAACCGGTCATTTCTAAAGTATCTGAAAGAGACAGTACAGGAAAGATAGATAAAGTTGATTGACAGCTTTTTCCGTGAATGTTAAAACATTAAACGGAACTGAATGCTTCCTCGCAACTCGATAGACTAGCTTCACGTTTGATCACTGCGGAAATCATATGAAAACGTTTCCGGCGTTCATAGTTGTTTGAAGCTGTCAAACTCGCGGAATCAGATAATATATTTCCCCAGAATATTTCGAGCAGTCATATCGCCTTGTCTGCGTAAAGCTTTCAGTGATTCAGCGTAATCAATCGGTAATCACAATCGTTGTAAATATATTTATAAACCCACGAACTTCACTCCATAAATAACTAAATCGATGGTTCGACTGGAAAGATTGCCGTATAACCACATGATGAACAATGTATGAAAGATGTCAAGTTTCATATCCATTACTGCCGCTCGTGTTTGAATTGTAGTAAGAAAGAAACTGTATGCATAACAAACTAGGGTTGTGGAATAAACATGTCAACGATATGACTTACCCGTGTTTTCCCATCGCGTTCACACAGAAATGTCAGAGAAACTTCTACAATGTTCATGGTCCTTTCGAAAGCCATCTGTTCAGACTTCAAAGTTGCTCCTTGATCGCTGTTACCTTAGAGAGAAAAAAAAAAAATTCATAAATACTTTTCCCATGTTAGTCTGCGGGATATAAGAACCTACAGTTGATCTTCTCCCAACGTATCATGACTGAATCTAGCTTAGTCAGTACAAAGCAACGCGCCGGCGCGCGGATCACAAGCTCGAATCCCATTGAAGCAGCCTTGAATTTCTTCTCTTTTTTGGCTAACACACTTCGTAAAATATGAACTCATTTAACTTCCCACACTGTTTACAACTCGGTTTAAATGAAAAATATAATGTGATTAAGCGCAAATAAGATGCAAAATGCGCTTTTAACCAGTGATAATACTGTAATCTTCAACACAAATGCGACTGTCCGTACTGCAATAAAAATGGAAACGTTCAAAAATGTAAATAGTCAATACAAAATCGTTGCCTGTTTCTTGTGTGTACTACCATCATCGATAAAATTCATCTAATTGTCCAGCAAGGTTCTGTTTCATTAAAAAAAACCTAAAAGTTTATATTTCGTTTCACAGCATTTTGGAGCATTTTTTAAGCTCGCAGGTCGCTCGAGTTCACAAACGTGCCATTTTCGAAGGCGTTTTATTGTTGCATTAACATCTGGCGTTTTATTCAGAAATTCTTACAAAGAAATTTAGCAAATCGAACAAACAGAAATAGTTTTGAGCCAGCTGTTGACTAAAGTCGCAGATAACCATCAGCCTCGAAGCAATATAACTTAATTTTTCTCCCTCCACACCAATGGTCACCAGTTGGCGCAATGGTTGGGTGCGCGCCTGTCGTGCGAGAGTCGAAGGTTCAAATTCTGCGCTCGAACGTTTATTTTTTCGTCTTATAAAAAAAAAGAATACATGAAGAAACCGCCCATACTTGTGTGTTCCAGTGTACACCTTTTGTTTCTCGACTCTGATCGTTTTTGGCCAAAGAAAGGTCAACTATTTATCTTGCTTAAGTTCTATGTAAAGACATATAAGCCCTTATACAATATGTTATCCCGTTCAGTCTTTGACAGTTTTCTGCATGGCATTGTTTTTAAACACGCAGCTTCTTTGCTTCAGCGCTCAGGTAATGAAAACAGTGTTACGTCCTAAAAACAGAATGGCCTGCCAGAGAATCGCTGCAGCGCCCGAGTAGATGATCGAACTAAGGAAAAAATAGAGATCAGAATATGGGGGTGAACCCGTGATGTAACACCAACTAAAATCCCTGCCTGAAAAAATCTACATAAAAAAAACCCTACACGTTCTAATCTCCAAACTTAACCCTCAAAGATAACTTAAAAACACGGTTTGCCCCAAAATCCACATAAACCTGCCCGTTCACACAGTTTATCTTTTAGTTGTCACAGCGTGCTATCCCCAGCCCCCCCCCCCACCCCCCACCCCCCCAGTCAGAGAAGCAGGAGGAGACGGGTTGATCTCTTGTTTTTTGTTTTTTTTTTAACGCGCTGTGATTGGATACGTTAATATTATTAACAAGCCCACTGATTGAATTATTTGGCGCACACTACGCAAACTACTTCGAACCATTTCCCCATTGTCATTTCTCAGGTTTGCGAAATTTTTATATTTCTTAACTAATTGCCTGTACGGTGATCGTTTTTCTTTTTAAATTGAGTGAAGACCATTGCGTACCATAGCTCCACTGGATACCCATCTTGACATACTGTCACAAAATCAAATTTGATGAACTTTTATCCACTTTCATCATTGTAACCTTGTAGTTCCTCCCCAGAATTTAATTGTACATTTAGTAGCATTCAGCAATATAAAATGGAAATTAGGAAGAAGAACTTTCGATAATCACCAGAGATTTCCCGCTTTAAAAATCAGGTTTAAAACCAAAATTCCCAAATCGAGATCAATTAAACTGAAAGTCACGCCTTAACAATGAAGCCAACCGGGAAAAGAAACGCGTAAACGCCACTAGCCAAATGTATGCATTGTGGACCTATGTTAGGTTTAACTGTACGTTGTTGTTTCCGTCCCCTATTTTTACCCTATCATCGTGCGAATACTTCACACCATCTGTCACTATATGGCGAGCGTAATCTGGGTAAATATCAAAGAGGGTAAGGGAGTGGGTTTAACTAAGAGAAAAGAGAAAAATAGACAAGAAAGTCATAATGGGGTTACATATCCAGTGATTCTCTGTTGATTACGGTTACCTCATTTTGGGCGAGGTGAAGGACACTTAACGCATGCAGACAGTTCTTAAACACGTTTTAATTCTTGCGCCGGCAATTTGGATGTAGGACCAGTCTATGCTCCACAGATCAAGAAACTCAGGAAGAGAATTTGCAGGGTGGAACCAGCTCCCTTGTGGGCCAGTTCTTACACCCAATATCTCTTGTACAAAGCTCAAGATCCATTCAGTCCGTGAGGCAGTCCAATTGTTTCTAAATAGAATTCTTTTCTTGTGCCGGCAATTTGGATGTAGTGCCAGTCTGTGCTTCACAAATTAAGAAACGCAGGAAGAGAATTTGCAGGGTGGAACCGGCATCCTTGTGGGCCAGTTCTTACCCACATCTCTAGTACAAAGCTCAGGATCCATTCAGCGCGTGCAGACGGTCCAATTGTTCCTAAACAGAATTCTTATCTTGTGCCAGCAATTTGGATGCAGGACCAGTCTATGCTTCAGATATCAGGAAACGCAGGATGAGAATTTGTAACCAACTCCTTTTTGTCAGTTCTTAGACCCACTTAGGCCCATCGTTCAAAAGTCCAAGATCCATTCAAGGCATGTAGACTGTCCAAATGAGGCGAGACGAAGAAATAAAAAAGTCCAGTAAGGTCATCATACTCACGTGATGTGTGTAAAGAAACGCTTCCCTATCCAAGATGAAATGGAAAAATTGTTGTTTTCACCCTGAGGAGAAAACACAGAAAGCAATAAGTTTAGCCATGTGGCATTCCAGGCTTGAAGACTTTATCACGACTGCATGATTACGTTCGAAATGTATAGGCCAATTTCGATATATTAAAATTTCAACATGGCGCGAAGGTTTAGAGAACTAAAACAAAATAAATCACGTTGAAGTTGAGGAAGGAATAAACAATGCCTTTTGTTTTGGTCCCCTAAGCCTCAGAGCCTTTTAAGAATTCCGTTGAATATATCGAAACTGGCCTTTGAAAACGCTACAGAATTAAAATCAAATAAAAAGCACTAAACACTAAATGAAAACTAGAACTTAATAAAAAAATTATGAATTACTTCGCCGTTAGTCCAAATGTTTCGCTCGCTGAAATATTCCACAGGAAATAAAAAGTATAGTTGAAGAATATCTTCAAACTGCAACGTTAGAATTGTCAAAACACTTGTTTTGTTCTTGATTAAATTTTGAATAAACTTGTTTCAAAATAAGTACACTTTCCCTTGGATTAGACTTTCTAGAAGACTGTACATTCAAATCAACAGCGATCTTATACTTCGGTGCTCGCCATTGTTCTTAACAGGATAAAGCATTTTAAATTGGCTGGTACGCATTTATACTCCCGGGTGGAGAATAGCACCGTGAGAGTTAAGTGTCTTGCCCAAGAACACAACACAGTGGCCCCGGTCAGGGCCCGATCGACGAACTCAGACCATTCGGTCTGGGATTTTAGTGCGCTAACCATAAACCCACCGCGTCTCCTAAATAATTGATGGCCACTTGGTTCCCAATGGAAATTGAAAGGTAAACAAACATTGCTTGGTCAGTATTTCTACACAGGGACATTGTGGAGGAATGCAAGCAGCGGCAAAGAGTTGCAGAAGGAGATGAAGTGATGACGAGAAACAGCACGGTAACCGAAACGTCAGAAGTCATCCGCATGATGTACAACTCACTGACAGCCGGACTTGCGCGGGCCTTGGAAAAGCGTAAGGGAGGGGCAGAAGGTTGACGAAATGTTTTATGTTTAGTTTGTTTATTTAATAAATTTACTCCATATATTATAAACACAACTACTAAAAAGAAGAGTTGACGGCATTGATTTTCAGTCACGCTAAACAGATCCAGACCTTTTTAGGGGGACTAACATCAGGCAAATCTAGAGATCACAATTAGCCGATTACAACCTAACCTCTAATGCACATTTACTCAGAGTAAGCAACATGTATAATCACAAACATTGAGACGAACTCCGATGGGAAATCGAGCAATTTCAGTTTTACGTGGACAAAAACCTTGTACCAGAATAATTTTAAGCATATTAGAGTCCATTTTGCATTTTCTAAAAGCTAAAGATATAAAAAGTTGCCTGAAATAACACCAAAAACAATTTCTCATGGAAACTCAGGAAAACACATTTCAAAGTTCAGAGAAATTGTGCAAACACAGGCAAAATTTCATCATTAGTCTCATTTCACCAGTACTTGCCAATGTTTCATATGAACTTCAAAATTATGTTTTCTACACTTGGTGATGTTCGAAATGATTTCTTTTGTGAAGATATTTAAAACAGTCGCACAGAAGGTTACAATACGATGCAAATAATCTTGGTACAAAGTTTTATCCACTTGTTACTAGAACGTCTGGTGGATTCCCTCTAAATTGGTCATGTTAGGTATGATGTGGTCAATATGGGTCAGATGAGGCCAGATCGTTCGTGACAATACCGGAGGTGTAACGCTTGCATTCTGTTTACGTTACATTTTATTTTTGGCATGAGCATTACATCGCGTCACGCTACTTGCATTAAGTCGAATCACTCGAAGACGAATCACTCGGAACTGATTCGTGCTGAATGGTTTTCGATTCCTCTGGTATCAGCATCATTTCAATCCATGAAATAAAGCAACTAACAACAGACTTAAGCTTAAAGTTGACTTTACTACAGAGCCGCGTAAACGTTCCTCAAATGGAATTCTAACCTACAATCTATTTTAGGAAACCTTTTTGCTACGAAAAGGTCGTAAATACTGAAGTCCCAAAAAACTAAATATAGCCCTAACATCAGAAAATCTACAGATCACAATGACCCGATCAAAAACTAACATATATAACGCACACTTTCCGACAAAACCAAAGAGGTATAAATCACAAACATTAATTGTAAATAAGAGTCGTCAGATTGGGCCAGATCGAGTCAGATCGTATTCGTAAAAATACCGGAAGTGAAAAATTGTTCCTTTGTAGTTTATCTAGCGTTACCTTTGCATTACAAAAATAAAAAAAGTTCCAGCAAACTAGAGCAATTCTTGACAGGCAAATGTGGCCATATGTCCAGTGAAACTCTACAACAAGTGACACGAAGCAGCCCAGAGGGCCTTTGATTAAAAGTGACTTTCGTTCCATGAAATATAAGTCACAAGCAGTTTTTTATTTCACTAGTTCGTCGAATGCTTAATTTCTGTGCCGCTACTGCCTCTACTTTCCTAGCCTTGGAAAGGTACTATTGTTCAACAAGCATTGGGGCGTTTACTGGGTTATGAGCCATCTCCATCTTGCGTTGTTGTAATATTTGTGCAGAGTTATAGAGCTACGCTTTCGAGACTTCTATCACCTGATTCCCTCGACGAAGGAAGGGGCAACGCGTAATACAGCTTTTGCCAGAACCCCTTGTCGCTAATGCTCAAATACGTGTTGGTTCGCAGGTACAACTTAAATTCCTCATCCAGCTCTGTCGTGTCCACATCATCAAACAGAATAACTATCAAGTATTTCATTCGATCCTCTAACACTTTTCGATGAGCTTCACGAAACTCCATCAAACACCAATCGCTCTTTGCGTAGCTGGAAGACAGCACCACTAGCATGCGTTTACTTTGATCCACGCTTTTGAAAATGATTTCCACGATTGGCTCGCCAACTGGAAAGTCGCGGTGATGAAAGCATAGTTTATAAGGGGTTCGTGATTTTCTAGTCGTTCTTGTAACGTGGTCTTCACCCAGTCGAAGTCATTCCCGCTGAACGATATAAAGGCGTCGTATATCTTATTTGGATCCGAGTCATCAATGCGATCAAACGGGTGCCAGTTGAAGTGGGTGTACATGAAGACTTTGACTTCTCTATAATATTTGTACAAAACAATACCAATAATCAGTATTAAAGCTAGCAGACCACCAAAGGTACAGGCAGCTATGGTTCCTATAGGTACTGTCTTTTCTGTGTTCTTTTCCTTAATGGTAGCACAGATGAACTCGTCGTCCGGTAAACTGTAAATTGCTCGGCCAAGAGCATGCTCCGAGTTACAAAACACCTTTTCGATGTTTCGTATTCGACGTCTATTCTTCACCAGCCAGTGCTTCATCCATTTAGTCGTACAGTCGCATTTAAACAAGTTTTGCTCCAACGCCAACGTTGTAAAATTCAGAGATTCAATTTCCCTGGGTAGAGTTGTCAGGTTATTAGCATCAATGAGCAGAATCTCGACACGTTTTAATTTCTCCACAGTGGAGGCCTTCAGCCGCTCAACTTTGTTGTTTGTCATTTTCAGAACAGTCACGTTTTCCAAATAAGGAAATGCTGGAATATCCCGGATGTCATTGCTCATCAAGTTCAATTCAATAAGACCTCGTGGCATTAAGTTTGGTACTTCTGCAAGATTTTTTCCCGCGCAATTAACGACTATTATTCCATTGGAGCAGCGTTTCCGGCAGGTGCATTCTGTGGGGCAATTGCGATCTTCAAGCTCAGTCTCTCTCCGCACCCATTGATCTTCTCTTATTAATCGATTTGTCCTTTAGCTCGAGTGGCCAATGACATCGCCAGGTTTTAAACCATGGTTCTATCAAAGGATATTTTTGCGATATTTTTTCAATTTCTTGTGCCACAGCAGACATGATGCAGTCACAAGCTAACGGATTTCCACTCAAATTGATTAGGTATGCTTTCCAGAGATAAGTATATTTGGCTTGAGGTGGCTGCACAGGAGAGATTTCCTCGTCCTGTTTTATCCTGTTCAGTCCATCGTAATCTACTAATTTGGTGATGTTGTTGTTGGACAAATCGAGAACTATCAGCTGTTTCCCGCTTTTAATCGGGTCATTCAGCGGTATGGGATATTCATCTAACGCCTTGTCAAGATTTTCAAACGTTAACTGATTAAACGATAAATCGATTAATTTAATTTTTGTCAATAAAAATATCCATGGAGGAAAGGAAGACAGGCTGTTCTTGCCGAAGTAAAGCTCTTGCAAAGCAGAATCTTTTGGGAAAGGGTTGTCCTCAATTTTTGCAATGTTGTTGCCAAATAAATGCAACACTTCCAGGGTGCTTAATGAACTAAACAACCCGTTGGAATAGAATGTAGGTTGTTACGGTCTAGAGCAATCCTCTTGATCTTTCTCAGCCCTTTAAATATATTTTGGTCAATGACCGTCAAGTTGTTAGATCCAAGAATAATGTTTAGCAAGGAAGGTAACCCTTGAAACAGATTTTGAGGTAGAGAAGCCAAGTTATTTTTGAAGAGGTCAATCGTTTGAATTCCTTTTAAGTTGCGAAAACATGACGATCCAATTGCCTTTAAACCGTTTTCCCGAAGGCTTAGGACATGCAAGAATCCGCGAAACTCATGAGAAGTTAAGTCCTCAATATTGTTATAGCCTAGATACAGTCCGCGGACATAAAGGTTGCTTTGCAGTTCAACTGGGAACAATTGCTCGGAATGGTCTGTCCTTCTCAATTCACGGGCAAGTTCAAGGGTAGAGTTATTCCAAGGAAATTCTGGAGGTTTTGTCAAATTGCACTTTACCAATAAAAGCCCTTGCAAGAGAGGCATTGTAATCTTCCATTGTTCTGGAATCTCTTTAATGGACGCATCTTCAAAGTAGATTTCAGCCATGTTTGGTCAGACGTTCTTGGTATCAGTGAGCATACGAGGGATGTTTTCAGGCAGACTGTTGAGAGCTGTGATAAACGTAATTTCTCTGAAGTCTCTTACATGGCTCTCACTTCCATGAGTTAAATTTGTCAAAGTGGATACACTCGATCATTTCGTATTCTTTCCTTTCAAACGCATTGTTCGGAAATCAGTTGCCTTGGCAAAGGCGACAAGGTTTCGCGTCTAAACTTTGCAGGCGCCCCGGAAAAACAGAGCTAGCAAAATATTTTTGTTGGCAGTGTTTTGCGGGTTGATGAAATCGAGCTCAATTGATGATGGGCACAAAAATGTGACACTCACACCAACTAAAGTATTGTTATCAACTTCAGCCGCATCTAGAGCCAAGTTGATGTCAAACGTAAACTTCACTCCAGACTCTTGGCTGATCAGCATACATTCTACGTATTTCCGCTGGAGAACAGCTGCTTGCTTTTTTTCTCCATTACTCAAATTGCTTGATCCCTTAGCATTCAGCCGACACGGCAGCTTGCTTTCGTTTTGACAGGTTGAAGTCGGGGCTAAACAAACTACAACGGTCAACAACACAACTACGTATCCACCCATCGTCTGAAATTAAATCAATGTTGATTTTCCTGTGACAAGCTCTATATAATTCTGTGGAGCACTGTTTGTTACACGTGGGCCATTAACAGGAAGGACTGCTCCCAAGCACAGTCGAAACAAGTCACCCAAGACGTACGGTAAGTCGTGACAATAGTGCGTCTACAAATTGAAGTAGTCTCTGACGCAGACTTCAAACGTTTATTCAAAGCTCGATACTGAAGGGTTTTTGTGACGAAAAACAGGAAGTTTTTCGGATTGGCTCGTTTATAATCTCTGCCGGTCAAAGCATTTTTAAAAGTAGCTACGTCACGGTTTGCGCATGAGATAAGATAAGACAAGATAAGAACTTTATTAACGTGTCGAAGTCGCTAGCATGCAATGTATACTAATTGGGGACACCTAACTACGATTACTTATTTAATAATTAATAAACTGAAAAATTTATCTTGAAAAATTTAGCCTACAAACTTTTCGAAGTTCGTCGTTTGTAATCTGTGTCAATCTTCTCCGTCTTTAACCATTCTTGTTCATTCATGGTTTATTATTATCTCTTCAAAGCTTTTCTATATTAGTGACCTCTTCTTTTCAGGTTTCCTTCAATGTAAAGGTAATTTTGTCCGTGGTTAAAATAACTCAAAATACCGTGACTGAGGTCCTATAACCACATGCAATTATTGTCAAACCGCAAAGCAGTATTACTCCAACACCATAAGTATGGAAGGGAATTACAATAACGATATTAGCTTGACCACGGCTTCCGTAACAACGAATGTATGACTGTCTAAGGCGTGTCGTCAACAATTCTATTTTAACAACCCTGACGTCTTTACAACAATTTTACCCATCGTCGCCCCTCGCAGTCGATTGAGAAACGCGTTATCATAAAGCTTTGAATGTACCCTGCCGTTTTTGTTAATTTATGGGTAGTTTTGCCGTTTAGAGAAAGGAATAACTTTCTACGGTTTAGTTCAAAACATAAGGTGGAGGTCTCCGGCTAACTGGAATCGTAACTTTTCAAGTTACACCAGATGACAGCAGGTACAAACAGTGGCACAAGTTCGCATGTGTCTCGAGCGTCACGTACTTCACGAACAGTAGCAAACTTCGCGCACTTCGTCTGCACCAGCAAACGGACACTGCTAGAAAGGCCGCTAGCATTGTTTTATAGCAAGGTGTAAAAAAAACTGTGTGGTAAAACCACACAGACACGTTTATGACCTCTAAAAATTTGCTATCACCATAGTCAAACAGATACTGTTTGACTATGGTGATAGCCATATATTGACTATATTTGACTTTAATATAATTTCTAGAGGTGAATATAAGAATTGGACATTCTGTTTGGTCGAAAAGCTCATCATATGACGCTATATTCACCCTGCTGGAGCTTGGTTACTAGGCTCGCCACCTTTACCATCTCGGCAAGTAAACATGGCGGACAATTGCTGAATGAAGTTTTCATTTATTCGAAAGACATCACTCCAAGTCCAGGATATTTGAAAGGATAGAAAATTTTTAAAATGACTGCTGTCGCCCTTGGACCAAAAATCTTTTCAAGAACTCGTATTCAAGGCTTTTAAGAATCGTAAACGCAGTGGTTGCGTCGATCACCAGCAGGTCAGATCGATTGACCGAAATTTATTTTTCTTCAGACTAAAGTTACTAATTTTTAGGCAATGATGACAACTGTGAATGAAGACAACAACCACAAAACAAACGTACCGGATGAATTTATTTTTCGTAGTGTTTCGCTCGTTTGTTTTACTGCCAAACTCGATGAGTAAATTGATTGACAATCGATGTACATGCAAGCTTATTATTAAAACTATGGCTGCATACGTGTATGCACACCAACAATTGCGTCTGTGCTTTTATATTTTAGTCCGTTATTTCGTAGTCCTTTATACTCACGTCTAATAATCATACTAAAACAATTATTCGCCTCAGGCTCAGTGAACTTTGCTGAATATTCACCAAGACTTCGTCTCTGTGAATATTTACCAATGTTCACTTCGCCTTTGGCGAATAATGGTTAAATATTTGTAAAAATACCGAAAGTGAAAATGCGCTCTCCGTTTACTTTATCTAGGGTACGCTTGTATTACAGAAAAAGGTTCTTGCAAACTAGTCCAATTCTTGAAAGGCAAATGCGGCCACATGTCCGGCGAAACTCTACAACAAGTAACACGAGGCAGCCCATAGGGCCTTTGAATCAAAGTCACTTACGCCTCAAGAAATATGAATCACACAAGCAGTTACTCTTTTCTATTGTTCTTCGAATGCCTAATTTCAGTGCCGCTATTTTCTCTTTAATTTGGCTTTTCGGTTTGTCCACCGCCATTACGCATATGCGACGGCTCTACTGTTCAACAAGTACTATGGTGTCCGCTGTGTTATGGGCCATCTCCAGCGCCTCTTGTTGTAATATTTCTGCAGAGCTATCAATGTTCCCGCTTAAAGCAACGTTTTCGAAACTTCTCTCCTCAACTGATTCCGTCGACGAAGGAGGAGGCATCGCGTAATACAGCTTTTGCCAGAACCCCTTGTCGCTAACGCTCAAATACGTGTTGGTTCGAAGGTACAACTTAAATTCCTCATCCAGCTCTGTCGAGTCCACATCATCAAACAGAATAACTATCAGGTATTTCATGCGATCTTCCAACACTTTTCGATGAGCTTCACGAAACTCCATCAAACACCAATCGCTCTTTGCGTAGCTGGAAGACAGCACCACTAACATGCGTTTACTTTGATCCACGCTTTTGAAAATGTTTTCCACGATTGGCTCGCCAACTGGAAAGTCGCGGTGGTGAAAGCATAGTTTATAAGGGGGGTCGTGATTTTCTAGTCGTTCTTGTAACGTGGTCTTCACCCAGTCGAAGTCATTCCCGCTGAACGATATAAAGGCGTCGTATATCTTATTTGGATCCGAGTCATCAATGCGATCAAACGGGTGCCAGTTGAAGTGGGTGTACATGAAGACTTTGACTTCTCTATAATATTTGTACAAAACAATACCAACAATCAGTATTAAAGCTAGCAGACCACCAAGGGTACAGGCAGCTATGGTTCCTATAGGTACTGTCTTTCCTGTGTTCTTTTCCTTAATGGTAGCACAGATGAACTCGTCGTCCGGTAAACTGTAAATTGCTCGGCCAAGAGCATGCTCCGAGTTACAAAACACCTTTTCGATGTTTCGTATTCGACGTCTATTCTTCACCAGCCAGTGCTTCATCCATTTAGTCGTACAGTCGCATTTAAACAAGTTTTGCTCCAACGCCAACGTTGTAAAATTCAGAGATTCAATTTCCCTGGGTAGAGTTGTCAGGTTATTAGCATCAATGAGCAGAATCTCGACACGTTTTAATTTCTCCACTGTGGAGGCCTTCAGCCGCTCAACTTTGTTATTTGTCAGTTTAAGAACAGTCACGTTTTCCAAATAAGGAAATGCTGGAATATCCCGGATATCATTGCTCATCAAGTTCAATTCAATAAGACCTTGTGGCATTAAGCTTGGTAATTCTGTAAGTTTCTTTTCCTCGCAATCAACGACTATTATTCCATCGGAGCAGCGTTCCCGGCAGGTGCATTCTGTGGGACAATTGCGATCTTCAAGCTCAGTCTCTCTCCGCACCCACTGATCTTCTCTTATTTCAAGAATCGATTTGCTCTTTAGCTCAAGTGGCCAATGACATCGCCAGGTTTTAAACCGTGGTTCTATCAAAGGATATTTTTGCAATATTTTTTCAATTTCTTGTGCCACAGCGGACATGATGCAGTCACAAGCTAACGGATTTCCACTCAAAATGATTACGTAAGCTTTCCAGAGATAAGTATATTTGGCTTGCCGTGGCTGCACAGGAGAGATTTCCTCGTCCTGTTTTATCCTGTCCAGTCCATCGTAATCTACTAATCTGGTGATATTGTTGTTGGACAAATCAAGAAGTATCGGCTTTTTCCCGCTTTTAATCGGGTCATTCAGCGGTATGAGATTTTCATCTAACGCCTTGTCAAGATCTTCAAACGTTAACTGATTAAACGATAAATCGATTAATTTAATTTTTGTCAATAAAAATATCCACGGAGGAAAGGAAGACAGCCTGTTCTTGAAGAGGTAAAGCTCTTGCAAAGCAGAATCTTTTGGGAAAGGGTTGTCCTCAATTTTTGCGATGTTGTTGCCTGATAAATATAACACTTCCAGGGTGCTTAATGAACTAAACAACCCGTTTGGAATAGAATGTAGGTTGTTACGGTCTAGAGCAATCCTCTTGATCTTTCTCAGCCCTTTAAATATATTTTGGTGAATGACCGTCAAGTTGTTGAATCCAAGAATAATGTTTAGCAAGGAAGGTAAACCTTGAAACAGATTTTGAGGTAGAGAAGCCAAGTTATTTTTTAAGAGGTCAATCGTTTGAATTCCTTTTAAGTTGCGAAAACATGACGATCCAATTGCCTTTAAACCGTTTTCTCGAAGGCTTAGGACATGCAAGAATCCGCGAAACTCATGAGAAGTTAAGTCCTCAATATTGTTATAGTCTAGATACAGTCCGCGGACATAAAGGTTGCTTTGCAGTTCAACTGGGAAATATTGCTGGGAATCGTCTGTTCTTCTCAATTCACGGTAGAGTTCAAGGGTGGAGTTATTCCAAGGAAATTCTGGAGGTTTTGTCAAATTGCACTTTACCAAGTAAAGCCCTTGCAAGAGAGGCATTGTAATCTTCCATTGTTCTGGAATCTCTTTAATCGGCGTATCCTCAAAGTAGATTTCAGCCATGTTTGGCCAGACGTTCTTGGTATCAGTGAGCATACGAGGGATGTTTTCAGGCAGACTGTTGAGAGCTGTGATAAACGTAATTTCTCTGAAGTCTCTCAAAAGACTCTCACTTCCATGAGTTAAATTTGTCAAGGTGGATACACTCGACCATTTCGTATTCTTTCCTTTCAAACGTATCGTTCGGAAATCAGTTGCCTTGGCAAAGGCGACAAGGTTTCGCGTCCAAACTTTGCAGGCGCCCCGGAAAAACAGAACTAGCAAAATGTTTTTGTTGGAAGTGTTTTGCGGGTTGATGAAATCGAGCTCAATTGATGATGGGCACAAAAATGTGACACTCACACCAACTAAAGTATTGTTATCAACTTCAGCCGCATCTAGAGCCAAGTTGATGTCAAACGTAAACTTCACCCCAGACTCTTGGCTGATCAGCATACATTCTACGTATTTCCGCTGGAGAACAGCTGCTTCCTTTTTTTCTTCATTACTCAAATTGCTTGATCCCTTAGCATTCAGCCGACACGGCAGCTTGCTTTCGTTTTGACAGGTTGAAGTCGGGGCTAAACAAACTACAACGGTCAACAACACAACTACGTATCCACCCATCGTCTGATATTAAATCAATGTTGATTTTCCTGTCGGACAAGCTATATATATTTCTGTGGAGCACTGTTTGTTACACATGGGCCATTAACAGGAAGGACTGCTCGCAAGTAAGACGTACGCTAAGTCGTGACAATGGTGCGTCCACAAATTGAACTAGTCTCTGAATCAGACTTTAAGGTTTTATTCAAAGCTCGATACTGAAGGGTTTTTCTGACGAAAAACAGGAAGTTTTTCGGATTGGCTCGTTAACAATCTCTGTCAAAACATTTTTAAAAATAGCTACATCACGGTTTGCCCATCTTTAGCCTAAAAACGTTTCGAAGTTCGTCGTTTGTAATCTGTGTCAATTTTCTCCATCTTTAACCATTCTTGTTCATTCATGATTTATTATTATCTCTTTAATGTTCTTCTATCTTAGTGAACTGTTATTTTCGAGTTTCCTTGAATGTAAAGGTAGTTTCCTCCGTGGCTAAAATAACTCAAAATACCGTGACTGAGCTCCTTTAACCACATGCAATCATTGCCAGACCGCAAAGCTGCGATATATCACCATTAACAGTATTACTACAACACCATAAGTGTGGGAGGGAATTACAATAACGATATTAGCTTGACCACGGCTTCCGTAACAACGAGTGTATGACTGTCTATTAAAGGCGTGTCTTCTACAATTATATCTTAACAACCCTGACGTCTGTACAACAATTTTACCCATCTTCGCCCCTCGCAGTCGATTGAGAAACGCGTTATCGTAAAGTTTTGAAAGTAGCCTGGATACTTTAGATTTAACCGCAACCTTTTCCATGACTACTTCCTGAGGGTCGTCGCTTTTCAGTGACTTAAAAAGTGTAGAGTATAGGGGAATCCTTGTTTACAATATTTGCCTCGTTAGCACAAGCAATTCAGTTTCTGATGGAGCTACAAATAAATCAGTTCTGAATATTGAAAGGTCATAGCACGATTAAACCTGCCCATGAATATGAGCCTGATGTATTGAATACTTTTTGTGCAACACGGGTTTAAAACTTGAACTCAAAATTTTACAAAGAATGTAAGAGCTCATTAACGCTTTTGCCAACCAGACATTTTGCAGTTTTTGAAAGACAATATCTCCTTGAATACTACACACAAAGAGCTAAATATTTCACCATGTAATAAATTTCACTAGCTCTTTAGCAGCCTGGAGTCAATTCATATCTAACATGTCTCCTTCTGTACGCAAAACCGTATGCAAATGAGCAAAAATGTAAACAATGACGTTAGCATGAATCCCCCTATATGCACCCAGAATGGGAAGATATACTATGATCACGGTAATGTGAAAACGCGTACATCAATATGGTTTGAGAAAAACTAACACACTTAACAGACAAAAGGATAGTAGCCAGAGCTGCTGAAATGAATTAACATTAGGAAAGTATACTTCATGTGCCGTCCTTGGTATCTGTTATTTCCCAGATGTATTTTTAAAATGTCGAATTACATTAGAGATCACTGTATACTATCGGGATTTACAAACAATCTTACAAGGAGAAAGCTTACGGCTATTTTCGTTACCTTTTCGAAGAATAAATATAGAGAAAACAAAAAATTAGTTCAGGGAAATGGTTTTCCTCGATTTTTAATCTTTTTCAGGTCTTCAGATTTTAATGCAAAGAAGCCAATTTGTTTTTTTTGTGTGTGTGTGGAGGTCAATCGTTTGAATTCCTTTTTTGCTGTGAAAACATGATGGCTCAATAATATCGTCAAAACCTCACACCGAAAGGCATTTCGACAAACAGGACGTTTTTCTGATTGGCTCAATTATAGTCTCTGGCAAAGTGTTCTGGAGACAAGGAGACAAGGAGTCTTGTCAGATCTCAAAGCTGCGACATAAAACTAGTTTCATAGACAATTTTTAACACCAAACCAGTGAGCAGCACTCTGCGAACTGTAGTTGTGAAAATTGTTTATTCTCCGACGCGATTCGTCTAACTTGCGCAGACTTCCTCAGGTAGTTTGACAAACATACAATACACTAACCGCCTTCCTAGCGCAAAGGCTTGGCCGGATTTACGTAAGGGAGCAGGAAAAGCTTCGAAATAATTAATTAAATATTACCATAAAAAAGTCTTATAATTTCGTTATGACAATATTACGCAAGAGGATCTACACTCTTTTTTGTTATAAGAATATTGTTTTACCGGTCCAGGCTGAATATTCTTATTTTTCTGCCGATTTTAGGCTGAAAATATTCTTGTGGATATTCTTAGATTATGACTCATGACATTTCCGCTGAGGGATGTGTCGGGGTATGACACACATAACTTCTTGAAGAAATGCTTTGAACATTCGGCTAGTGCCGTTTTTGTTGATTGATGGATAGTTTTGCCGTTAAGAGAAAGGAATAACTTTCTACGGTTTAGTTCAAAACATAAGGTGGAGGTCTCCGGCTAAATGGAATCGAAACTTTTCAAGTTACACCAGATGACAGCAGGCACAAACAGTGACACAAGTTCGCATGTGTCTCGAGCGTCACGTACTTCACGCACGTCGCAATCTTCGCGCACTTCGTCTGCGCCAGAAAACGGACACTGCTAGAAAGGCCGCTAGCATTGTTTTATAGCAAGGTGTAAAAAAAAAACTGTGTGGCAAAACCACACAGACACGTTTATGACCTCTAAACATTTACTACCACCATAATCAAACAGATACTGTTTGACTATGGTGATAGCCATATATTGACTATATTTGACTTTAATATAATTTCGAGGTGAATATAAGAATTGAACATTCTGTTTGGTCGAAAAGCTCATCATATGACGCTATATTCACCCTGCTGGAGCTTGGTTACTAAGCTCGCCACTTTCATCATCTCGGCAAGTAAACATGGCGGACAATTGCTGACAACTGTGAATGAAGACAACCACGATAAAACAAACGTACCGGATGAATTTATTTTTCGTAGTGTTTCGCTTGTTTGTTTTACTGCCGAACTCGATGAGTAAATTGATTGACAATCGATGTATATGTAAGCTTATTATTGAAACTATGGCTGCATACGTGTATGCACACCAACAATTGCGTCTGTACTTTTATATTTTAGTCCGTTATTTCGTAGTCCTTAATATTCACGTCTAATAATTATACTAAAACAATTATTCGCCTCAGGCTCAGTGAACTTTGCTGAATATTCACCAAGACTTCGTCTGGGTGAATATTCACCAATGTTCACTTCGCCTTTGGCGAATAATGGTTAAATACTTGTAAAAATACCGGAAGTGAAAATGCGCTCTGCCTTTACTTTATCTAGGGTTACGCTTCCATTACAGAAAAAGGTTCTTGCAAACTAGCCCAATTCTTGATAGGCAAATGCGGCCACATGTCCAGTGAAACTCTACAACAAGTAACACGAGGCAGCCCAGAGGGCCTTTGAATCAAAGTCACTTACGCCTCAAGAAATATGAATCACACAAGCAGTTACTCTTTTCTATTGTTCTTCGAATGCTTAATTTCAGTGCCGCTATTTTCTCTTCAGTTTGGCTTTTCGGTTTGTCCACCGCGATTACGCATATGCGACGGCTCTACTGTTCAACAAGTACTATGGTGTCCGCTGTGTTTTGAGCCATCTCCAGCGCCTCTTGTTTCTGCAGAGCTATCAATGTTCCCGCTTAAAGCAACGCTTTCGAAACTTCTATCCTCAACTGATTCCGTCGACGAAGGAAGGGGCATCGCGTAATACAGCTTTTGCCAGAACCCCTTGTCGCTAACGCTCAAATACGTGTTGGTTCGCAGGTACAACTTAAATTCCTCATCCAGCTCTGTCGTGTCCACATCATCAAACAGAATAACTATCAGGTATTTCATGCGATCTTCTAACACTTTTCGATGAGCTTCACGAAACTCCATCAAACACCAATCGCTCTTTGCGTAGCTGGAAGACAGCACCACTAACATGCGTTTACTTTGATCCACGCTTTTCAAAATAGTTTCCACGATTGGCTCGCCAACTGGAAAGTCGCGGTGGTGAAAGCATAGTTTATAAGGGGGGTCGTGATTTTCTAGTCGTTCTTGTAACGTGGTCTTCACCCAGTCGAAGTCATTCCCGCTGAACGATATAAAGGCGTCGTATATCTTATTTGGATCCGAGTCATCAATGCGATCAAACGGGTGCCAGTTGAAGTGGGTGTACATGAAGACTTTGACTTCTCTATGATATTTGTACAAAACAATACCAACAATCAGTATTAAAGCTAGCAGACCACCAAGGGTACAGGCGGCTATGGCTCCTATAGGTACTGTCTTTTCTGTGTTCTTTTCCTTATTAGTGGCACAGATAAACTCGTCGTCCGGTAAACTGTAAATTACTCGGCCAAGAGCATGCTCCGAGTTACAAAACACCTTTTCGATGTTTCGTATTCGACGTCTATTCTTCACCAGCCAGTACTTCATCCATTTAGTCGTACAGTCGCATTTAAACAAGTTTTGCTCCAACGCCAACGTTGTAAAATTCAGAGATTCAATTTCTTTGGGTAGAGTTGTCAGTTTATTAGCATCAATGAGCAGAATCTCGACACGTTTTAATTTCTCCACTGTGGAGGCCTTCAGCCGCTCAACTTTGTTATTTGTCAGTTTAAGAACAGTCACGTTTTCCAAGTAAGGAAATGCTGGAATATCCCGGATATCATTGCTCATCAAGTTCAGTTCAATAAGACCTTGTGGCATTAAGCTTGGTAATTCTGTAAGTTTCTTTTCCTCGCAATCAACGACTATTATTCCATCGGAGCAGCGTTCCCGGCAGGTGCATTCTGTGGGACAATTGCGATCTTCAAGCTCAGTCTCTCTCTGCAGCCACTGATCTTCTCTTATTTCAAGAATCGATTTGCTCTTTAGCTCAAGTGGCCAATGACATCGCCAGGTTTCAAACCGTGGTCGTATCAAAGGATATTTCTTCAATAGTTTTTCAATTTCTTGTGCCACAGCGGACATGATGCAGTCACAAGCTAACGGATTTCCACTCAAAATGATTACGTAAGCTTTCCAGAGATAAATATATTTGGCTTGCCGTGGCTGCACAGGAGAGATTTCCTCGTCCTGTTTTATCCTTTCCAGTCCATCGTAATCTACTAATCTGGTGATATTGTTGTTAGACAAATCGAGAACTATCGGCTTCTTCCCGCTTTCAATCGGGTCATTCAGCGGTATGGGATTTTCATCTAACGCCTTGTCAAGATCTTCAAACGTTAACTGATTAAACGCTAAATCGATTAATTTAATTTTTGTCAATAAAAATATCCACGGAGGAAAGGAAGACAGCCTGTTCTTGAAGAGGTAAAGCTCTTGCAAAGCAGAATCTTTTGGGAAAGGGTTGTCCTCAATTTTTGCGATGTTGTTGCCTGATAAATATAACACTTCCAGGGTGCTTAATGAACTAAACAACCCGTTTGGAAGAGAATGTAGGTTGTTATGGTCTAGAGCAATCCTCTTGATCTTTTTCAGCCCTTTAAATATATTTTGGTGAATGACCGTCAAGTTGTTGAATCCAAGAATAATGTTTAGCAAGGAAGGTAAACCTTGAAACAGATTTTGAGGTAGCGAAGCCAAGTTATTTTTGAAGAGGTCAATCGTTTGAATTCCTTTTAAGTTGCGAAAACATGACGATCCAATTGCCTTTAAACCGTTTTCTCGAAGGCTTAGGACATGCAAGAATCCGCGAAACTCATGAGAAGTTAAGTCCTCAATGTTGTTATAGCCTAGATACAGTCCGCGGACATAAAGGTTGCTTTGCAGTTCAACTGGGAAATATTGCTCGGAATCGTCTGTTCTTCCCAATTCACGGTAGAGTTCTAGGGTGGAGTTATTCCAAGGAAATTCTGGAGGTTTTGTCAAATTGCACTTTACCAAGTAAAGCCCTTGCAAGAGAGGCATTGTAATCTTCCATTGTTCTGGAATCTCTTTAATCGGCGTATCCTCAAAGTAGATTTCAGCCATGTTTGGCCAGACGTTCTTGGTATCAGTGAGCATACGAGGGATGTTTTCAGGCAGACTGTTGAGAGCTGTGATAAACGTAATTTTTCTGAAGTCTCTCAAAAGACTCTCACTTCCATGAGTTAAATTTGTCAAGGTGGATACACTCGACCATTTCGTATTCTTTCCTTTCAAACGTATCGTTCGGAAATCAGTTGCCTTGGCAAAGGCGACAAGGTTTCGCGTCCAAACTTTGCAGGCGCCCCGGAAAAACAGAACTAGCAAAATATTTTTGTTGGAAGTGTTTTGCGGGTTGATGAAATCGAGTTCAATTGATGATGGGCACGAAAATGTGACACTCACACCAACTAAAGTATTGTTATCAACTTCAGCCGCATCTAGAGCCAAGTTGATGTCAAACGTAAACTTCACCCCAGACTCTTGGCTGATCAGCATACATTCTACGTATTTCCGCTGGAGAACAGCTGCTTCCTTTTTTTCTTCATTACTCAAATTGCTTGATCCCTTAGCATTCAGCCGACACGGCAGCTTGCTTTTGTTTTGACAGGTTGAAGTCGGGGCTAAACAAACTACAACGGTCAACAACACAACTACGTATCCACCCATCGTCTGATATTAAATCAATGTTGATTTTCCTGTCGGACAAGCTATATACATTTCTGTGGAGCACTGTTTGTTACATGTGGGCCATTAACAGGAAAGACTGCTTGCAAGTAAGACGTACGCTAAGTCGTGACAATAGTGCGTCCACAAATTGAACTAGTCTCTGAATCAGACTTTAAGGTTTTATTCAAAGCTCGATACTGAAGGGTTTTTCTGACGAAAAACAGGAAGCTTTTTCTGATTGGCTCGTTAACAATCTCTGTCAAAACATTTTTAAAAATAGCTACATCACGGTTTGCCCATCTTTAGCCTAAAAACGTTTCGAAGTTCGTCGTTTGTAATCTGTGTCAATTTTCTCCATCTTTAACCATTCTTGTTCATTCATGATTTATTATTATCTCTTTAATGTTCTTCTATCTTAGTGAACTGTTATTTTCACCTTTCCTTCAATGTAAAGGTAGTTTTGTCCGTGGCTAAAATAACTCAAAATACCGTGACTGAGCTCCTTTAACCACATGCAACCATTGCCAGACCGCAAAGCTGCGATATATCACCATTAACAGTATTACTACAACACCATAAGTGTGGGAGGGAATTGCAATAATGATATTAGCTTGACCACGGCTTCCGTGTCAACGAGTGTATGACTGTCTATTAAAGGCGTGTCTTCTACAATTATATTTTAACAACCCTGACGTCTTTACAACAATTTTATCCATCCTCGCCCCTCGCAGTCGATTGAGAAACGCTTATCGTAAAGTTTTGAAAGTAGCCTGGGGACTTTAGATTTAACCGCAACCTTTTCCATGATTACTTCCTGAGGGTCGTCCCTTTTTAGTAACTTAAAAAGTGTAGAGTATAGGGGAATCCTTGTTTACAATATTTGCCTCGTTAGCACAAGTTTCTGATGTTAGCACAGTTTCTGATGGAGCTACAAATAAATCAGTTCTGAATATAGAAAGGTCATAGCACGATTAAAACTGCCCATGAATATGAGCCTAATGTATTGAATACTTTTTGTGCAACACGGGTTTAAAACTTGAACTCAAAATTTTACAAAGAATGTATGAGCTCATTAACGCTTTTGCCACCCAGACATTTTACAGTTTTTGAAAGACAATATCTCCTTGAATACTACACACAAAGAGCTAAATATTTCACCATGTAATAAATTTCACTAGCTCTTTAGCTGCCCGGAGTCAATTCATATCTAACATGTCTCCTTCTGTACGCAAAGCCGTATGCAAATGAGCAAAAATGTAAACAATGACGTTAGCATGAATCTCCCTGTATGCACCCAGAATGGGAAGATATACTATGATCACGGTAATGTGAAAACGCGTACATCAATATGGTTTGAGAAAAACTAACACACTTAACAGACAAAAGGATAGTAGCCAGAGCTGCTGAAATGAATTAACATTAGGAAAGTATACTTCATGTGCCGTCCTTGGTATCTGTTATTTCCCAGATGTATTTTTAAAATGTCGAATTACATTAGAGATCACTGTATACTATCGGGATTTACAAACAATCTTACAAGGAGAAAGCTTACGGCTATTTTCGTTACCTTTTCGAAGAATAAATATAGAGAAAACAAAAAATTAGTTTAGGGAAATGGTTTTCCTCGATTTTTAATCTTTTTCAGGTCTTCAGATTTTAATGCAAAGAAGCCAAGTTGTTTTTTTTTGTGTGTGTGTGTGTGGAGGTCAATCGTTTGAATTCCTTTTTTGCTGTGAAAACATGATGGCTCAATAATATCGTCAAGACCTCGAAACCGAAAGGCATTTCGACAAACAGGACGTTTTTCTGATTGGCTTGATTATAGTCTCCGGCAAAGAGTTCTGCAGACAAGGAGACAAGGAGTCTTGTCAGATCTCAAAGCTGCGACATAAAACCAGTTTCATAGACAATTTTTAACACCAAAACCAGTGAGCAGCACTCTGCGAACTGTAGTTGTGAAAATTGTTTATTCTCCGACGCGATTCGTCTAACTTGCGCAGACTTCCTCAGGTAGTTTGACAAACATACAATACACTAACCGCCTTCCTAGCGCAAAGGCTTGGCCGGATTTACGTAAGGGAACAGGAAAAGCTTCGAAATAATTAATTAAATATTACCATAAAAAGTCTTATAATTTCGTTATGACAATATTACGCAAGAGGATCTACACTCTTTTTTGTTATAAGAATATTGTTTTACCGGTCCAGGCTGAATATTCTTATTTTTCTGCCGATTTTAGGCTGAAAATATTCTTTTGGATATTCTTAGATTATGACTCATGACATTTCCGCTGAGGGATGTGTCGGGGTATGACACACAACTTCTTGAAGAAATGCTTCGAACATTCGGCTAGTGCCGTTTTTGTTGATTTATGGATATTTTTGCCGTTTAGAGAAAGGAATAACTTTCTACGGTTTAGTTCAAAACATAAGGTGGAGGTCTCCGGCTATCTGGAATCGTAACTTTTCAAGTTACACCAGATGACAGCAGGCACAAACAGTGACAGAAGTTCGCACGTGTCTCGAGCGTCACGTACTTCACGCACGCCGCAAACTTCGCGCACTTCGTCTGCGCCAGCAAACGGACACTGCTAGAAAGACCGCTAGCATTGCTTTATAGCAAGGTGTAAAAAAAACTGTGTGGCAAAACCACACAGACACGTTTATGACCTCTAAACATTTGCTATCACTATGGTGATATATCGACTATATTTGACTTTAATGTAATTTCCAGAGGTGAATATAAGAATTGGACATTCTGTTTGGTCGAAAAGCTCATCATATGACGCTATATTCACCCTGCTGGAGCTTGGTTACTAAGCTCGCCATCTTTGCCATCTCGGCAAGTAAAAGTGGCGGACAATTGCTGAATGAAGTTTTTATTCGAAAGACATCACCCCAAGTCCAGGATATTTGAAAGGATGTAAAATTTTTAAAATGACTGCTGTCGCCCTTGGACCAAAAATCTTTTCAAGAACTCGTATTCAAGGCTTTTAAGAATCGTAAACGCTGAAACGCAGTGGTTGCGTCGATCTCTCAGTTACTTCGCGCGCTGTGAATGGTCAATTTAGCGGGCTGTATTCTCCTGTGCGGCCCACTAGAATTTAAAGTTGGTTTTGTTGCCAAACTGTTTCGTGATTTATCGCCGAGTGTTCTTAACTTTTATAGCAAGTGAAAGTTTAAAACTTTCTTATACTCTGAATTGTGCAGTAAAGCGTGCTAACGAGTTAAAAACAATTTCAAACGGATTCGTTTTGCTTTCGAGGTGCGTCAGAAATTTGAAGCATTTCCGAGCCCGCGTCAATAGAAATCGTTTCCGAACCCATCAGGCAACACAGCAGAGATATAATAAATATCTTACTAACCTCGTCTTCACGGTCCCTACTGTAAGTTACGGGTCCTCCTTTTTTCCCCATCGATTTATGGCGCGCGCGCTTCGTGCTTGGGCCATAAATCGAAGGAGGAAAAAACTCGGTCCGTAACAACAACAACAACAACATTTATTATTTGTAACTTACCGTACGGACCTCGAGCTCGGTTAGTAAGAGGTATATATTTGTAAAAATACTGGAAGTGAAAATGCGCTCTGCGTTTACCTTATCTAGGGTTACGTTTACATTACAGGAAAAAGGTTCTTGCAAACTAGTCCAATTCTTGATAGGCAAATGCGGCCACATGTCCGGCGAAACTCTAAAACAAGTAACACGAGGGAGCCCAGAGGGCCTTTGAATCAAAGTGACTTACGCCTCAAGAAATATGAATCACACAAGCAGTTACTCTTTTCTATTGTTCTTCGAATGCCTCATTTCTGTGTCGCTATTTTCTCTTTAATTTGGCTTTTCGGTTTGTCCACACTGCCATGACGAATATGCGACGGCTCTACTGTTCAACAAGTACTATGGTGTCCGCCGTGTTTTGAGCCATCTCCAGCGCCTCTTGTTGTAATATTTCTGCAGAGCTATCAATGTTCCCGCTTAAAGCAACGCTTTCGAAACTTCTATCCTCAACTGATTCCGTCGACGAACGAAGGGGCAACGCGTAATACAGCTTTTGCCAGAACCTCTTGTCGCTAACGCTCAAATACGTGTTGGTTCGCAGGTACAACTTAAATTCCTCATCCAGCTCTGTCGTGTCCACATCATCAAACAGAATAACTATCAGGTATTTCATGCGATCTTCTAACACTTTTCGATGAGCTTCACGAAACTCCATCAAACACCAATCGCTCTTTGCGTAGCTGGAAGATAGCACCACTAACATACGTTTACTTTGATCCACGCTTTTGACAATGTTTTCCACGATTGGCTCGCCAACTGGAAAGTCGCGGTGGTGAAAGCATAGTTTATAAGGGGGGTCGAGATTTTCTAGTCGTTCTTGTAACGTGTTCTTCACCCAGTTGAAATCATTCCCGCTGAACGATATAAAGGCGTCGTATATCTTATTTGGATCCGAGTCATCAATGCGATCAAACGGGTGCCAGTTGAAGTGGGTGTACATGAAGACTTTGACTTGTCTATGGTATTTGTACAAAACAATACCAATAATCAGTATTAAAGCTAGCAGACCACCAAGGGTACAGGCGGCTATTGTTTCTTTAGGTACTGTCTTTCCTGTGTTCTTTTCCTTAATGGTAGCACAGATAAACTCGTCGTCCGGTAAACTGTAAATCGCTTGGCCAAGAGCATGCTCTGAGTTACAAAACACCTTTTCGATGTTTCGTATTCGACGTCTATTCTTCATCAGCCAGTGCTTCATCCATTTAGTCGTACAGTCGCATTTAAACAAGTTTTGCTCCAACGCCAACGTTGTAAAATTCAGAGATTCAATTTCCCTGGGTAGAGTTGTCATTTTATTAGCACCAATGAGCAGAATCTCGACACGTTTTAATTTCTCCACTGTGGAGGCCTTCAGCCGCTCAACTTTGTTGTTTGTCAGTTTAAGAACAGTCACGTTTTCCAAGTAAGGAAATGCTGGAATATCCCGGATATCATTGCTCATCAAGTTCAGTTCAATAAGACCTTGTGGCATTAAGCTTGGTAATTCTGTAAGTTTCTTTTCCTCGCAATCAACGACTATTATTCCATCGGAGCAGCGTTCCCGGCAGGTGCATTCTGTGGGGCAATTGCGATCTTCAAGCTCAGTCTCTCTCCGCAGCCACTGATCTTCTCTTATTTCAAGCATCGATTTGTTCTTAAGCTCAAGTGGCCAATGACATTGCCAAGTATCAAACCATGATCGTATCGAAGGATATTCTTGCAACAATTTTCCAATTTCTTGTGCGACAGCAGACATGATGCAATCGCAAACTAAAGGATTTCCACTCAGAATGATTACGTATGCTCTCCAAAGGTAACTATATTTGGCTTGTCGCACTGGAGAGATTTTCTCGTCCTGTTTTATCCTGCTCAGTCCATCGGAATCTACTAATGTGGTGATATTGTTGTTGGACAAATTAAGAACTATCGGCGGCTGCCCATTTTCAAGCGGTTCATCCACTGGTATGATATAATCATCTAAAGCCTTGTCAAGTTCTTCAAACGTTAACTGATTAGACGATAGATCAATTAACTTAATCTTCCTCAGTAGAAAAATCCACGGAGGAAAGGAAGACAGCTTGTTCTCGCCGAGGTAAAGCTTTTGCAAAGGAGAATCTTTTGGGAAAGGGTTGTCCTCAATTTTTGCGATGTTGTTGGCAGCTAAATTCAGCAATTTCAGGGTGCTTAATGAACTAAACAACCCGTTTGGAATACAATGCAGGTTGTTATGGTCTAGCGTAATTATCTCAATGTTGTTCAGGCCTTTAAATAGTGTTTGTTCAATGACGGTTAAGTTGTTAGATCCAAGAATAATGTTTAGCAAGGAAGGTAACCCTTGAAACAGATTTTGAGGAAGAGAGGCCAAGTTATTTTCGCCGAGGTCAATCGTTTGAATTTCTTGTAAGTTGCGAAAACATGAGGGTCCAATTACCTTTAAACCGTTTTCTCGAAGGCTTAGGACATGCAAGAATCCGCGAAACTCATGAGACGTTAAGTCCTCAATGTTGTTTTTGTCTAGATACAGTACACGGACATAAAGGTTGCTTTGAACTTGGAACAAGTTTAGACCAGGATCGTCTGTTCTTCTCAATTCACGGTAGAGTTCAAGGGTGGAGTTATTCCAAGGAAATTTTGGAGGTTTTGTCAAATTGCACTTTACCAAGTAAAGCCTTTGTAGGAGAGGCATTGTCATTTTCCATTGTTCTGGAATCTCACTAATCGGAGTACCTCTAATGTCCATTTCAGCCATGTTTGGCCAGACGTTCTTGGTGTAGGTGAACATACGAGGGATGTTTCCAGGAAGACTGCTGTAAACTTTAACAACCGCAATTTCTCTGAAGTCGTCTATAAGACTGTCACTTCCTTGCGTTACATTTGTAAAGGACGATTCACTCGACCATGTCGTTTTCTCTCCTGCCAAACCAATTGTTCGGAAATCAGTTGCCTTAGCAAAGACGGCAAGGTTTCGTGTCCAAACTTTGCAAGAACCCTTGAATGACAGACCGAGCAAAATATTTTTGTTGGCTGTGTTTTGCGGATTTATGAAATCGAGCTCAATTGACGACAGACACCAGAATACAACACTGACCGCAACTAAAGTATTGTTATCAACTTCTGCCGTATCTAGCGCCCAGTTGATGTCAAACGTAAACTTCACCTCAGACTCTTGGCTCATCAGGATACAATTAACATATGCTCCCAGGAGGAC
Source organism: Orbicella faveolata (assembly GCF_042242905.1). Lineage (NCBI taxonomy): Eukaryota > Metazoa > Cnidaria > Anthozoa > Scleractinia > Merulinidae > Orbicella > Orbicella faveolata. Next base: position 5,371,347 of record NW_028301558.1, on the reverse strand, counting down.
AGTTCCTTGCTTTGTTTTCTCGCGGCCTGATCCCTTACCTATGAGCCAACATGGCTCCTTGCTTTCGTTTTCACAGGTTGAAGTCGTGAATAAACAAACTACAACGGCCAACAACACCACTACGTATTCATCCATGGTGTGAGGTCAATCCTCAGTGACGAGCTATATTTTGTCGACGTCGAGACTAACACAGCTATTTGTTATCTGTAGGCAAACACGTGGATCTGCTTCTACAAAGGCTACGCTCTTAGAACTGCGGTACAACTGACACAAGTCACGCAAGACGTACACCAAGTCGTGATAATTATTTTTCTACAAATTGCGGTTATGCCAAGTAAACGTGTCTAGCCGAGCATTTAGTCTGCAAATGACTGTATCAGCCTGGTTTATCGACGCCAAAAGGCGTTTGTGACGAAAAAACAGGAAGTTTTTTTCTGATTGGCTCAATTAATCTCTATTGTAGTCTATAAATAGTTTAGACTTCCGGTCCAATATTATTTTCCTTTATGCAAATCACTCAAGGTCTCATTGTTCACCTAATCCGATACATCGAACTCATTCACGCCTGACCTTATGATGAGCCCTCTGATAAAATGTATTACAGCAACGCCAAATGCGTGGTAAAAAGTCCTAAGCTTGCAAAATCAGCTTCTGTGCTTGGTATCGAGCCTTTATGCGTGGCTCTTCATTCAATTCTAAGACTTGCTCGACCGAGACGCATTCCGATTAGAAACGGCAAAAAGCGAAAGAATGTGGGGAGTAAAACCCCCCACATTCTTTCGCTTTTCACACGTTTTTACTTTGCATCTGTATATAAGCCTTACGCGGAATATTTTACCCCCACATTCTTTCGCTTTCCACACGTTTTTACTTAACATCTGTATAAGCCTTACGCGGAATATTTTTTCTTATCCCTGATGATGCCTTAGATCGGCGAAAGCTTGGATTTTTTAAACGATTTTAATATCATTTTACAGTAGTGTAAGGCCTCAGTTGAACTTTTACCACTTTCATTTAAAATGCTACTGAAGGACAACATCCAACGATTATTAAATTTGTGAGTACGAGTGTTTTACGACTCTTCAGACGTTTAAACTGAATCGTTAAAGACGTTTCGTATACGCGCGTAAGTATTTTCGTTTGCTATTTGTTAATTAATTTGTATTCACCTTCACTGTAAGTGTCACCTGAACACCCTGCTGACCACTTTTGCCGGATTAGCACGCTATAGGCAATTTTATTAATTAAAGTTAAAGTTAAAGTTTGCTAAGTGAATGTTTTCAGATCTTTGTTACTCTTGTTTTTTAGTAGTGATGGAAACTCTGTTACACAGAGAAGAAAACTTGGCAATACGCATGAGGCGATTAGAGTAACTGAGGAAGATTCATACTACAATTTAAGATGGTACTAGGCCACACTCAAACCCAGCCACATTGGTGGGAAGTGAACGCTGTCATAACCATAAGCCGAAACTAACAAATCATCTTAATCAACCTAAGAAACTAGGGGGTCGGATGAGGGGATCAGTTCAGAAAAAAAGTAGAGTATGGATATTTTCTGGATTGAAAGCAATGATGTCATTACACAGTCTCAACTTTGACAATGTGACTCAACATTCTAACAAATATCTGGTCTAGTCACAAGACAAATTTCAACATGTGGACACTAGATATCACTAAATTCTGTATCCGACGCCTTATTTTCAGGCAATTCTATCTCATCACAATAATTATTACCCCAATGCACTGTGTTTGTTCAATAAAGATTATTCTATAAACCTGCGAGCAATCACATCATTTTACCACTTTTAGTTGTTAAATTAGTTTGCATTGCATTGACTCCCACTGGGCTAATCAGACTTTTATAAATCACTCCATGTGAACATAATTTACACCACTTGATGTGGACTAGTTTACTCAAGGTTGTGCAAACTTTTAACTTCACTCTGATATGTTAGATTTTTCACTGCTTTTCCCTTTTTTGTAGCCAATGTTTAACATGCTCAGGACTCTGGATCACATGGTTCAGGTTCAAGTGCTGCAAGAGCCCTAGGTGGTTGTGTCTAACCCTAACCCCAAGGTTCTGTTGTTTGTTCTACTGTTTTCTTATTTGAAGGGTATCAAGCTATTGATGTGAGAGCTTGCAAGAGCCCCAAATGCCATGTGGAACCACAAGTGTAAATAACAACAAGTGTAAATAACAACAGTTACTGTTCAAATCTCAGAGCACTCGACTTACCTTTGACCACTTGTCTGTCAGCCTTTGGAGTCAGGCAAAGTTTTTATTAAATTTATACAGGAATTTTGTCAGTCCCCTTGAAGGATGTGATAGCAACTCTAAAACAAACAAAGCAAAGGAAAATTTAAGTGATCGTAATGATTTTATTATAAGAACTAGAAATCTAGGGGCAGGCTTCGTGATAAACACTGTCCCAGTAATATTGTTATTATTTAGAATTGTGACCAGACAGTTTTTTGTTAACAATTCACCCTGGGAGAATTCTCATTTTTCATTAGAAGGCACTTAGGTTCAATTTATGGATACTTTTCTTCTTGTTTTCCTAATCCTTGTAAAATATGAGTAGCCACTTGTGATCATAGTCTGTATCTCACAGTACATATAAATATACTAAAAAAATCATTTGGTTGAAGTCAAATCAAGAAACAGTAACATTCCAAGAGTCAGACTTAAATAATGCTTTTATCAGCAAATATTAAGTTCACATGGTGAAACTGCATCAGTAAAAACACATGTATTGTAAATTAGTTTGAGGGAAGATTGAATGGCATGTCAAAAGAACATCTAGATCCTACAGTTGTTGCAATGTATACCTGTCAGGTGTTTTGTATGATAGTTACAGTATATGGTCACAATTAGTAAATTACAAAGTGCACCTAGATGACAAAAAGATGGCTGCTTTATCAGTTCATGTCTAAAGACTATGCTAAATGGTTCTTAGTTTTATGGAAAGTTTCATCACATTACAGGAAATAAAATTTGATGGGTGACTTTCAGGGTGACTGCCTGGAAGACCAGTCCTGGGAGACGTGCTATGTTGAATAAATTTTCTATCCAATTCTCAGCTTTATTTTTCTACAATGTTGATGCCTGTTGGTCCCTGGATCAAATTCCATTTTGTCCACTGGCTAGTGTACCTTGATAGTCCTGAGTTCAAGTCCTTGGCTTTGCTTGTTAATAATCAACTGGATGCCTCTTGTTGGTTGCACTTTTCGTCGGTCACTTTTTTATTCAAGAAAATAAAAATAATAATCAACCTCGATCCAAACATTTCTCACCCAATAAAAATTGACATTCAACTTTTATCTCAACTATTTTCAATAAACAAGACTAATTCTTTCAAATTAACCAACATCAGGGGCTACTTGAGGAAAATTCTACGCGTTTTGTTTTAACATGGCAGAACATTAACTAATTGACTCCAAATTTACAATTCACAATGCTTCATGTTGTGGAGTGCTTTAAATTTAAGATATGGTACACACCTTTCAACAGACTATAGGTTGGAAGAAATACACTATTGCACCTTGGTATCACGATTTTTGGGGTGGTGATAGGGCTAGGCTGGCTACTTTTGGGAATTATTAGCGGCCACAATTTTTTTTTACGCTACTTTCGGGAACTCACTTCTTTTTGGGGGTAGTTACTTATGGATTCCAAAGTTTTTGGTATGTCAATTCCTGGACATTTTGATTTTTGTCATTCCAAAAAATCTCCCCTCCCATATCTATTTCCCCACTGTACCACACTTTTGTTCACTGCGTCTCCAACATTTTATATGCAGATTGAGTTAAAAATGGCTTTGTAAGATGCAAGATGTGAATCATACAACCTAGGGAAGAACTGGTACCGCAGCTAGTCCAAAATTGTGAACTTAATGAGCAGAAGTCACAGAAGACTACAGATGATTGAACTGAGTATTTATTATAATAAGAGCTTTGTGGGAATTGAAAAAGATTTTGCAAGTAGTTTTGAACAAATTTTCAACAATTGATAAAGTAACCTTACCTTTGTGATTTTTTGCAGTACTCTTGCATGTCTTTGAGCAATTTGAACAGCAATTATCACCAAATCATTTTCCTCAGAAACGCAAGTAAAATTTCTCTAAGTAGAGGAACACAAAATACTGAAGATAGAATTAACTTGAGATTATTTACATTGTTGGATATTCAATGCTAAATGTGAAGCAGAGTCATTTTTAACAGGAAACCAAGGTTTCATCAAGGTAACATATTTACAGTTTTTTTGACCAGCATTTGAAATAGGGACACCCAGGATTTATTTCTAATTTTGAGCCCTTGATCTCTGACTTTGTAGTCCACTTTCATCTCCACTAGGCTGCACAAGCAATCATTGCAAATTTCCAAATATTTGCTGGTCAAATAACTTACTGGTCCCAGACTCCGACTTCCCCTTTGATGAAAATTTAACTCGTTTGAAAAAATATACAGTACAGGTAAAAATGGAACCATAACATGTAATACATCTTTTGGTAACAGAATATACTGCTTTTTGGTTGACCGGTCATAGCAGACCATTCAAGAAATTCTCAACAAATTGTACGGACGGATCCACCTATTGATGTAAATCCTTTGATCAAATTCCCCAGGATGGGGAAACAAACATCAATCAAAAGTATCAAAAAAGCTTATGGGGCAAACTATCCAAATACTACTATATAAAAGAGACCAAAGAACACTGGAAAGAATGTTTTCACTACCTTTATTGTGAAACTGAACTGACTTTGTGAACTGACTTTTGCATTACAGAACACAAATGTGGCCTCTGCAACAGAGACTGTCACTCCTGCATCGGCCTCTACAGCCACAGACACCGGTGCTCCAGCCAAGCAGACAACTAGGATGCTACCCATGGTCAACCCTGACCGACGGAGGCCTACTACTGAACTGACTTTCACACTGGTATTCGATTTCACTGAGTTTTATAATCAAACCTGGGGGTGGAGTACTCAATAGAGTTTTATACAGGGAGGCTCTGCCCCAAAGGTCCAACCCATTAAATTTTTGTATACCATTTTGACAGAAAACGTAACTCTTTTGTATATCTTTAATTGAAAACAAGGCAGCCCCTTCACATACATGTACTTTCATATAAGGCCCATATTATGAGAAAATTGTCAAAAAGGAAGTATTCTTGTCATTTTCGTGTCTTGCCTAATAAATTAAATGATAGAGCCATAAGGTGTGGATCTGTGCGAAATATTTTAATAAACCCATTAACTCTCAGAACTTTTTGCCAAAAATGCATTTTTTGGACATTTTGGAGATTTTCAGGCTGGATATGGCTAAATTAACTCTAATCTAATCAAAAATGCATTTGCAACATGACAGCGTGCCTTTCTTTCCACTAGCATCACGTTTTTGCTCGGGCATGCACAGAAATCAAAATTTTGAGTTTTTGGACGAAAAAGTGACCTACGTCTTTAGGCTTTTTGTTTTTTTTAACTTTTTTTTCGCCTTTCCTTTTTCTCCTTTTCTTATCTTTTTGCTGCAGTGATTGACCTTCTACTGGGCTTGCTTCCAGTTCAAAAAATTCTGAGAAAGCATCATTGAGGGAGGAAATTTTCACCATGGAGTAGCCACATGTAATGGCAGGAAATTTTGCTCTAAGTTTTTCACTCAAATTTCTGAGCACTTTTGTGCATATTTCAGGCTCCATTGAGCTGGTGACTCTGATCTGAATATCATTGGAAAGATCTTTCCCCCTGCAGAAGTTGAGCACAGATGATACCAATTTTGACACCAGAAGTGGAACAAAGGCCAAGGCTCATCACGGCCGGTTACGGGTGGCACAGGAGTCAATGGGTTAGAGGCCGTTTAAAATAACTAGCCTGCGAGCAGGCTCATGTTGGAGCACAAGTGCGCACACGAAATCAAGCGGCAAAGCCACGAGATGAGAAAGTGAGCCTGCTCTGATCTCTGCAAATTTCCTATTTCCACCCTGGAAACCGCAGAAAAGAATAAGTCAATTAATTTTCACCGGAAGCATGAATTTTGGCAGCTCAGATTTCTCAGGAAAATTGCAAATCTTTTTCACAACAAGATGTAGGCACGATATTCGTTATTGATAAAGTTTTGCCGAAGAAAAACTGTCAAAGTTTATGTCTACTAAGGACACACACTTGATTCCAAGTGATCTTGCTTTGGCAATCTGGTCTTTGTTGATGCTGGTAAATGGGCAAATGCCTTCATGTTGTTTTATTGCCCACTTGCAATCACATACGTTTGTAATATTTAACACTTCCCATATGCAGTCGGCAACATGACAAGTACGGCTTGATTCATTGACATACTTTCAACTGCTATTTCCTGTTCCTTCTCTAGTTTAAAATTTAACCAGAAATAGACAGGAACTTTGTTAAAACATCAGTAATACGCACACTCAACTCTTCCTCTGACTCCAAATGTGGACGACTTGTTTTTTATTGTGCGGTAAATTACCGACTCCATGGGGATTTAATCTCTCCTCATCAAGCATAATAGATTGACAGTTTTCTCGCTTTTCCCGCTTTTTGACCAATGGTATTTCACTTTGCTCAGACAAAGCAGAAGTGAAAAAATTACAGAGATCAGGGCAGGCTCACTTTCAGGTGGCACCTCTTCACCAGACTCCTTTCTGCCGGATCGCTTTGCTCTTTGCCGCCTGTGCGTGTGACTCAAAGGTGAGCCTGCTTGCAGGCTATAAAATAACTAAATGACAAATTTTTCCCTACCCTTTCATATACGATAATACCTCAACCTGTGAATTCCCTGCCCTTTTATATACTTGAAGTCTGACAGTGAAAAAGGTACCCCTTTCAGGCAGAGCCTCTTCATAAAGGTCACTGTGGGGAGTACCTCCCTTTCAGACAATCAAATGTGTACTTGAAGTTGAAAACTTTCTCAAAATAGACAATATCTGTTAAGACGGTGTCTAAAGTGTCAGATAAATGGTAATTGAAACAAATAAAAATTTACCTTTTCCCACAGCATGAGCAGTGATCAATACACCGGGTCAGACTCTCCCGAGCTTAGGGCCACTTTCCATGGTCAAAGGCATGACTTGAGGTTCGTCTCAGGCATCAAATCTCCACCTCTTATCCACACTTCACCCCCCCCCCCCCCCCCCGCCCCCTTCTCCTGTGGGGTTTATATTGACAGGAGCATAACTGTAAAATCCAAGGACTACCAGAAAGCTGTCTGCGTTCTCCAAAGTTGTTTAACATATTTTAGGAAAAGCAGATATAGAGGAACACGACTGTTTGCAACTAAATGTGTTGCTCGAAATTCGCCATATTGGATTGAATGCAGGCGAAAGCCTGGAAATGACCAACGCGGTGTCCTTCCCAGTCCCTTTCGTGCAGTGATATTTGCGGTCCGCTTGGCGTGCATGCGCGCACAGGGAACATTTTCTTCTTCTAAAGCGTTGACAGAAAAATTCTGCTTCTCAGCAAATGTTGGGTGTGAGTTCAAAAAGAAAACCTGGTTTGTACAGATCAAAGTTAACGTCAGCGCCCTTTTTCGGGTTTTAAAAAAACACAGGAGCCCAAGCGCTATTATGGAGCCGGTGAGGGGGCGGGGGGAGGGGCAGGGGCAGGGGCAGGGGGGGATGTGCGATGGGGGAAAGAGCTGTTCTTTTCTGAAAAGGAAGCTTTGCGGGGCTTAGAGGAACATCATAGATACCTGTCTCCTAGTACCCCATGCCCCACGCGCCAGCTGGACCGTCTACCGACGTGTTCCAGCGCTTTGAGGCAGTCGGTTAGATGTGGAAGCACTGCAGTTTGGTGTAAGTGAAGTTTGATCTGACATGAGATCAGGTTAGCTCGGGTAGCTATTCCTCTCTGTTTACTCCAGTTCAAATTCGTCGTCAGTTTTATTTGGTGAGCTATGAAGATGTCTGATCTGCAAATTACTGCAAAGTTTCACTTCCGTCTATTGTGATAGGTCTGTTCTTTTACGAGGGCTCATTCTTGTTTGATCAGGCATGAGGATTCGTTGATACCTCTTACAGCCCAGGCCTAAGTATTTTCCGTTTAGAGTTTCTTTTAAATTATGGAAATACTGAGAGAACTCGCATAAGTATTACGGCAGACATGGCAACCTGCCACCCAACGTACTGATTCATTCAAGACAAGCGTTTTTCTTGCTTTACAAGTAACCCTTCTAACGGTAAACAAAACTTGTATTAGTCGTAGTAAGATAGAAATTAGGGAGTTTAAGAAAGCTACAACGGAAACGGGAATATCACTTAACAAACGTTTTACTGTAATGAACAGTACTATGGCTGTGCACGTGCGTTACAGTTATTGACACATTTCTTTGTACATTAATTCTACGTAGTTTTAAGATCTTTAAAGAACGTGAACCTTGACGATCGTTTTTAAATTTCTGTTTCAAATTTTAACGCTGTCTTGTATATTCAGAATTTTTTGAATTAGGTCAAAGTCCCTCTGAAGCTTGTGCGCAGTATCCTTGTGAAAGTAAAGAAATTTAGTCAAGCAAAGTACTTCGAACATTGATGGGCCTGTATTTTCCATGGAGGAAGGGAGAGAACGGGCATCAGTGCACACACAGATAAAATTTTAAAACCATGTTTCCAGCTATTTCGCTACCTAGTAAATAATTGTGTTGAGAAAATCGACACCTCGTTGATTAATGATTTATCCAGTGGATACCATTATCCATCCTTCGAAACACCTGGGCTGATATTTACTGAGTAGCACTAACAAAACAATGAAAGCAAAAGGTTTCTGAGAAACAGTGATGAGGGGTTCTGGCCGTCTTTAGAGCATTTACAGTATTTCAGCACTCTGACATATTTCTCAACATTTTCTGTCGTTTAGCCCAATATAAGTATAGTATGTCTCATCCTAATAGCCTTAACAACCAGCTCTTGACTCGGAGGTCCTGTTTTTCAAAGGTACATCAGGTTAATTTTCCTTTGAATTTAGTTTTTTGACGATCTCTCACTACTTTCTTTGTCCTTATCTCGAACTACAACTTAACATTAAGGGTTAAAAAACGCTCTTAAGCAATGAATAGGAGATAAAAAATGGGCTTACACTTATATTATCCCATTCGCGTTAATCGTAGTTTAAACAACAACAACAACAGAAAACCAAATTGACTTTCTCATTGTTTCATTTTTAGGCTTCTTTCCCTCAAGTCACTTTCTTTTCCTTACAGCGCTCCACTCCAAGTCACGTGTACTGGACTTCCTGATGTCGTCATTGATGCGCTTCCCGGCCGATGATGACAATGTTCGCCTCTCCACTGACACCTTTTCTTCTGGTGTGCCCCTTTCAAGTTTCCTGGTCAAGTCCTCGATCTGTTTCACCTGCTTGGCATTCTGTGCTTCCAGCCTCTTCACAGCCGCCGACAGATCGCGAATCTCGTCACGAAACTCAGCAGAGGACTGGGTCAGCTTAGCATTGACTTGCTGTACCTTGAGGTATTTTTGCCGCAGATCTTTCAAGTTGCCGAGTTCCTGCTTCGTCTCGACCAGTGAATACCAAGTCAGCCACAAGTGATTATCCACGCTGCTCTCCATGTGTCTGTTTAGATGAGCTCTCTTGTCCTAATAATGAAATTCCAAACAGCAAATAGAGCGATTTTCAAGTGAGTGTCGTAAAACCAAAACCAAAGTAACCACTCCGGCCAATCATAACGGGCACAGAAAATCCAGTGAACCAATGAAAGCTCGAAGTAAATGCTCTAGTTGACGCGAAGAGCGGGAATTCGAAAACGTGTGCGGAGTAAGTCAAGTTTGGGTTTGGATTTACTTCTGACTGGATAAAAACGTGGCGGCTAATAGTGTAGTGTAGCAAGTGCAAAACCATTTACCTTTCGATACTCAAGTGAAACCGCTCTACATTTGAACTGAATTACATATACACGGGACCAGACGGGCCCGCAGGCGAGGGGTGCACCCCGTTTTTCTTCTTGAAAAATATGAGGCCTGAGAGATGGAAAATGTCCGCATGCTTTGAGAACCTCTAGATTTCTAGAGTCGCCACTGTGGCTGTATACAGCACTACTGAGTTTTCCGCGTCTGGAACAGACTTATGGGAAGCACAAGATTTAATAAAGGTTTTCCATATTTTAAAAGGAATCCCATGCATTTCTGCGAAAGGTGCGACTTATACTCTTCAGTTTGACGCTTGTTTGAAGCTTGGTCCTATCGCGCCTATAGGCTATTTGGGTCATTGCTCCTTAGTCCCAAATACTGGATTAACGATAGGGTCAAGATTCAGACTGAAGTGTACGGAGCACCTAATAAAAACTTGAGGATTCCATTTTAAGTTTGGGAAAACTTTTATCAAATCTCTCTCCTTAGTAAGCCAGCCTGATCCAGTTAGGTTGAATAACTTGGCAATGAGGTATACCCAAAATCAACTCCATGACTATGAAAAACGGGCAAAGCCACAATGAGGGAGGACGGAGGGTTTTTTTGCTTCGAATAACGCTCAAGCTTTAGCTGTTGCAGTCTAATACTCGTGTTTTCTTCGACTCGTCCATGCTTAGCTTATGTAAGGAATATAAGTGCCAAAACTACTCTCGCTCTAAATTTGGGGGTATTAATTTTTTATCAATATCACAAACCTTAAAAGGACAACCAGCTTTGGCGTAGGGGCAAGTCATTTCCGTCAACGGGCATTGGTTAGAGATATGTCTGTCCATCTGTCGAGGAAAAGTGCAAAATGATGTTAACCACGAGTATCATGCAGCTCCAAAATAAATGGACTAATAAACGCCGCTGAAAGATGAATCTGTGTCTCTTCCTCCATGACCTGCTCTTACCAGCAAGAGATTACTAAGATGACAGAGGAAGATGGCGTTCCCTGAAGGATGAACGATCGAAACCGGCAATTCAAACAAACTTCACCAGGAAATTTCGATTCAGTCGTACTGAATTCCAAAGGATGGGGAAGTTAAAAGACAAGACAAGCGGTGAGGATCGAAAGTAGACACAATGAAACTGAATTGATAGCTTTCATTTTGAACTTTACATATATTCGATCGCAATTCCGAAAGCGCCTAGAAACAACATTAATTAACAACAACAACAACAACAACAACAACAACAACAACAATTTTATTCATCTACAAACAGCTAAACTTAACAATGCAAAAGAATACAAACAACAAACGAGAGAAACGATTCCAAACAACCCGCAGATTTCACAACCCACAATGTTTTCTCGCCTTCAAAAGAAACAGCCGGGAGATTTTTTTACCATAATCAGAAACAAAACCAACTCTAATCGCCGGTGACTGGGCTTACGTTCGCTTTCCTGTGCTTGGCAAACTATTTTGGTTTAAGGCCAAGTGATACTAGCAATACCTTTTTTGCTACGCAAAGTCGGACTCATGTCTACTCCACGCATTACGTTACCCCAACCTAAAACACGTGTAGTACATGTGATTGGCACGCAGCGACGCTTTTCAACGTGTTAGTCTGTTGCCTGACAAAGCGCAACTGTCTCACGTCTTTCTCCAATGTTTGCGAAGAAGACTCGAGACACTTCTTTATTTTAGTTGGACATTGTGTACACAATGATAGCTTTTTATTATCATCGTTGTCTGAATATAGAGATTGCGTTAAAAAATATAAGTAATGACATTAACTTTCAGTGGAGTCCGAATTAAAACCGTCCGTTTATTTTTATAATAAGCACATGTTTTCCTGGGAATAACGCAACTTTGGGAGAAGTGTTCCATTTTTTTTGCAATTGGTTTTACGTCTTTATTCAAGATCGTTGTTTTTAGGAAGAGCAATACCCCAGCGAGATCCCCAGTGTAGCTGAACTTTGTAAAACTGAGATATTCTATCGATACTGTACCTCTTCTCTTGGGATTCGTAAAGCTCCACAGTTGTTGGTGCAGATGAGAGGATAGCGGGTACAGCAAGTCTCGTGTATCTTTGTTAAGATAAGAAAAGAAACATGGAAGACATTATCAAGTGAAGGATATGCCAATTGATGCCTTGTACAGTATATGCCAACCGTTATTTAACTTTTTGCAAACTTTTACCAGCATAATAACTCAAATAAAGTTTTTACTGCAAACCATTAATTTACAATCCATTAACGACCTTTGGCTCACAATATATAGCAGAGGAGCCATTTATTAATTTGGCCTGGGCTGAAATTAAACGCAGCATGGTTGAAACAAATAGAGCGGTTTTCATTCGAGTGTCGAAAAGTAATTGGTTTTGCTTTGCTGCATAACACGATTGGCTTAAAAAAACACACGGGCCTTTTTTAATCCAATCAGAAGTAAAACCAAAACCAATCGTGACGCGTTCGCACGCGTTTTCCCGCGTCAGCTACATGTAATTACTTTCCGTTTCGATTGGTTCACTGCATTGTCTGTGTCCCTTGTGATTGGCTAGAGTAATTACGTTTTGTTTTACGACAGTCAATTAAAAACCGTTCTATTCTTACGCAGGATTAAGATGAATAGTTTTAATAATTATTACTTTTTTATTGGCATAGCGGTAGTTGTCCTGGCAGAAGACACACTCCACCATTCTCTGCAGACACTCCTCCTGTTTGTGAGTCTGTAGATTCCTCCGTTGTATGTCATGGCCACAGTCCACGCACTTTTCTTCTTCATAAGGACACTTTTTTTGGTGATCCTAAGGAAAGTAAAGTTAAACGTCTAATTAATTCTGTTTGCGAGTTACAAAATTTGTAACATTATATTGTTCACAAACATCCTTAAGTAATGTCTTTTTATAATGCCAGATTATTGTAAATCAAATCTAACTGAACAGAGTCAGACAGACAGTTAGAGAGACAAACAGACAGACAGAGACAGATGGACGGACAGACGGAGCGAAGAAAGGAAGGAAAGAGGGAAGAAAGAGAGAGGGGAAGGAAGGAACGGAGGAAGGAAGGAAGAAGGGAGAGAGAGAGCGGCAGCTTAGAGGGGTAATTGATGTATCAAGAATTAATAAACCAACACTGACGACATTACCTCTGCATGTCGTAGTTGACCAATCCACTCACATCCTCTCTCGTTCCGCTTGCATTTAACACGGAGACACAAAATATCTCTGGCCCATGCTTTATCAGAATAGAACTAAACAGAAAGGAGTACATAATTAGGTTTCTACACTCTGACTTGTGTTTGTTCTTTAAGTTTGATCCCGAATGAACAAATGTGGTGTCGCGGCATGCAGACAGGACTCGAGAAAATTCATTACAACCACTCAGTGATTGCCAGTTACAGGATAACCTTTGCTGCTATATTTGACCTAGCTAGTTTAAAATGTATCTAATCACATCAGCTCAACATCTGGAAACATGTTTAGTCAAATCAGGTTTACACGTAAAACGGACTTGAAATTAATTGATAGAAGACAATACGCTTTGATTTTCTAGTAGCCTGCGAGCGCCCTCTCAAACACTACCCTCACACTGCTCTCATACGCTGCGTGCCAGCCCCTCACCGGCTCGCTTTGCCGGCCGACAAGTCTCCCGCAGCTTGGCTTTCGCTCGCCGTCTCGTCGCGCGCGGCTCGGTAACGGCTTCACCTCGCAGGCTATTCTGACTATTCTAGTTGCAGCGTCGCAATTGTGGTACCAGTTAAGTCAACTCAAACGTGTTCTGTATCGAAACTCTTTATCCAAACTCGAGCACTTCCCGTCTGCGAGGGTCCGCATAGTCAGCATTGTTTCGATGTACCCGGGCGGGGGGGGGGGGGGGGGGGGTACTGCCATATATGGGCTATATAGGTATGTGCCGCTGTGAAGGGTATGGTTTTCAAGCAGTTTACTCTAGGATAGGGTATATAAATCAGAGCGTTTGGGTCTAGAATAGGGTATAATTTTTTACAAAACTGACTAGTTGGTTGAAGATTTTATCTAGACTGAGGAAACCAGGAATTGCCACTCAAAAATACGAAAAAATCAAATCGGCAAGTTTAAATTTATGCAAATCAGTCTCGACAGTGTCGATAGATGGGGGGATTTGGGGAGTTTACTCTAGTATAGGGTAGCAAAATTCTGCTGAACCAGCTCTGTTATAGGCTAAGGGTTTCAGGGTCCCAGCGGCACATCCCCACCCAAAAATTCCCAAAGTACCCCCCCCCCCCCCGGGCGATGTACCTCGTGCACATGTCGTGTGTTCGCCATTATTTCGTATCACTCGTGCTCGAAAGAGTTCAAACGCGAGAGAAGTGAACCAGGATACTTACTCCTCCTTTAGCTTGGATGTTTTGGCGATCATTTGGACAAACTGGGTTTTCACTCCTATCGAAAGTTAAACAGAAAAAAAAAAACCTTTAGAGACTAAACAATTGATCGAAATATATTAGTCAGAATTTAACTGAGAATATATTCTTCGTGTAGAAAAGGTTTTACTCTATTTTTTCATCGAGTATATTGACTGACTGATTCACATATTGATAAGACTTTTTTTTCGAATCCGACACAAGCCTTTTATTGCATTTCGAGTTCCTGTTTCCGTGAGCCGTTAATAACGGATACTACAAATGCCGTACTTTTTTTTTTTTCTCACACTCATAAATAAAAATCATAAATAAAAGCAATTTTAAGGGAAAAACGTCCCGGTCGATAATCGAAAGTTCTGTTCCTAAATTCCCATTTTATTTTGCCAAGTTCCACTAAATTTACAAAGTATTTGGATAAAAAGATTCCACAGAGAAGAAATACGGGATTACAAAAATGGAAGTGGATTACAGTTCAGCAAATTTGATTTTGAAATTGGCATTCTAGTGAAACCTCTTCTGCAAGATAACCGAGCAAGTTTACAGCAAGCTCCCGGCGTTAAATATGTAGATATCACACGATATCAGCCAAGACTAGTCCCTAACTCACGTACCCCTTAGCGATTTGATCTAATTAAAATCTGAGAAAAAATATCTCTTCATTTTTAGATAATTCTCCCGCAAAAAAGTTTCATCCGAAAAGCAATATATGCAAACTGTTATCTCGTTAGGAAAACACGAATTCCCAATGACCAAACAATGGCGGAAGACAAATTTTTCCCACCGGAAGTATATACGCCGATTGTGTTTTCCTATTCGAGCATTGAAACATAGCGTATGCTAGCATACACGTAGGATGAATCTCATTAAAAAAAAAAAAAAAAAAAAACTACATCGATTTCTTCCTCTGCTTTTTGAATTATTTTACTACGCTTCTAAAGCTATACTTTCGATCTAAATCAAGGGCTGACGGAAACTAATGGCCGGAAGCTTAATTTGGATTTAAAACTTAACATCGCGTCACGTACAGACTGCATAAACACGTTTACTGATTAGAATATGTAGTGTAATTATTCTGTAGGAAAACCATGGCCTTGTCGAAGACTTTGAACATGGGGCACAATGTGATACACTCACTTTGTAGCACAGACCATAGTTAGTAGAGTTAGTTCTCCTCCACTGACTATGCACAGACGAAAAAAAGAGATGAAAAATGGCTCTCAGTGTAAATTATAAAATCGCTTGATTGCTTCGAAAGGTGATACTGAAAAGTCGCAACACTTCCTTGAATCGAACGCTTCATAAAGATTCCACGATGAAGAAACGCTTGCCAATTTTATACGATATAAAGACAGAAGAAGACATACCTCAGAATCCCAAGCAAGCAATCTTTACAGAATCGATGGCCACACTCTGTCGTTTGTACAGCATCCCTCATCGGCAAAAGACACACCGGACATGTTTGACTGTCTAATACCTTGTCCACAAATTCGTAATCGTAGCCACCAAACAACGTTGGACGAGTTTCTTCTTCGTCGCTGCTACGAACATCGTAAACATCAACGAAATCGGGCTCGAATTCTTCGTCAGATTCCTCTTCGTCGCTTTCGGACCTATCGAGAAAATGATTGGCGAAGAGAAAGAACGCTCTGCGCCTCGCGTCCATCGCTTGCGAAGCGAATTGAATGTCGAAAGGGTGGCGGAAGTTAAAATTCTTTTTACTATTGCGTGACGTTACGCCTGAATTGTCTGGTTTGTTTACGTTTGGAGGCATGAATTATAGATATGCTGTCACGTCATACAAAAGTGCCTTTCAAAAAAAATACAAAACAAAGGGAGAAAATCACTAATGATAAAGCAGTAGACCAAAAAGGAACAAGATTGGATGATCTTGGAAGATTCCGTCGTGTTACGAATGACGAAATTATAAGGATTCCGTGTTTGGTTCCGCGTTGGTTCCGCTGAACTGCATTGACCATATTAGGGACAAGGAACTACCACGCAAATATCAAACACAAAATTCCTTCGATAGTTGATGTCTTGTCCAAGAACACATCACAATGTCCCCAGCCAGGGCTCAAGCCCACACCACTCGATTCGTAGACGACCGCGCCACTGAAGCCTAAAGAAAAAATACTTGTGATCCATAGGTAATCGCTAATCGGCTGTTAAACATTCGTAGGAATAAGAGTACTCAGTCGACCATGAAGTGTCCTGCATCACGTACAGAAAGTTCATCCGGTTCGGGATGCGAAGACCGTGATTTCTAGCGCGTTCCCTGCCTACCGAGGGTCCAAAATAGAGTGAATATGACCATTACCCTGGCCATGCCTGAGGGGGAAATCCTGGGGTTTCATATGACTAGTGTATTAGTGCCCCGAGGAATTTTGTTACAAATTATACGCCCTTGTCCCTACACAAGCACGCGCGAACACGCAAACGTGCGCACACAAAACAACACACATTAGAACTAGCAATCGTTACGGGATTATGTTGCAGTGTGAACATTGGAAAAGGAGTCTGCTACTAGAACGCATTAGTAGTATGCGCAGCAGACGCTCGAGTGATAATAGAATAATAGGAAGCGGGTTGAAGCAGCCCACAAGAAGCGTGCGTGGGCTAAGGCACGCGAGGGAAAGGAAGTAGATCCGCGCGTGTCGCAGTGATTCCCTTTCATATTGAGGAAAAATGTTCGGTTTGTTAAGACGGTAGTGTTGAGCGATTCAGCTATGTAAATAATGCTGATAATTTACATTTAATTAACACTGGCTTGCTATTGAGTGATTTTTAATGTTTCATATTTCCATATTTATAGTTCTTTTGAGCATATGACTCTACACTTTCCAGTGTGTGTCATCAGTTCCAACCAGTCCTATCAACGGCGATATAACCAGTCTGACTAGTTATTATCGACAGGTAAAATCTGATTACCAAGATCCAGCATCACGAAGCTATCTTACACAAAGCGTATAAGCCACATCAGTCTCGCTTTAAAACCATAATCCAAACTTGCGCAACACAACCAGTCCATTTAACAATGCTTATGACTCGTAGGGAAACTCCCAAATAAAAATGAGGAGGGAGGGAGAGAGGGAGTGAAATGGGACCCCAAATCGCACTTTGTGGGTGACTCGAATTTGTTTTCATCCAGTTTCTGACATTTTTTCCAACTTTAGTAACCTAAAGAAGCATCGAAATAACTCAACTAAAGAAAACTCCAGTCATTTTTACATGGGAGTCTGTCGTCCCCTGGAGCTTGTAACTATTCCATTTCCGTCGCTCTTCTGATGCAATCTATCTTGACCTTCCCAGATCTGATATGGACTGTCTTCTTCTGACGTTCAATCATCGGAATGCTCTGAAAGCTATTTACTGATAACCAATACACTGAAGACAAGTGATCATTGTATCCTAGTGCTTTATCCAGTCCCTGTGCTGTAAGCTAAGGAATGAAGTCTGGGCCTTGAATTCCATCTCTGCCAGCTCCCTGACCGAGGGTGCCAGTTCTGCTGTGTGCGTCTCAAATATTCTCCCTAAAACGAAAACAAATAAATAAGAAATAAATGACTCTAAAATCAAGAGAAAAGCAGGAATTGTGAATTTAATGGTGCAGAAAATGTGCGATTCTGAGAACTTGCATGACAACAATATTGCTAGAGCGCTGCGGTAATGACTTTCGAAAGGATAGTCACTTATCAGAATGAAGTGCAGTCCTCCATACAGCACTTCAGATCAAAGAATATCTTTGTCAACCAATCAGAACAAGAAAACATTGATACAGCCAAGGCAACCTTCATCAGCCAATCAGAGCAAAGACAACCTTCAGCCAATCAGAGTAAGGAAAACCTTCATACAGCCAATCAGAGCAAAGAAAAGCTTCAGACAGCCAATCAGCGCAAAGACAACCTTCATAAGCCAATCGTAGCGAAGAAAACCTTCATCAGCCAATCATAGCAAAGAAAACCTTCATAAAACCAATCAGAGCCAAAACAACCTTTATACAGCCAATCAGAGCAGAGCAAACATTCACAAAGCTAATCAGAGTGAAAAGAACCTTCATAAACCATTCAGAGCAAAGACACCTTTAAGCCAATCAGAGCAAAGCAAATGTTCATGCATTTAGTCAGAGAAAAGAAAACGTTCATCAGCCATTCCGGTGCAAAACTCTTATCCGTAATCCTGACTCACGAAATTCGCTTTCCTCGCTTCAAACGTGTCTCGCGTTCGCCTCAAGCCTACCTGGGGAAACCCTAAAAATCATAACTCCCGCAAGCTAAATTATAGGACAGAGAAGTTGAAACACCTTGGTAGCCCCGTTGCTCCTGCCACTTAACGTGAAAATCATAACCATTCACCACAACGTTAATCAGAGACAAGAGTGCCTCTGGTACGTATGTCTGGAACTCACCTTTCCGTCAGCAAAGGTCATTTTGTAATAGGCCATATTCGTATTCTCGGTATTGGACTGGAACTAGCTTGCAAGTGAGGCTAATGGGGGGAGTCTTTTCAAATGTAAATGACATTCATCTCTTTTTAATGATATTCCCCCGCGTGAGCCTCCATTGCAAGCTAGTTCCAGTCCAATACCGAGAATACGAATATGGCCAATTGTGAAGGTGACCACAAAATGAGTATCATACAACACTAACCTGCCCCTCTACGTTTCTCCCCATACGTCACTTTGCCGTCAAATTCGTTGTGTGGAATTTTCATGTTGGGTTGAATGGACGAGATTGTCTCTTTAAGATGTTCCTCCACGTCAGCTAAATACTACAGAAAAGAACGAAATGGAGAAAATATACATTAAATGAACCGCTTTGTGAAACGTGGCATCAAAACGTCTAACAACTTTGATAAGCTAAGTGAAAGCGTAGATATCATAATTTATTTACCTGTTTCTCGTCATACCAGATAGCACAGCCTCCCTGGTCCTTCAGCCGTGTGTTATAGCATCCTTTACCCCGACTGGAACACGTGTGGTACCATACCTACAGTTAAAGCACGCCAGCATTTAAATAACCGGGTTATCGCCTTCCTGACTATTACGGTATTGCTGAAAGGCAACACTTAATTGAAAAAATTGCACCAAAATGGAACCACACGTGGTACAACGAAACTGCAGTACAACCTCGCTTTCTAGAACTCTGTTGTCTTGCACTCCCCACTAACTCATATCACTTTCCCCTGGATGTACTTCTTCAATCACTTACTATCAACTATCTCGAACTCCTAAAAGAGGAAATTTACTACAGGCGCAAGTTAAAAAGAAACAAATTCGGCGTCAATGTAACATTGTTTAGCACAACTTTCGTATCCTCGCTTTTTTTTTTCCTTTTTAACTCTCCGTTCTTTAACCAAGCCTACGAAGTTACATAGTGAAACATTTTCTAGGTTGGGACCCAAAGAGCAAGGATTCGTTATACATAACACAGTTCGATGAACATGTAACGAACTGTACCTTTTCTTTAACGTCCGAAACGAGAGAAATTGCCAGGCCCATCCTAAAGGAAGAAGAACAACATACATTCTTTTTATCACAGTTCTGAGAATGTGGTAGCAGACAAGAACAATGTCTTCTAGTCCCCCAGTTGACGTTTAACGTTTCTCTCCCAACTTGATTGCTCGAAAATGTGTTGACATTGTAAGGAGAATTTAGAATTACATAACTATACCCGCCATTAACAAATATGGGGTTAAGGTAAGTGGTGTTTCCACCACAAATGCCTCGGTTACTACTTGTTCATGAAGGGCCAGAACTTTAGAGTCATAACCCGGCTGGGGGAAAACACTATTGATAGGATTGTGTCTATGACAATGAAAAATTAGCGCAAACACCCTCCCCTGCAATAATAGCTGCATTTTGCTTGTATCCTAAAAGTGGGTGATAGCAGGATGTGCGGTCTGACGCAGATTACAGGAATACACCTACGCTGCAGTTCAATATTACTATCATATTTACGCTAATGTGTATTATTTTATCTTTTCTGGTGTTCACAAGTGCTACTCGTTGAGATAAAAAGCTCAAACCTAGATTCACATTTACCTCTCTGCTCTTCCTACTCGTCCAATTCTGTGCACGTAGTTTTGTTTGTCGTCTGGAAATGTTACATTCACGACTGAAAAGGAAGCAAAAGCGTAAGTTTCTCGTTAGAAAGGAGGAGGGGAAGGGAGGGGAAGAAAAGCTAGGGAGGGAGGGAGGGGGGAGGGAGAAGTGGAAATGCTGAACTAAAAAGATAGACTGAGTGAAGACGTGTGTTCTCACCGTATGGTACACCCGTGATGTCGATGCCCCTGGCAGCGACGTCAGTACAGATAAGGAATCTCACTTCGCCTTCCTGAAAAAAGAAAAGAAAATGCGCCATGGTTTAATTAAATGTGGCCCATAGGGTCACTGATCATTTACAGTGTTGTGCGCGCTAGTGTCAAATGTCGAAAGCTGGTTTTCGCGCACGTTTCTCCACCCAGTTCAACCAAACCTATCAAATGATGATGATGACTGTTATATCCAGTGTTATACTACCTGAAGTAGGACTGCGCTTTTTTGTGTGTTGTATTACATGAAGTAGGACAGCTGAAATAAATCATTCCATGTGTTCCATGTATTCGTGGTACTTCTACTGTTAATCGGTCTTAACAGTGATAAACAGTGTTTACAAATTTAACTAAAATGAGATATCTTAAATTCAAACATCTTTAAACTAAGGTCATGACCTTGCTTGGTTTTCTATCTTTTTATTAACTCATTTTACAACAGACAATTAGAGTTGTCCCTTATCATGTAGCGGGATTAATCGTAATGCAAATGCAGATGTAATCTATAAACCAACAAAACACGGAAGGGCTTTCATGAGCTTGTTATAAAATACGTTTCTTCCAAATTGAAATAAAATTAAACAAGTAATATACAGCTTCAGCACTTAAATTTGTCCTTGCTAATCCAGGCAATTGAATACACCTTCTGACTTTTTGCTTTTAATTAATCCAAAACGCGGGCAATAGGAAATAACCGAATTAAATAAAACTAATTTCCTTTCAAGGTTTTGAATCAAGACTCAGAGGCAAAAGGTACCCCGAATGCTTAACTGTCTCAAGTGCTAGGTCTTAAGGGGATGGCCCAACCCTTTTCTCGATCAATGTAAGGCCAGAAGTGCCAATAGGAGCCCATGATCTGCTGCCAACACTGTGATTTCGTCGATGCAATTTCTAAATAAAAACTCACACCTCCTCAAGAAAATGAGGTGTAATAAAAAACACATTTTACAACGCCCCCAATCTCTCGCTCCTTTTGGAGTACATCAAGCCATACGACAACGCCAAACTGTTGACCAACTAAGTGCCGCCTTCCTTCTGTTCGAATAGCACGTATGTAAGTGTAATTTTAGCGCTAGCCTCTGTAGTGTAACTAGCTATTGTTACCTTAAACGCTTGCAAGTTTGCTTTTCTTTCCTGTGGGGATCGGTCACTATGGAGACACACACAAGAGTACTCATTGACCATAGCCTTTGGACCTGGTGAAGAAAAAATACACAATACACCTCTCAGTAACCAATATACAAATAATCACTTCTGGCCAATAACAATAAGGGTAAATAACCTGGTAAACCAATCATAAAGCGAAGCAAGAACAAACAAATGGTGCTGAGCGTGGGAAAACATTCACCCTGTGCAAAGCGCGGGAAAACATAAAACCTCAATGCAAAAGCGCGCACGTCAAGCTGGTCATGGTTTCGCTCATTGGTTGAAAAAAGACAACGTTCATTCTGATTGGTTTAAGACCCTTGACAGAGAACTCGACAAAAACAGAAAAACAGCAAGCACCACTGTTACTCAATGCATTGTCACTACCTCCGCCTAAGGAGACCAGGTATTGTTCCACATTATCACAATCCAGTTTCGTACGACAGAAGATTATTGCTTGGTCCATTTTATGTTCCTTGATGGCTGTCACCAAGTACTCAACCTTCAAAATCTTCACGGCCTCGGACAGAGATTCTGCACAATGAGAAAGTGCACGTTAATTATCGAGCTTATATTAAGTCTCATTCAAGATGTGTCAAATAACTCGTACCTGGAATTTGACCGCCAGATTTCATGTTGTCTTTTGCATGGATTCCATCAGTCTAAAGAAAAAAAAAACAGTGGTCAAATGTAAAAGAAAATAGCTGAATATAGGTATGGGTCACATGTTTGTCACAACAACTGAAAGGTGGTTCTATATGTGACCATTCAGAACTATCAAACTGAGCTTTCGTGTGGCGCTGCTTGTTATACTATGCAAGGTCGGTTTAAAATATCGTGAAACCTTAAGGGACAACATTTCAATGAAAGCGGTCGAGGAGTACATTCATGTGGGACTGTTCACTACAGTAAATAGTTTGAATCAAGGATAATCGGTAGTTCGCGTGATCATCCCTATGTATTGCGCTGTGCAGGGTTTTCCTACCTGACTGATATCCTAATGCGTGACCATTCAAATAAATACTGTCCAGCATGCACTTTCATCGGCCTCGTTCCCAGTCTCTATCCCCTTTCCTCTGCCTCGATAACGCGCAGGATTGTTCAAGTCCGTGACACCTTCTGTTTTAGTTCCGTCATTGTTAGGAAGGTTAGCCAGAGCACCGTCACCAGATTCATTCTCTTACCTTAACATAGCTGACACGCGAGCAGATTGCGGCTCGCACGATGGAAGCACCGAAACACGTGAAAAAGTAAAAGCCTGAGCGCGCATGTTATGAAGGGTAACCGTACAGCAAAAACCATTTCATATTATTCTCTTAAAAAACACTGCAGAAACAAAGATTTGATTCTGTTGAAGCTATAAAGCACTTAGTTAAGCAACAAGCAAGATTTGAAAACGTTTGGTGCTTGGTGCTAGGTGTAAAAACGTTGCACACAGGTTCTACGTTAGTGATTGAAGATAGAGGATTATGGTAAGTCACACACCTTAACTTTATTCTTTAGTTTCTGCCATGAGTTGTCCGCTCTGGGATCCACATGGCAAACCTATAAAGCACAGATATAATTACGACAAAGTATACCATCCTAGATAAAATTCCTAGCTGCTTTGGCTCCCTGCCAGGTTTGCTTCACCCCCGACTCATTCTCGCGGCTTCGCCTCTCTTGCGTGAGTCTGGCCGTACTCTTAATCTATTTGGCGACCGTGTTTTCAAAATGAAACTGGTGCAGTAATGAAAAAAATGTTATAAATTATTTACCACGTGGTGGACGGTTTCGGGAACAGCATCCTGTCCTTTGAGATCAACCCAGGTTGGAAAGTGCATGATTTTATCCTAAGAAAGAAATAACATTCCTGAGCCCAAGGCAAAATAAAGATTATGCCATCTGTACACTGTATATCATGTGTGTTCTTCTACACTTGCCTAAACGGAGACTCTAGTTTTCGTGAGGGAGGCTGTTTATTAACATAACATTCTTTGCACGATAAGCTAAAATCCTGACAACGTTCTGTATTGCCGGATGTACTCGTATACCCTGATTCATACATGTGGTTAATAGGAATCTTTAAGTAATTTTACTGTTCACCAAAGAACAGCCTTTAGAGGTCCAATTGTTAGTAAAAAAAAAATTATGCGTTTCCACACCTTTCACGGAAATGTTGGTTTTCACAATTTTAAGTAAAATTACAATAACATACGTTCAGCTCTTCTGCTCTTATTACAATGTAGGTATATGTAAAAGGTTGATTTGCAGATAAGATTTACAGCGGTGAGCATACTATCAAGGTTTTACATACACATATAATCTCTTTTTTCATTATTATTATTATTATTATTATTATTATTATTAAAAAAACACCTTTTTGATCTTAAAAGAAGACATGACCGTTTTCACAGTCAAACTGAAACTGAAACTGCTGTGTCTAAAAATATTTACTAGCTTCTACAATCAAGATCGTTTGAAAACACACAAATATCTTACAGCCAGCTTCTTGACTTCAAAAGAGTGAAGAGTCGCTGAACAAACAATCATCTGTGAAAGAAAAGGTGAAAGCAACGTTATCAAAATCACGTGCACTCGGTAATTAAGAAGCATTGATCTTCATACATGTGGATTCTTTAAAGGTAGCAGGTAATGTCTGCATTCCAACCTAGTGTCCCATCTGACTGGCACTTATCTCTAGCTTTGGTAGCATGACACAACCAGGAGTATTACTACTCCCCCCTGGAACCCGGGGATGCTAGTTCATCGCATGGTTACTACTAGGATTACATTTGCCGGTACCCATTTATACACCTGGGTGGAGAGAGGCACTGTGAGAGTAAAGAACACAATACAGTCACCCCAGCCAGGGCTTGAACCTGGAGTCCAACACACTAGCCATTACTTCTATGCATCTCCCACAGATGCCAGCAAAGTAATTATTAAAAGCAGTTTATTCAGACAAACTGTTGGTTTCCATTATATTTTTACCTGTAGTCGTTTGCCATCTGGGCTCATTTTTGGAATCTTGCTAAAGATTCTTGTAATCAGGTCATGGTTCCCTTGAGCTAGTAAACCATCCTGATAAAAGACGGAAAAGACAAGCAGTTAATTCAACTCTCTGTCAGACTACACAAGTTTTTTTGTCATAATTTAGTACTCAGGTATCCAATATTTCCACCACCTTTTGGAACACAAAAGTGGCAGTTTGGATGGTGACCATATCACTGACAACCTCACTGGGAATGAGGTTGTATCATTTGTAGTAGAGATAATCTAAAAATGTTCTTATAATACATACAGAGTGAAGGAATACAATAGAGCATTTTCATGGTGGCCATATTGCTAATTCCAAACAATTTTTTTCGTCATAAACCAACATGGTCCCAATGATGTCATGCGGAAACACTCTATAGCAAACAAGTGAGAAAAGGAACCAAGCTGATGATTCCATATCCATATCTTTTCTACCTTGGCTATCGCAGCTTCTCCACTCGTGCTGCAGCATACAAGAGCCTGCTCGCAGGCTATTACTTTTCCCCTTGCAGAATCTGGTCGGCGTGCAATGTCAGAAATTAAATTTTCTACCAGCTCAACCATGGGACCTTAAGGTGTACATTTTATTTTTAACACATTTTATAATAATGATTATAAAACATGATCTACAGCTAGTGTTGCCATTGGCTAACAATGCAAACATACCGCTTCATCCAGAATGAAGAAGCGAACCTGAAAGGAAATTGTATATTACCAGAAATGGTTTAATAAAATTTAGCATATAAACAATTGATTGTTCACTTCTCATGTGTATAACAGATGAATGGGCAGATCCAAGAAATTCAGAAACAGGGTGCTGTGGCAGTTGGCATGGCAGCTGCAAGGGGGAGCAGGGGGGATGTTTCCCTCAGAAAATATTTACCGTCTTTAAAAAAACTAGATTTTCTGAAATTTGTTTTGGTGTACTCTAGAAGCACTTGCGACAAATTTTAAATTTCCCAAACAAATGACAGAGGTGCAAGGCCCTCAGTGCCCCTTGCCCCACTTAGTCTGCCTTGGATGTTTGCATGGGCTTTGGTACAAAGCATGGTATTTTTTTAATTCATGAATATTTCATTTTACACTGCCAACATTTTTACTAGAGTGCTGGTGAGGTTAGATGACTGTCAATCAGATGGTTAACAAACGATTCAGTTATGCGCATCTAGTCCCTTGTAACACCTCAACTTTACTCAAGTTATCTACCAAAATGGCCAGTTTCCTAAAATATTTCGCTCTTGTATAATGAGCTGGCCATACATACTTGAGAGAGGCTGATTTTATCAGTAGAGATAAAATCATCAAGTTTTCCAGGTGTGCCAGTCACAATATCCACCTACAGAAATAATGAAAAGCCACAGACAATGATTAGAAAACAAGCAAACCTGTTATCATCAGTTTATAATGTTCATGGGCACAGTACCAGTCAAAGGTAAGTCTTGACTACGTCTTGACTTGAAACTTGATACTCGATCCTCAATGTTTTCAAAAACAGAGAATCAAGATTCGGGGCTTGAGTTTCAAGTTTCAAGTTTTGAGTTTAAAGACACTCAAAGAGTTTTTTTGAGGAAACAATTTATGTCTTGAATACCTAAGGTACAAAGACACCAAAGAACTGATAATAAACTGAAAATTAACAATCTGAGGAGGATTAAGATAGATTATGAGTGATAAACTTGAAAAAAATGGCTGTATTCTTAAGACATGTGTAACAAATCTCCTTTAAATTGCCTGCAGCACTTAACTTCAATTATTTAACAGTTTAAAGAGTTTTTCAGCAACTGAACTCACTTTCACATTGAAACAATTTCAATGTTATTGTTAGTTTGTAAAATGTGACACTCACCCCATCATTAAGCATCTGAATTTGGGTCTTCACATGCTCTCCACCAATCAAAAGGACTTCTCTAAAATGCCAAGAAAATGTTTATTTTTAACTACCTATTAACTGAGAGTGAGATCTTTACAGTGAAAATCTGTATTGTCCAAGCAATAGCCAGGTCAATAGGGCAAGCCAAGGTTTGAGATTTTCCCGTAGAGACCGAATGTTCGAGGTTGACAAGTTGTTTGTTATATGGCTTTTTGCTTTAGTTTTGCAGGCCTGTAATCAGCCTGTAGGCATTATGGGAGAATAATGCCCCAGAATTAGCCAATACGAGTGTGCATTATATCAGTTGCAAGCCATATAATAAAGTTTAAATATAAACTTAGGCTCACAATGCACACAAAATTCAAAAGAGAGTGCGCATGAGGTGACCTGTAGTTTCACCTATAATTAGTAAAGCAATTTAAATTAAATGGGGTTTTCGTAGATGATAATTGTTTGCCCTTTCATCAAATTGGTCAGATGGGAACTTCAATCAGTACAATATAGCTCCCTTCCCACCAGACAGTGTTTTTGCAACAACACAACTACATAGCATCAAAATGAATGAGAACTAAAGTAGCTTACTTGACTTGTGGGTTTGGTAAATACTTCTTGAACTTTGAGATCTGATTGTGGGTCTAGGCATTCAACACAAAATTACTTGCATCAAGGCGGTGGTAACAACGTCAATGGACAATTGAAAAATAGTAAGCAAAAATAATTTAACAACAGTTTCATTCAATCCTACATACCTGTTGGGCTAATTCTCTAGAAGGCTAAGAAAAAGAAAAGAAAAAATAAAGAAACAAAGAAGTCGCAGTGACGAATAACAGTTCTCATGAGAAATGCGAACAATACAATCATGATGTATCAATGTTAATTGTTTTATCCTTTTTCCATTGTACCTTGTCAGAGCAGGATTCACAGGTTCAATGCTTCAATTTAAAGCTCCTTAATATTCTATTTTCATTAAAGCTCAGTTCAGAGGTTAACCATAGGAATTAGGTTATTTGCACCACAGGCATACAATTTTTGCAAAGGAGTAACACTATGAAGCCCAATGTGAACAGAGCAAAGTAACTGTGGAATCCAGTGCAGTATCTAATTGATGACAATCTTGAAATGAAAGGAATGGGACATAGAAGGGAAACTTGCACATGTTCTAGGTTACGGACTGAACTGTCAATGTTTGTATTGAGGGATTAATAGTGATGCATTATAATCTACCAAATGTATTGCTTAAATGTACGATGGTGATTGAACATCTTTGTTATACATTGCAGTGGTCACACGCACCTCCATAATAATTGCTGATGGACTACATCTGTTATTAAACTTGCCAGATTTGGGCTGGGCCACCGCTGATGCCCCTAGGCAATTTTCAACAGAGACAGAAATTAATTGAAAAAAGCATACCAGAGCCAAATTGCAAGGAAAGAAACAATGGATTGCTTCCTTCTGTTGACACATCTTTGCTCAATGACAAAACTAATTCTAACACTGTATGCGAGATAAGTGGGAAGTGCAAGTGATCTTCAGCACCTCAGTAGATGGGTGTCTCACCCGTGTGTGGAAGGTAATAGGCTTTAACCCTGGTTGGGAGAACTTGAAATTTCTTTCTAAGAAGCTTGAAACCTTCCTGACTTTGTCACTAACTGATTAAAGTAGCGTAACGACTTACCTCCTTTGATATTTGAGACAGCCACTGCATTAGGTGGGGCTTTGGACAGTCCTTTATATCCACCAGGCTTCAAATTTATGTCAGAATAAGGCATAATATAGGAGATAATAAATTTCTTATTTGCAAGTTGGGATATGGAATTTAACTTTGATATACATGTATTGCTGAGATTAAATTCTGACCTAATAGTTATTTGCATAAATAAATAAGATAAAATAATAAATAAAATTATATATAAAAAATAAATCTGTCCATTACCTGTCAATTGTTAACAGAAATAATATTTTTCACATGAACTCAACAGGATACTCATTACAAAACAAAGTGAATGTCAAAGACTTCGGGATTCCTCTTCGGGAGTATGATAGGAAGCTGTCTGTCTTGAAATGTGTGTATAATTTATAGTCAGCTGCTATAATAATTTCTCCTGGCAGTGCCTGGTGGCAGCAGGCTCTAAAACTGGTTTGGGAGGAGGTTGGCATTGGTTATAGCAATCAACTGGGATTTTTGCTAGCAGATGACATTTTTGTTAATACTCAACATAAAGTGAACACACTCAATAACTAAGTAACCAAACCACCTGGGGCCTTTTGTGCAATAACACAACTGAACTGTTTCATCAAGCTTCTTGAACATTATTTAAATATAAACAAGAACTCGCTTTGGGGCATGTACATGTGCTAGCTGACAAGAGTATTGCACTGATGAGGTTATATATGGCATACAGTTATATACATGGGCTTGGCTTGGCACTTCTGTTATATGTACATGTACTTAATCTCAATTCACAGGTTTATCACTTGCAGCACTACATCCACTCTTACCTTAGGTGGGTACTTGAATGGAGAATCACCAAAATTAAACAACAGCTCAGCATTCTACACAAAAGAAAAGGTTCATAATATATACTGTACTGACGGTGTATTTTTTTAGGAAGGATAAATGACTGCAGCTGATAAACAAGATGGCAAGATGAAATCAAAATATTTCTATGCAAAAAATTATTACCAGCAGATATTTTTACCTTTAACACAACTGCAGCAAAAAATGTGCTTCCCTGAAGGTTTGTATGAATGTCAAATGCCTTGCCAAAATCTACTCCTGCAGTAGTGATTAATTGTAAAACAAAAATAGTGGGACAAAATTAAATCTGGAAATTGGACTTCATTTTGGAGACAAAACAAGAAGAGAATATGTTTTGTATAATTCGCCAGTTAACAATAATTACTTCAGATATCACTCAGTAGTCACTATCTCATTGGTGTAAAGATCTCAGGTACAGTACATGTAGTGTCTGACTGAAACACTAATAGTGTGATTGCAAAACTAGGACTTGATCTTACAAAAAATAGGAGAATAGCTATGATATGGAGTTGCAATTAAATGGGTTAGACACATAGTTACAAACTGTTCCATTCCCAACATCATTCTGCATAAAAAATAACAGGGTAAAATATAGATTTGGGGAAAAAAAGAGGTTCATTATGATCACTAACCATTTTTGCTAAATTTGATTGAGCCATTATCCAGGTCGATGAAGCATCCAATAATGTCATTGATTCCAAATGGCTGTAGAAGCAAGATAATCAAATGTCCAAGGCATCAGTATCACAATTTATAACAACTTGATGGTAACTATTAACATAAAGAAATAACAATGATTTGGACAGTTTTATTTTAAAGAAAAATTGTATAGTTCTCAATCTTATGCAAAGCAATGGCCACACGAAATAAGTTCACTTAAAGCACTGCATGCCAGCATTTTTCATGGCCACCAATTAAGCAATCAATGAGTAAAAAACTAATCAATCGATAGATCAGTCTGTCTGTCCGTCCATCTGTCAGTCTGAGTCAATCAGTCAATCAGATAAGTACCTCTCCATAGGAGTCAAACTGTCTTCCAAATGACTTCTTCCCAGTTCCACCAAATCCATAACCCTGTTTATCAGTTCCTGGAAGTAAAGAAAGTGAGTGTACAATCTTACATTCTTCACTTTTGAGGGGATCAAGGCACTGATAATCAACTTTCAGGAAACACACAGAAACACAACTACATGTAAGGGTATAAATATCCTGGAACCTGTGTCTTTCAGGCAGAAAAATGTCATGAAAAATGGCTTTTGCATCCCATGGCACAATTGTGACTGATGATCGGTATAATGATGACGACGATGATGGAGATGACAATGACAATGATGATGATGATATTGTTGCTGCTGCTACTGCTGATGATGATGATGGTGATGAGGATGATAATGACGACGACGACAACGACGACGATGATGATGATGATGTTGCTGATGATGGTGACTTCTAACCTTCCAAACCATCTACCAGGCCTATGGCCTACAAACACCTTTTGCTAAACACAAGAATTCATCCTTCAGTTGGGTTTTAGGATGTTATAATGTACATTCTTAAAGACTTTTAATTGTAGAAATTAGATTGAGCAGTTCACATAGGCTCTTGTGTGTATGGAAAGTAATTATTCCATGATATCCAAATTCTTATCAAATAGCATCTAGCCTAGGAGATTCAACAGACCTTATTTTCAAGTTGAAGAACTAAAGAATGTTAATTTTTTATACTTTGACCCCTTCCCTGTCTCTACTGGAAGTTTGGGTTGAGCGTCATACTTTCCTTCAATCATTCAAGGTACTCAAGACCCCTTCCCTCAACCCTCTACAGTGGGGGTTGGATATTTTCTGGAACTGTACATTGTTATTAATTACCAACTGACCAAGATCTAGTGCTGCCAGCTCTGTGGACCATCCAACACGACAAAGACCTTCATCTGTTACTGAAGCTTCATAATAGTACTTTCCTAACAAAGATGACACAATATTAATTTTCTAGCAGACTTTTTCTTATTTACAATGCTCCAACTACACAAAATAAATTAATTCCTTTTATTCGCCTTACTAATAATTTGAACTAGAGGTACAGAAAGCTTATTGTAACAAGTACTGATAAAATTGTATTCACTCTCTGTTTCTTTTGAAAACTGAAACTTCTTAACGGATTAAAAGTTTACAGAGGTTTCCTTAAGGGCCGGGTAGCGGGCAAATTGACCGGCTGTGAGGACAATTTTGCCGGGCTGGTTTGACCATCTAGTGGAATTTTTTTCTTACAAAGAAGTTCAGTTTTAATAGTTTTGCCAACTTGTGAAAACCAGTTACCCTCCTGGTGAAAACATTTATGAAACCCCTAAGTTTATTTATGGAGTCCTGTTTTCTTTCATAACCAGAAGTGATGAACAATGTTTACATACCCTGTTTTACACCCAGAGTAGAGCGGCATCCTTGCCACTTATAATGATCGCGACTCTGGCACAGATAACCTTTTTCATCAATGGCTACGAATCATAAAAAATGAATTGGAATGAAAAACTACTTCCTACTACTGCAAGTCAAGAAAAACTATTTTTGCCACATACAGAATACATAACATAAACCAAGTATTTTGTTAGTATAAGAATTTTATATGTTAGGATCATTAGTTGTATTTCCACAGTGTCTTTACAATGCGAGTAGAGGCACGGTGGCCTCACAGTTAGTGCTCTCTCCTCCAGATTGAGCAGTCAAGGTTCAAGCCCTGGTGCTGTGCTGTGTTCTTGGGCAGGACACTTAGCTCTCACAGAGCCCCTCTCCACCCAGGCGTATAAATGGGTACTAGCAAATCTAATGCTGGGGGTAACCATGCAATGGATGAGGATCCCATTCAGAAGGGAGTAGGAATAACTGTACTCATAGTCGCTTCATGCTACGGAGATCAGTATTGGCCTGATGGGACACTTGGCTCGTAAGTGAACTTTTTTTCTACAATGTCCACAATGAGTAAGATGACAAAGTTAGTTCAAGCCTGGGAGAAATTCACAAGTTTTGTCCACTACTCACCAAAATCCAGATCTCTATCAAATATGTTCAATATAAATGTGTTAGGCGCTATCAAAGGAAAGAAAAAAGAAATACATCACTTATTTTTAATTAATATTGAATTCTTTAGGTGAAATAAAAACTGCTACTAATTGAGTAAATGAAGTGCACGTTTTAAGTATGGTTCCATAGTCATTTGACAGGAAATGACTGACAAAGAAATACTCATGAGAAATTGAGTGGAACAAGGGAAACCTTTATTACATTTATATAATTAGTAGACTTGATACTGAAATGACTGTCATGCACTTTTGAATGGTTTCTTTCTCCCAATGTCAGATATCTCACCCACTAGGAGAAAACATGTAAATTAAAATATTTATGGCTGAAAATTTATCTGACAGTTCATACTTAAAGACAAGTGATTTAAGGGTAATGTCCCTACCACAAGTACCTAGATATCAAATCCAGTATTGAGTTTTTAATGGCATTGTATGTTTTGCTACATAATATTATTGTATCACTTCTTTTATAAAAAAATTGATTTAGGTAACTAGTTGAGAAATTTGTTCACTATCAATTGCTAATTGGGCAGTGATGGAAAAAGCAAATTACACAATTTATTAAGTAACGTAAAGGGTCATTATTATTGTTATCATTATTGTTGTTATTGTTGTTGGTATTATCAATTACCAACTGACGCAGCAACTGCAGGACGAGAACTCTTACGGCCACTTATGGCTTCCCTTACTGTCTCATGTACAATCTGAATCACTGGCAAAGAAAATGCCTGAAACAGAATCACAAACACGAGATCACTACTTCAAAACTTCAATATACTCATCTTTATTATTTACCAATAGTACATACATCAGTTCTTGTTTTAGTAATACTTATACCCATGGGATAGCAGCGGTAATGGTAAACAAACTTTAAAATATCTGAGAATTTTGAGGATTATTCTCAGTTAACAAACTGTGTGAGTCCTTTAATTTTATGAGTTCATTGCATGTAACACCAAAATTTATGGTAAAACAATCAAACTCCATACCCCAGTCTTTCCACTTCCAGTCTCAGCTGCCTTGGACGAAAGTAGACCACATAAAAATTAGAACACCAGCTAAACATATCAAGCAAAATAAACTGAATATATAAATTTCAAATGGTTAGATAGGAGTAATTTAAGAACAAAATTTTCTTGCTTGTGATGGAAATGGTCCTACACATGCTCTCTTTTAGACAAGTAAACTGCCATGGGTTGCCTCTTGATATGTTTTCAGGTTACTCCAATAATTTTTGGAGACCTGTTTGTAATCTGCTGACATCAGTCAAGGCCAGTGTGCTGCACCTGATACTGGAGTCTCAATGGAAGTGTCATTGAATGTTTGAGCACAGTCAGAGTTACTGTGTTTTGTTGTTGGGTGAGGCAGTTCTCGTGAGGCCTTGCTCCTATTAGAAAAAGACACTGCAAGAGAAGACTGTGTTTCAAGTTTCAACTTCCTCCTAACCTCAAGGACATTGCAGTAAGCCAAAATATAGCTACATGTGTACACAGCACTGTACTTGCACAAAAATCCAAGGGAACTAAGAATACCTAATTTAAATTGAAGTCAAATCAGTGAACAAAAATGAAAGATATTAATTTCACATAATTTTTTTCTAGAATTCTTACCATAAGCACATCTCCACCCCCCAAGATCAGTGGAATGGCTTCTGCTTGTACATCTGTTGGAAGACTAAAAAGAGGAAAACACTTTCAATTTATCATAACATAAACATTTTAGCCATCAAAAGCAAGCACAAGCCTATATCTGAACTTATTAACCACTAGTAGTGTTTAATTCTGAGGACTTAGGGATCATTCATTTTTTATAAGGTAGGGGGGGCTGGTGGGATTTGGGGGGGGGGGCATGCAAAAAAAAATGGCTTTCGAGGGGGGGCCATCCCAAAAAAATAAGGGAAAAAGGGGGGGTCACGTGAAATATTTTAGAAAAACTTTAAAATGGCATAATGTTTGAATATCAAAAAAATTGCTATAGAATAAACATAGAAGGCAGGATGCAAATTTATTACAAACTTTCCTTCTGCTTTAAAAAAACGTTTGGCGACAAAAAGCATTTGTAGCTACTGAAAAGAAGTATTTAACACTGTTATTTTCGAATGCAACTTTCTCTGGCACTCATCTTTATCTTCGCTGTCGTCGAGTTCTGCGTCGCCGCTTGTGCTGCTATGGGAGTCTCTTTCACCAATGCTGCAAGAAGCAGCAATGCTTTCCGTCAGAGTGTACTCTTCAGGGTACATGAAGGTGTAAACATAATCTCTGACTTCCTGCTCAAGGTTTGTGGTGATTCTGCTGCTTGCAGCATTGGTGAAATAATTCCCTTCCAAGAGCTGTGCGATGTATGGCCCATCTCTTCTAAATAACGACGTGGCAACATCCTCAACTTTAATACACTCTTCCGGGATGGCTGTTCTAGGAGGGTACACAAGGCATTGTGGAAGATCATTTCCTTGCGGGTTTCCAACACAGATTCCATAAACTTGTTGGACATTGTTTTCAGTCCGCTTCCTCTTTCTTTCATTTGACTTTCTGCGGCTTTCTTTTTACCTTCTCCTTTTGTTGATGTGCTGTTTGAGTATGCCCTTGAATATGCTGTTATAATTGCTCTTCTTATTTTCTAGTGCTTCCATGTCCTGCGTGACCTTCGTCAACTTAGCTTCTCTACATTTGATCTGTTTTACATTAAAACTGTGAGCAAATTTTTGCCCTGCTTTAAAGCAAGCCCATTTGGACTGAAAGAGTGTGGAATCTTGTTCCTTTACATCTTTCATCTTTAGCTTTTTGTTTTACCTGCACAGGGCAACATTTATAAATGCCTATCACTAGAGTAGAGGTAAAAACCTTCCAAATAAAGACATCTGTAAATTAAATGTAAGAATGTGTTTCACACAACACATCAACAGATTTCCAGTTTTTTCACAACACTTCATACTTGGTTCAGTATCACAATGCAGGAGGAAGGAA
This sequence comes from Orbicella faveolata, assembly GCF_042242905.1. Lineage (NCBI taxonomy): Eukaryota > Metazoa > Cnidaria > Anthozoa > Scleractinia > Merulinidae > Orbicella > Orbicella faveolata. The sequence continues at coordinate 5,336,171 of NW_028301558.1, read as the reverse complement.
AGACTCTGTTCCAGGCTACTGTTACTTCCGTAACATTGAGAAGTTTATGAATGAGCATTATGAGGAGAGGGAGAACTACAGGGAGTTTCTAAAGTTGTCCTGTCAAGAAAAGGAAGGAGAAATTTGTTCTTTTTGTTGTGAATGGACTGGACCACCCATAGAAAGATACCCTAAACCAGTTCCTGACCATTCCTGCCTACCGGAATACCACTACCTCTCCTACCAGAAGAGCCCAAAAGAAGGGCGTGATCCAGATGACTGGCAGCCAAGGGTCCAAGCGAAGAAAGAGCATGGAAGTGGCAGGCTGGTTTTATCTGAACCAGAGAGCGTTGCTCTATTTGCAGATAAGTTTATTGTCAAATCAAAGTTTGTGGTGGATTATCTTCAGCATCTTGAAGCGCTGGAATTTAAAAGGAAAAAGAGAACAGAAGAAAAGGCAAAGTTAAGTAGGGACGCAAAAGATAAATCATATGAGGATTATCCTTGGACTGAGTTGTGCGAAGATCTAACCAAGCTTAAAAAGCTATGTGTTCCAGAACTAAACAGGTACTTGAACCACCACGGGCTGAAGCAGCATTTGAAAAGCAGCAAGAGTGAGAAAGTAAAGGCAATTGTAAGACATTCATGCTTGCAGCAGAAGAGCCCTTCAGAGCTGGCCAACCAACACTGAGGAATGCCAGGACATTGACACAAAATGACAACAGGGCAAGTGCTGACAGTAGTGAAACGGATGAAAGTGACAATGATGAGTATGACAGTGATACCATTGACTCTGGGGGAGAAGATGACTCAAGTGACGTCATTCTTGCATTCATCAATTCAGATGAGGAAGATGCCAATGAGAGGCCAAATGCCACACGCTCAGAGCGAGCCATAACTAGGAGAGCCGAAATTGACTTCTCTTTCTTTTGATTTGTTTTTTAAGCAACAGCTCTCTGTAGGATAGGGATTGTAAATATTGTCTTCATAGTGAGCACAATAACGTGAAGTAGGGGGATAATAGACAAATTTTAAAAAAGTTGAAATCTAAATAGTTTGTTCAATTTGGGGGGGGGGGGTCATCCCAAAAAATGATCGCTATAAGGGGGGGGGGGCATGTGAAAAAATTGGTAAGCTGAGGGGGGGTCATGCGATTTTTAAATGGTACTTCCCAAATCCCACCAGCACCCCCTCCCTCATAAAAAATGAACGGTCCCTTATGCGACCCCTAGTCACAAAAGAGATAGATAACAGCTAACACATTAGTGTTTAATTCCTTGCTATGAAAATACTTCAAGGATCTTCAAAGATTTTTTGCAGGGATGTCTAATGGTCTTAGTTTCACACACAACTTTCATAAAGGTATATTGTAAAAAAAAAATTATAAATAAAACCAAGGAGAACCTTGATATGAAGGTTTATTATGATGCAGTTTATAATTGAAGGCTTTCGTGCAAAAAGGGCGTATATAGCATTTTGGGCCGATTTTTATTTTTTGCAGGATCAAACTAATTTTTGACAGACTGACTTGTTTTGACATGAAAAGCATCGTTGCATAATTGTTTTTGTTGATTTGCATTTCACTTTTGAGAAATAACATATTCTAACATCTTTCTGGATACTTACAGCCATCCCATTTCCTCAACCCCCTTGCACATTTCTGGTAGAAGGCCAAACTCTTAAAATGAAAACAGAGACAAAAAAAGTAAATCATCTACCATCTAAGGGCCACGTTTGTCTGATAGTCTATTACGCGCTGTGTAGGCATTGTTGCAGTTAAGAGAGAGGTACCTTCCTAAGTACCTTCCATAACTGCATGTCAAGTTTACATGAAGAGCAGTGTTGCATATTTATGACTCTAAAAATTACATGACTACATAGGGGCGGATCCAGGATTTTTCTCAGGAGGGGGTGTACCACTAAGGAATTGCGTAACTGATTGGTGAGGTAAACAAATTTTAAAAGCCAGTACGAAGAAGAAGGCTTCATCTCAGGGGAGGGGGGAGGTGGTGTGTGCACCCCCTGCATCCTCCCCTAGATCCGCCCCTGCTACAATAAATAAATTACATATAAAAATTATGTTACTGTTTGAGCTGAGGCCGATTTGCTACAGCTTGACACCCTCACCCCTCTAAACCTCCCCTCCCCCACCATACCTACATGCATATTTATCCTCTGGGCCAACCAAACACAAGAAAATCTTATTTTCACTGGAAGAAGTAAGGGAAGTGTATGAGACTGAAACTGCTTTGTTTCACAGGATCCTGGAGGGGATTAAGCTTATAGACTGTACCCTTCATTAAATTTAATAGGGCTCAGCAGTATGGGACGTCCAAGCAAAGAATTTTACACAATAACCATCCCTTTCCAAAATAATTCAGCAAGCTAGTGGCACACGACGATATAGTAAGCCGAATCACTTTCGAAGCTTTGTTGAAAATTTCCAACCATGGGCAAGCGGAACCCAATAGGGATTTTCTTGTTTTTAATAAGCTAAAGCTTACACGTGCTCCAAAAACAGTAAGAAACGGCATCAAAAGTCCTGGAATACTAGCTTCAAACGAAGTCACAATGGTTTTCGGAAGAACAGCTTTAAGTTTTTTTGGTCTAAAAGCCATGAGCAAACTGAGGAACAGAATTGTTACTGAAAATTTCTTTGATTTACTTACCTGAAAAGTGGCCCGCCATTTTGATTCGAGCAACGATACACGAGTGAAACTGGAAATAGTAGTGCCAGTCTCTACGTTGACAACACAAGTAAAATGAATGCCTGTCGTTTTTTGCATTTCGTCATGTTATAAACAAAGTCCAGATCAGTGCAATGATTGCATTGCGGAAGTTTAGGCAGTGGTCAAGAGCGGTTGAAACCCCTCGAAACATCATCATGGCTAAAAGCTCTTTTCACACGACCAGTGATAACAAGGCAGAATTCCGTGACCTGCTGCACAAAGCAAAAAACGTGGTTGTTCTTACAGGCGCCGGTGCAAGCGCTAAGAGTGGGATTCCCACATTTCGCGGCTCTGGCGGCCTTTGGAGAACTTTTAGAGCTCAAGATTTAGCGACCCTTAAAGCCTTTCACAGGGACCCGTCATTAGTATGGGAGTTTTACAGTTACAGGCGGGAGGTGGTTTTAACGAAAGAGCCAAACAAGGCGCATTATGCGATTGCAGAGTTTCAAAAGAAGTTGAGAAATGAAGGGAAAAGTGTGACTGTCATCACACAGAATATTGATGAATTACATCAAAGAGCTGGGACGGAAGATGTAATAGAACTTCATGGTGAGTGACCGTTTCGTTGACTAGATCTTACAATATTTTATCGTCATCATCATCCGTTCTCGAAGCGCCAGTAGGCGCATAAGGCCGTCAATATTTTCTAAGGTAGTCCTAATGTAGTTGGTATGCGTGCTGATATAAAGAAGCCAATATACTCAATTGTAAAACTCTTCTCATAAGCTAAGGGGCCATCAACATATTCACTTGTTATGTCAACAGCACCCAAGAAGTCCACGATATATATATCCCAAGGGGGGGGGGGTGGCCAGGGGTGAGGGGGGACGCACTAATAGGCCAATTTTTGCTGGGTGTATGCCACTGGCCTCTTAGAACCCCTACCCTATCATAATCTATATTTCTGTGGCCAATAAATTATAGACCTCATCTGAGTCACTAAGTACCTTAGCACAGATGTTTCAGTGGACCTTGTTAAAGTTGTGTTTCAAGAACGGAATGTAATGCGAGCCAATTGCTAAGTAATAAAACAACAGTAGCAACTTTTTTGCTTTGAATCTTCCCATTTTTAAATCGCTACTTACCAGAATTTTCCTACCCTCAAAATCCTGAATTGTGCAACCCCATTCTAATAACTTTATCGAAAATGCAACCCCATCCATTGACACATCTCCAGTAGTACCCCCCTCTGCTGGTTATATCTATAGATGTTCAGTTCTTTGAGGTTTACTAGAACCCCAGGGGAGTTAGTCAAGGGGTGGGGTTTAAAGTCAAGAATATGGTCATCATGTATAGTGGCAGGGAGGCACTTTTATTTAATGGGTGTATTTGAGCAGAGGGAGGGGTTATCATAAAGCTTAAAAATATTGCAAGTTGCAGTCGCTTTGCTTCCTCGAGTTTTATGCCATGGTACTGGAGCTGGAGCCTGTTCATTTTCAGGTACACTGTTCAAGACAAGATGCATTATATGTGAACATGTAGCAGAAAACAGGAACAGCCCAATTGTCCCAGCATTGGAGGGAAAGGGGTGAGGGTACAGCCATATTGCAAGCTACAATTGGCAACATAATTAGTTGACACATTGTCTTTCAGTAGTACTTTTAGTGTACGGAATAATTTTTATCGCGCAGTAAACTGTGGAAAAGACCCCGCTCCCCCATTCAATCTTGTTTGTTTGTACCTCACAATCACAGCAATTGCCAAACAACATTGTTTGGGGGTGAGGGGGGCTGAAAGGACAAGCTAGGAAGGCAAAAAGGGATCACAGTGAGGAAATAGGGGGTGAAAAGGGTGAATGTGTCAACAATTTTGTCACTGATTGTAGGTGATATTTCATTATGCATTTTTATGATAAAACTGCAGCAGCTGTAATGCAAAACCCTCTGTATTACCATCGCGTTTTCTGACCAATCTGTGATTTTAGATCCTAAGAGCAAGCCTGCAAATAACAGTCAGTCATGATTCGGGCAATTGTCTGGTAAATTTGAGGTTTTGACAGGTAAAAGCTTAGCCTGGTCGGACACTCTGACCGGGCATTTCTGCTAAAATGAAAAATATTTTAACTGGAAATTTGTGGCCAGATATGGGACAAGTTATTTTGTTATACTGCCACACAATACTACGCATAAAAGCATTGTTATCGGTTTTGTTTTATTCTAATTCTGATAATTTTATCATGCACAGTGCGCCGTCTCAAATGTTATGTCGAATCGTAGACACATCACATCAGCGCCACTATTCCTGCGTGTTAATTTATGCATTTTGCGGTGGCATTGTGAAAGATCATGAAGCCCCATTTAGTCTGAATTACATTTGTCTGAAAAACTACTTAGAACTGAGGTCTTATCTATTTACTTGTTGTTTGTTACCACCAAGTGTTGTGGAATTAATTTTCAGTTGTGATACATTGACCTGATTAAGATATTATGGAAACTGAATACTCGGCCCAAATACTCACGTTTCGTTTATCTGAATGCAAGCGCTTTCAAAAACTTTAAAACCTCTAAAAGGTAACCAAATGTTTTTCTAGTCCATATGATCAAAACTCAGTTTAATTTTTAACCCTTTATAGTTGTTTTACATCTGTCAGTGTGGTCGAAATATAGTTTCCGTGCCACAGACATGTTTTTGTGAAAAGCGTGAATGTACAAATTGGTCACGCTTTATAGTCACGACCGCCTCCAATCCCACATTTTAAATAATTACACAAATTTTTTATTCAATTGACCCCAAAAGCTTTCAGAGGAAACTTGCTTTCAGAAAAAGTCGAAGAATTCATTTCAGTCAATTTTCAAGTCTCTGAATGTTATTGTGAGGTTTTATACTGACAAGCTGTCCACACAGGAGATTGTTTCATCCCTTTTCCTGTTTTCCCTGGATGTTGTGGGAAACTTGTTACATTGGAAACACTTGTGTGACTAGGGGTATAAATGTTTGTAAATTTGTCAATTTTCAACAGGTAAAATAATACCAGATGTAATGTAAAGGTCCCCTTGCTGGTGCTAGTAATGATTTTACACTCAGTTGACTTTTAAGCTATTTGAATTTGCAACCAATATTTTGGCGAAGAGTCTACACTGAAATACCAAAATGCCTCAAATGTCTCTTTTTAATGTCTAACGACAAACAGTTTTTTTTGTCCAACCAGACTGGCTTTTTGTCAGGTCAAAACTTGTCTTTGTCCTGACCTGCCTATCGACAAAAATTATTTGCAGGCTTGTAAGAGAATGAGCATTTTTTTCAGTACACTTTTGTTTGCCTTGATTACCAGAACTGACATTTCCACTTGTTCTTCTGTCATCAGTAGTTTAATGGTCTAATCTCTTTAATTTATTTACTATTTTGTTTGTTCATTCAATCCGTCTTTGTGTATTTGTTAAATTTGTTTCTTTGTTGTATTTTTTCTGTCATGAAATAATTTCTTCTTAGAAAGCCTGAGTTCTAAAATTTTACACTCAAAATTACTTTGCTGTAAACATGTACAACTATCATGGGTACTCTATCTATGCCTGCACTAACATACAGGAACTGCTGTCTACCTGATGAATGGCAGCCTTTCTTTTTGTGCCAGTGAATATAAGAAAGACCACATATTTGAACTTACATGCAGAGAAAGATTGCAGCAGAGCAATTTTTTATTCAAGCTTTGTTTTCTAATAATGGTGGCTTTCGACAAACAATTAAGAATAAAAAATCAGCAATAATAATTTTGAATGGCGTTTCGATGACTTGTTCATCAAATTCAATTCCTAACAGCTGCTTAAGTTGTGTGTACATAACTGCAATGATCATTCATGTCTTTGCGTCTTTTTTTGTTGAACCCATCAAATTGCATTTAATTGCATTAAAATCCCAACATTTCTAGACTTCTAAAACATCACTGATTGATTGTCAGTTATGAACCATAACTTTGTCATCTTTTGAAGATGGTAGAAAAACCTAGTTATTTCAATTTTGGTATCCAGTGCCCCAGATCCCGATGCTCAAGATGCTGAGATTCCAGAGGAAGATTTGCCTAGGTAAGAATAATTAGCCTCCTCACCCCTAAAATAGTCTCAGATGCAAGAATGCCACTGAAGCCCATGCACTTGTAAAATCCACCCATGGATGCCAACTCTCCTGGATTGTCAGAAAGTCTCCAGGTTACAGACTGAAGCTCGCGGTCCCTTTACAGGTCACCAAATCTCCCGGCTACAAAGGAAATAAATTTGCTTGAAGGACACTTTTTCACTTTTATTAACAGTAAACGAAGCACGGGAGCTGTACTAGGGGGAATATTGGACCCATGCAGGTCTTGACAGTATGGGCCAAACATAGTGAGTTCGGTAAGAATAAAGAGCAAGGTATATTCTCAGGGTAAAATTTCCAGTATCCTCCTAAGAGGGTCTGGCACAAACTCTTTGGTTAATGAGAGATTTATTACATGTTAACAAAAATTGTTTAGAAGAAATGGTAGAGAATCTTCTCTGGAAATGGTAGCCATAAAACTACAAGAAAAGTGAATGGGATCATTTGGGACAATACTACATGTAAGATTATGTTGTATCAGCAAAAGAGCAGTCTGATTGGTCACTTTTAGTTATTGGCCCAATCTGAACAAATTTACCCTGTCAAGACAGGTAACAAAGGGCATTACTTTTGTCAGGTGTGAGCAGCCCAACTGTGGGAGCTTAGCCCGTCCCCATGTGGTGTGGTTTGGAGAAAGCCTTGACCATGGTGTACTGAATGCTACTAATGCAGCTTTAGATAAGTGTGACATGTGTCTTTTGGTAAAGAAATAATCATTTTTTCCATAGTTTATTAGTAAATAATCTTGTTGTTTCAGTAGGGTCTAACTCAGTTTCCCACAAACAATAATAATTATTGTTTTTAATTATTTCTTTACATTTGAGGTGGAAATTACACACTGATTGTCATTTGAAACTTGCAGCTGTGTACATGCACTCATGTACATGTATTTGACTACACTTTTTGTCTTTTTTTGGAATTTGATCATCCTGTAGCCTTTTGAAATCTCTCATTGCCATTTTTTTTTGACAACCACTAGCCACAGCACAGTAATGGCCAAGTTTACATCACCTCAGCTAATCATTGGCTAAAGCTTGCGCATTAAAATGCCAATAGAATTCTCTTCTAAAGTGTAGTAGTACAATTCTACTAGTATACTAATGCAAATGCTGTAATCTAATTGGCTGAGCCATTGCACGTCATCTAGGAAATGGCGACATTTTTTTCATTTTTCCAAAGTTTTGAAGGAACATTTTGATGAGCATGGATAATTAAATTCCTGAGAAGTCAAAATGAAGGACATTTACGGTTTCTTGACATTTTAAAAAGTTGAAATTATTGAAAAAACTGATGCGCATACACACAACTTCAATTTTAAATGACAATTCAATCCGAGCGACCTTTTTCAGGTGCAAAGCTTAATAATACGTCAAGAAATAATGGGAAATTGTTATTTGAAGTAAATTTTAGTAAGAATTCTACTAATTAAAAACAATTAGATTATGTGCTCTCAATTTCTTTGAGGTGATAGTTGATTTGGCCTTTGGCCTCATCAACTATCACCTCATAGAAATCGAGAGCGCATAATCTAATTGTTAATTATGAACATGCATGTACACCTACAGGTTGGCACATCATCTGTGGTGTACCCTGCAGCAGGGTTTGCTCCAATGCTGGCTATGAAAGGCGTCCCAGTTGCAGAGTTTAACATGGAAGAAACTCCATGCACTGGAGAGTTCAGGTACACATAAACAGTGCTAGCTTTTTTGTCTAACATAATGGAAAGATAAAATGAAATGGCAGAATTGTCAAGATGGGTTCAGCTTCACTTATCCTTCATGACAAGTGACACCTGAGGCATGTACGTACATGTAGATGCAGTATCAGCTTCATTGTTCAATAAAATCTTTTTTCCCCTACAGATCTGGCATGAAATGAATCTAAATAAAATCATAATTGACCACTCCCCAGGCCAATGGAGACAAATGATGAGGTAACAAGATCCGGTTTTGTGAGGGTGGCTTGAAATTTTTTTCTACCCTAAGAGGTACCGATTCTTACATAACACAATATCTCCTGTCATATCTTTTTGGCTCAGTACCCTAAAAGGTACCGCAAGAGCTCCATCTGTGGACCTTTTGAGGCTGAACACCCCAACAGGTACCAAAACTGCATTTGTAAACTCTAAAAGGTATGATGAGCACCCCTGTCATTTTTGTATGGGAGTCCCTCCCCGCCCCAACCCGGGACAACCAGAGGTTTCACAAATACAAAAAACCCTCATTTAACTTAAGTATATCCGGTTCAATAGCTCTCAAGAATATGATGGACTAACAATTCACACTTCTTGTATTTGTACAGGTTTCATTTCCAGGGTCCAGCTGGTGAGACTCTGCCCCCATTACTTAATGAAAAATCAGTCTAAATGGACCTTCTTTGACAAACTTGATTTCTCCATCCCAGGATGGGTAGGATGGTCGTTATTTAACACATAACATGGTCTTATTAGCAACAAACTGAGGACCACCAAAATCAGGGAGATCACTTGCGCTATGCACATTTTCTACAAGGGTTTTGTTGAAATCAGTAAGGAGTGATGGCTAGCACAGGGGAAGTGAGAATTTCATCACTAGCAAATCTAGGCCTGTTCATACAGTGGGGATGCCAAAATAGTGGTGACAAAAGAAGAGGTCCAGGCTCCCCAACCATTTCCTAGATCTGCCATTGGTTATCTAGCCTGAAATGAAAAGCCCCCATGAGGAAAGATAATAAAGGATAATAATAATAAAGGATGTCAGTCATCTTCTGCCCTCAGCCTAATCCCTGCATGAGCAACACCTAAGTTCTGTGTGTTATAATTCCATCTGGTGATGTCACTTTATTATAATGCTGAGAATTTAGGTGCCTCTCGCGCGGGGATAAGGCCGAGGTCAGGAGATGACTGACAGGCTAGTTTACGCTACTGGTCATCCCTATGTGTCACCTTGCACAACAAAGTTTGGCTATAAAAGGGATGGTACCTCATGTGTTTTAAACCTTTTGAGCAGAAAATGCAAATGATTACTTTAGCAGTCATGAAACGTGGAGTCAAGTGTCCTGCAAACTGAATAATTCAGCTTCAGGACAGAACCAATGCCAAAAATATGATATAATTTTACCATGCCCAAATACGCAATTAGCCAATCAGAAGACTGGCTGACCAGCCTAATAAGGCAAGTTCTTGGCCAAATTTGGTTATGGTGAACACCTAAGCATAGCTTTTTGGGTACACTTGGGCAGTGCAGTTGAGCCAACATATGAACTCTCACTTGACCAAACTTGCTTGTTATGCTGCCAAAGTGTACCAAAAAGGTATGATTAGATAAGTATTCTTGGTAAAATTAAACACAATTCAGCAACTCTTGTAGAAAATACAGAGGTTCTTTACCAGCTATTTACAGTTTGATGGCAACTGACAATCGGGCGTCAGAATGGTCAGACCCTGCCAGGTCCCTTCTATAACAGAACTTCTTGTTGTTTAGGGGAAGTTAAAAAAAAAGTAAATAAAATAAACTCACAATCTATTCATTTTATTTTTATTTCCAAGAAAGTCCAGTCATTTCCAGCTAAGTATGATATAGATAGCTACAGATTTTTGCTTTGAGGTAAAAATCATAGCAAAGAAATGTATATCTATGCAGGTATTAAAGTTTGTAAGACATGTCACAAGTTTGTTTCTATTTTACAATGGAGATTGTTTACTCATTTTAGTAGGTTTAAAAATATAGCTAAAATAATTATTTGTACTTAAGTCTCTTTGTTACCTTGAATATCACAATGCAAACTTTACGATTTGTAAAATGGTTGGAGATTATATCATAAAGTGTCTCGCACTCAATCATGGCACTGCCGTGAAAGATACTGACTCTGTCATGAAGGGTAGTTATTCCATAACTGAACATAGACCGTTATTTTGATCACATCCTGGAATAGCTATAATTATTATCATGAAATTGTATTTCTTCTACTTGTAGTTAATAAAACTGGATTGAAATAACAAGACATTCTTGGTAACAATATCACAATGATTGATCCGCATTCAGGAAACATTGAAGGTGGCACGTATTCACCACCAGCACATTTTGAAAATATAATTAGTGCAATTTTATTAATGGCAATTAAATTACACTGGCTTTGCCTGAATGCTTAAAACATGTAATTTTTATTTGGTTTTCCTGGCTTTTATGTATTGTCATGTTTCTGCTTCTTTTTGTTAAAATAATGTTTCTCTTTTCTCTGTCAATTTAACATATAGCTTATATTTCACATTCATTTTCACTGCAGACATGTTCAGCTTGTAGTAAAACTGTATTTTGACTGTGATTGAACAGATTGTCATTCTGGCCCTTGCAATGACTGGTAATACACAGTTATTTGTCAAACATATAATTAGTTGTAAGTAAATAAAAACAATATGGCCAGTTCAAAAACTTTGCCCATAAATATTGCAATGTTTAGAGACAAATAAATGTTGGAGAAATTATTTGTTGGTCTATGAATATGATCCAGTCTTGACTGAACATTGTTCCTCTAATCCTGAAAAATAATCTTATCCACTCTAACATAATTATCAATCAAGTCTCTTGGCAAAGTCATGCCACTGTTAGGATGTAACCATTTTAGCCCTTAATTGATCAGTCTCTTGTTTCTTGTAAAAAAAAACAAACAAACAAAATCAAACTCAATTGAAACATGTATGCCACAGAGAGCAAAATAGTAACAGATCAATCAAAGACTTCACATAATCAAATTATCCTAAATGACACTGTGCAAAACATATGGACACCAGGAAGAAGAGTTCGTCTGTAGAAATCAGGGCTCAAAGGGTTAACTTCTTAACAAGATAGACTGCGGCATTTATTATAATCAGTAATTCAAACTCTTTTGATTGCAATGTACAGCTTTGTTATATAATGCTTAAGCCAACAATGGCTTTGTTCCTGCATGACTAGCAACTAATACAAAAGTTCTAAAAACTAGTTTGAATCTGACTATCAAACATAAATTGATACTAATTACATAACTGTACAATGTACGTTTATGCTCTAATTTACAGCTGACAGCCAAATGAACCTTTTCAGCCTCACAAGGCTTAATTCAGTTGACAGATCTTTCTATGTCTCAATGTACAAACGGCGAGAAGCTGTTAATAGTTATTATATAGACAACAGCAAGCTATTTTGCATTGTGGCAAAGGCCAAGCCATGAGATGTGTTGGAGAGCAAAGCAAGCCAGAGGGACTTGGCATGAAAAAAAGTGGCATTTGCCAACTTATCTCTTGCAGCTTCGCCTTTGCTTGTGCCACAGCATATGACAGCCTGGTCAAAGGCTATATTGTTTTTAAATCATGTTCTTGCTATGATTCATTGTACTCTTCTAAACCACCAACAAGAGAAAATTGAATGTTCATTTTTATTGAGGCTGAAAAGATTGCATGTTGAACTGGTGTCTTGGGTTCCAGCTTGAATAAAATAAATAAAATCTGTATTTTGAAAACATTTCTACAATTCATAGTAATTATTATACATTATCATTCTGATAATTGATTTACTGCACATTAGTTTGTTTGTTGGTTTTCCTAAAATCTAGAGATGCCTTTGCATGAAATAATTGATTATCAGTAGTTACTAAATTCATGGCTACTTTATCAAGTAGAATGTTAAAATTTGTCATTTTTCATCAAATTAATTCAAAACATAAATCTTAATTGATATCAATTTTGTGTCACAAACTTTTGCTCTCGTTTTAATCTCAATTCTTCCACTATTTTTCACTTTTAAATATTTTTGTTCCATTGCAATGTTATTTTCAGAACTTTTCACACTGTTGAGTTTTTGTTAAAACTAAACTTTTCTCATTCAAATTATCTGTTATCTTCTATCTTTATTGTGGAAGGTACACAGAAAGTGAAGCATTTCTGAAACACCTTTCATTAGTGTCTTTTTTGTGCAAGATCTTTCACAATTTTTGAAAGTTTTACTGAGAATTTTGGTAGTGTGGTTACATACTTAAAACTGCTGCATTGATATTTTGTTTTCACCAAAACTTGCACTAATTTATTGATTTTTTTTCCTCTGTGACCAGAAAAGATAGAGGAGACCTCTGGCTACTTTGAGCTGTTGTTAAGCAGGCAGCATTAGCTACGTAAGCTCTAGACTCTATGAGCTCATCTTGATTTATCATTTCTAAAGTGATTTTGTCATGTACTATGACTATTAATAATTATTGTCTATTAAGGACTACTTGGAGTTGATTTTGTTCTGTAACTCAGTGTTGCTTTATTTCAACTACCTTCCATAGTCTGCAATCTGCAAGTAAACAGTACGCATTTGGTTTATTAGCTTTTGATTAGGATGATTAATGGTAACCGCTTTTAGCATTATTTGGTAGTCAGAGGAATTGTTTGCACAAACAGAACTTACAGTGGTGAATTAAATATCAATATCTGGGATGAAACTTAACATTGGCACACCTTAATGACAAGGCAATTTTTTCTTCTTGAAAAAACAAGTTCTTCACCCTAAGTGAAAGTTAATTCTGGCCAAGTTGTTGGATTACCTGGTATCCTTGAAAGAAGGGTATCATTTCGTAAGGTTGCGGCAAGTATGGTGACATTCTCATCCTAACATTCGTACTGGCTGGTGGATAATAACTCACACTGCCTCCTCCAATACCACTTGTAGGCATGACACAGTTGAAGTATGTCGGTGAGTGAGGTACATACATGCCTGTTGGACTGCGACAAGCAGATGTAGCAGTTATATTGTCTGTGTGTCCATTCATATGTGTCCCATTTGGACTGGTGACCATGCCATTGGTCACAGGGTACGAACATGGATGACTGTAGGGAGTATTGTTGACTGATGTCATCTTAGTTTGATTGATTGTGCTGCTTGTAATGATTGAAGCAATGTCGACTCCTGAGCATGGAAACACTTCAATGTATCTCTCTCCCATGTGCTGTCTGTGAAGATCAGTGGTGGCTGTTTTAGCACATTCTGCAGATACCAACTGTACATAGGCATCTCCAGAGGGTCGACCCTTAGTATAAAGAAGCAAAATTTCAGTCATTGTAAAATGTCTCTGCCTGGACCACGACAGCCATTATTGCTACTACCCTGGATGGTATGCTAATCCATCACAAGTTAACCCCAGCATCCTCTTAGCTTGCCTTACAGTTTGCCCGTAACCCATTCATACTGCTGAATGAAGAGATGCACTGTGAGAGTAAAACTTACACCAAGTGACCTCTCAACTAGAGTTCCACACACTTACTATCAGGCAACTCCATCTTAAGGTGGAAAGAGGCTCTGCATCAGAAACATGTCTTTTCCAAGAATTCTTTCCCAACTATTCAAGTAAGGCTCAACCTGAGAAGCCTTGAATGCTCAGAGTATCACAAATAGTACTACAGCTTTATTATTTGTACAGTGATTGGGGTGAAAAGGCATCTAACATTTCAGACTAGTGTTTAAAGACTAAAATAGAACTAATTTTTGCATTTCGAGAGTAGCTATGCGAGACGTTGGTTTCTTCAAAGGCTTTTAACCAGATGGCCATTTTAGGTGATTTGTGGATAATCACTTTGAAAACAAATTATTTTATAATGTTCTCGCATTCTGCTTTATAAAATTATTGTTGACTTGGGATGACCTCAAAGCAAATTTTGGCATTTTGGGGTTTCTCCTTTTCAAATCCTGGGCAAAAGCCTGTTCTAAAGCTGTTTAAAGTTATCCCAAACTTTCAGAAGTGTCAGGACTTCTGCAAGACATACCCCATGTCTGGCATCTTATACAGAAAACAACTCATAGAAATAGATGTACTCTTGATAAAACTCACCTGGGTGTTAAAAACCATGTGAACCCCACCAGGAATGACGAATGCAGCATGCTCCTTAAGAAAGTCTAACACATCTTGCACTGTTGCCGAGAATGGCAGACCCCTTAGGCGCAGACAGTCTTTGGTGTTCATGCCATTAATGCATGGCCCGGGAAGTAAGAAAGGAGGGTGAAATGGTGGTTGTTGAGGAAGGGGTGGCAACATGATAGGTGGAAAGTTGTGCAAGAAGTTGCTGTAAGAATTCAGAACTTGCTGAACCTCACTTTGGGAACTACGGAACAGCTCAACATATCGGGAGCCCAGTGTGCATCTGTGCTTTCTTAATGCTGCACATCCATGCTCTTCTGTTTCAAAAAGAACAAATGCATCTCCTGTAGCTTTTCCAAAACTGTTTCTGACCATAAGGATTCCTGCTTCTCCTTTGAATACTGGTGCATCCTCATCAAAGAATTCAATCTATGGATGTGATACAAACATGAGCATTAACGAAATTGCAAGGAGTCAACAAACAAGTTATAACTCTCAGAACAACAAAATTATAACGCTATTTAGTTTAAAAAAGTCTAAAACATGCTTTTCAAACTACAAGCATCATGTTTCCACATACAAAACTGGTTCTTATAAGAGCAGAAATACTTCATTAGTTAACTAAGATTTTTCCTGTACATGTATGCTGCCAGTATGCCACCCGGTAATAAAGAACTCAAAGTCATGAGATGACAGAATTAATGTTTATTAATCAAACATTAATTACCGGTATTAGTTTGTTTATGAGGTTTTGAAGTGAACAATTTTTTTTTTAGTTTCAGGTATCTCTGTAACACTATGTAAAAAACTGTAATTCTCACATATAGAATTTGCAATTAACTATTTTGGCCATAGCAGAGACCAGCCTCACTATTTCTTGGATAAATGTAAACTATATTACTTCCTAACTAGCAATTGATCTACACTCTAGTACTAAATATTATCAAAAGAAGCCAAATTATATTTGAAAAAATACAGTGTAGCTCCAGGATGGGTTCATCCTTGTAACAAAGGGCACAAATTTAACTTGAACAACCTGATTTCTTCATTGTCATTTTAAGACAAGGGAACTCACAACTTCTGTCTCCTTGGTGTTGAATGGAAGTCCCCTCATTCTGATAATCACATCAGCCTTGTTCGAAACAAAGTTGGCAGCAATCTGCGTGACATCAACTGGACCTAGGAGTAACACTGTTGCTATTAACACTGTTTTAACATAACTTAATATATAAATTGATTACTATAAAAATAAACTGGGAAGTAACACCACAAGGAATTTTTTTTTTTGCTCGATTATGTCTTTAACTATGTACTGGTCAAAATACTGTCATAGCTTGTAGAAACAAAAAGGCATGTATTGAGTAACATATGTCCAGAATCTTTGTTAAAATTTATACCATTCATCCTGCAAAAAAAAAGAAACTTTTTTCCCCACTTTGTTCTAAGCATTTTAACATACCAAATTTGGTCCATATACATGCCTACTCTGCCCACTTCCAGAATGGAATCAACTTGTCATCAATTTCCACAATTTTACACAATCAAACTGGTCTTATCATGTAAAATAGTACGAATGATAAAAAAGGTTCAAGAAAAAGAAATTACCTCTGACAATTTTTAAGAAGTCCTGTGCTGTAGCTCTGTAAACCTGAATCAAAATAGAAATAGACATTTAAAGAGTAACTGCACAACAAAATGGAAGCTGGGAGGCTGATTGCTTGATTGAATACACCACAAATAAAGACAAAATAATGAAACAAACTGAGAATAGTAAAATTCACTGATAGGGGATCAAGACAGAAACATTTCTTTCTTTTCCTTATTTTTGTACGGATTTTCTTGGGAAAATGGTTTTAAATAAGGATGTTTTTCTGCATTGATCTTGAACTCTATTCCCATGACTTGCACACTTTAGTTTGCCATGACCAGTAACAAGTAAAACTAATCACTGATAAGCAGTTTGGGTGGTCCATTGTGTCAAATCACTTGGGCTGCATGCTTGACTGAATTTAAAGTGTTTACAAAAAATATTTTGAACATTTCTGCAGATCACCATAGGACAATGCACACAAAACTTAAAGTAATTCATTGCCACTCACCTCAATGTACCTTGTTCCAAGATGATGTTTGTGTCTTTTCAATGCAAGTTCTCTATGTTCTCCTTTCTCAAACCTTATAAATGCTTCACCATTTCTTCTTCCTTGGGCATTTAAACAAAAGGCGATCCCTCCCCTAATAATGGCAAAAAAAAAAAAAACATTATGACTAAGTTAAATTGTGTAATGATACCAACACAAGCAGCTATCACACTAAACAAATCCTCTCCCTGCGAAATAACTACAATTACTAAAAACTGGATCATTGGATAATGTAATTCGAGAGTTTTTATTGGCTTAGCCATCATGGGTTATGAGCCATTATACCATGCTCTACAAATATGGTTGCCGTACATGTGAGTTGGGAGCGTTTTTATTTCTATTTTAGTCTAGTTTTCTATGTTTTGGGGGCATTTTTAATAAAACAATCATTTTTCCACTCGTGCTTGTTGGATATGAGATGAATATAGCAAAGTTGGTGCTACGTGACTTGTTGGCTATCAACCATCTCATGTCCAACACACTCGTGGAATAATTGTTTATTATACAGTGGAACAGCTTTGATTTTAAAGGAGCTCAGTCACGGTAGTTTGAGTTACTATGGCCACATACAAAATTACCTTTAAATGGCAGGAAACCTGAAAATAACAGCTTAATAAGATATAAAAACACCAAAGACATAATGATAAACCATAAAGGAACAAGGATGACTAAGGATGGAGAAGATTAGCACAGACCACAAACAATGAATTTGAAAAATGGAGGCTAAACTTTTCAATATGCGCAAACTGTGACTGAGCTCCTTTAAATCCATTGTAAACACCACATATCAAATTTCTCCAGTTTGGTGCCAGTGTATTTCCTCTAAGAATATTTTGAAAAGTGAAAGTAATACATCAAATTATAATTTTGATTAGAGAATTTTTCATTTAAGATGCACAACAGACAAAGATAAAATTAACAACTCAATTTCATCTCCTTTTTTGCATCTTTATTCTACTGACTATGTGTCCTTCTATGTTTCTAGCTAGAAAAGTTAAGCCAAAGAGAATTTTGAGCAATTATGCCAGTAACAATCAATTTTATGTTACTTACTTTAGGATGTTGAGGCCTTTGAAGAAGTTTGCAACATCTTGATCTGATGCTTGCCATGGAAGACCTCTCGCTCTTAGAATTGTGTCATCAAGTACAAGACCAAGGCTGATGAAGAGTATTAAATAAATATATTAATAATAATCAAAATAATAATCAAAATAATCATAATAACAAGTAATAGTAATTGGACTGAGTGGAGTACAATTCAGGGAGTAATCACGCGAGTAATTTCAAAATCAGACGAGCGCGAAGTGCGAAGCCGATTTGAAATTACGAGCACGATTACTCCCTGTATTGCACGACATGAGGTCCAATTACTAATTAATCGTATCTAAAACAAATTTCAGAATTAGGAAATGTCTCTTGAGAACTTCTTTTGTGTGAAAACATCTGTAACGCTTTTCAAAAGTTTTGAAAACAGTGCAAAGGAAGCCATTAAAGCGCACGTAATTGACGTCCAAATCGTGTGGGTACCCAATTACAGGTGTCCAATTATGAAAAGTTCAAATTGGATACCTGTAATTTGATACCCACGTGATTGTATGCCAATTACGTGACAAATAGGCGCCTGGAGAACCAATCACGATCGAGAATTTTGTTATAGATACGATAATAATAATAATAATAATAATAATAATAATAATAATAATACTTTATTTATATAGCAATATTTTGCTTTAGCTCAATAGCTCTTTATAATAATTACAGTCCAAAGTTTACAATTACAGTTTTACAGTTATAGTGGAAGCTAAAAACGTTACAAATTTATTAAGTATTTCTCAGTTACTCTAATAATAACTATGTCACATGCTAATCTAAATTATAATACCAATTCATAAAAAACTTCCAACTTTTTTGGAGTTGAAACTTAATTTAAGACATTAAAAAAATTCTGCGAAGTGTGAAGTGAAAAGTTCTATTTTAACAAGGGTGCTCAATTCATTCAATGGATGGTATCTGTAGGGTCCCAGGTGGATGTTTGGAAGACACTGAAAAGACTTGGAAACAGCCAGATAAAGGTTATAAGGTATTCCCACAAAAGTGTCAGTTCTCCTAAACTTTCTATTATCTCTTTGGAAAGAAAAAGAAAGCTAGCCATTTCTTTTGTGAACAAAGTTCTGCTCTAGTGTGAAATAAAACTTACACAACTTTGTTTAGTTTAGAAGTAATTAAAATATTCATAAAACTAATATAATAATTATTTCCATGTTAAATATCTTATATTAGCTTTAACTAAAAATCAAACTAATAAAAGAAACAAAATCACTAACCTAGTGAGAGGAAAAAGTATTAAAGAAAAACAACAACAACTAAAGTACCAGTAAGCAAAATGGAATATACATCACATTTTATTTACATTAATATTATTAAAACTACAAAATGTGTAAATTGTTCCAGAAAATGTCAATATACACCTCCAATGAAACTTTATCTGGTAAATGAACCCTCTGAAAATTCCAGTTTTGGTTCATCCCTTTCTTTAAAAATTCTAGTTTTTGAGAGCCCCCTCTCCCTTGGAATTTCCAGTAACACTCCTTGGGGTGGGCATGGATATTTTCTAGAACCACACAATGGACTAATATCTCAAGGTACCAACTTTTTTGTTCGCAAAGAAGCACCATACCATGGTCCAGGCTCATACTTCCCACTGATCTTTTCAACATCTTTAAACTTGTGACCTGACAGAACAAACATGTGAGTGACTTAAGGATTCATGAGACTCACTCCATGTGACTCTCTCATGAGTATTTGAACTGTTTATGAAATTCCAAATATGTGCAATTTATAATATTTCAGCTGAATTGGAGAGGTAATGCCTGTCTTCAAGTGCACATTTATATACCTAGCTCAGAGTGTCTGAGAACCAATTGCTGCTAAATGTGAGAATTAGAAGTTATCCTAGGCTTAAAGGCATTTTCTTTAAGTATCCCTTGAAGATCATCACCCAAAGAAAAACACAAAGGTGAAGAAAACTGAAACCAGTTCCTGATAACTTGTGATAATAGTATTATAGATCAAATTCAAAGCTGATGGTAATAGGATTAACGTAATCCCTTTTTAAACAACCAGGCCACCAGATGGAACAAGGCACTGTTAGTGAAGTGCCTTACACAATAACGCAACAAGGAAGTTGTGTAACAGGAACAAGTCTAGGTTCCTTTGACAGAAATTGACCAGTATTTTGATGAGTTTTTCTTTTTGGAGTTTTGGGAATTTCACATATGCTGGCTAGTTTCTGACTGTACATCGCAAAAGTCTGTTAGCTACAGAGTACATGACAGTGGTGTCCCCTCACACAAAGCAATTTTTGGTCTCAAGGAAGCTTTTAGGAATTCACATTAAGGAGACAGGTGTGAACAACATTTCTGCCAGATCATTAAAGAAACTGGGATACCAGTAAAAGGTGCTGCTATGTTAGTGTTTGTTGTATAATGCTGGTATAACATTTCATTCAAAAGCTTCACTCTCTTAACTTTGATTAGTCTCATAATGTAAGCAAGCAGTTGCTTTAAAACTGTCAAGCTGGCTGGTAAGACCACTGAAACTAAGGGATGTTTATCGTATATAACCATGACAACCAAATATATTGAACTGCTGAGATTGGCTTCTTTCTGTTGATGGCAGATAAATTACTTAGCTGTCATCAATAATTAGAGAAAGCCAATCTCACCAGGCTAGGATTCCACAACATCTTCACATGCCATTGCTCAAACCACATCACAGTGCTGGTTTTATTTTTGCACCATTAAATGACCAAATGTTGATAGGCAACACAGATCATCAATGCTTATGCTTGCAAGTGAGATTTGCACTTGTAACATTATTTTGTGCATTTGCATGTTGACTACAAATAAAGCGATATGTGCATGGCATTTTCTTGTCTCCAGAAGTCCTGCTTAGATTTGCATAATAAACTATTAATTAAAATTTTAAACAGTTTTCATATTGCATTAAATCATGGGTGAGGAAAATGTCACTTTTGCAATGTTTAAATTGTGGCTGGTAGCATTTCTTTGTAGTAGACAAGCATTTAAACCCATACAGGCATAGAACCCAAATCAGGTATAACACATAAAAAGTACATTAATGTCAATCAAATCAAATGAATGTGTATAATTACAAACACAGTATATTGTGTCCCACTGTCACAAATCTTACCTTCTTTGATGAGATACTGAACCACACTTGCCATAAGCTTGCAATGTTCCAGACCGGCTGGGTTGTTGTTATTTACATCAATTTTACAGTCTGTCAGAAATATTAAGGGAAAACTAAAAGCATGCCTTCAAAACATACACAAACAAAACATTTCAACTTCCTTGAACCATTTTGATGTTCTCAAAAGTTTAGAGAATGACTTGAAGAACAATTTTAATGTTTACATGGTTAACAAGGAAATGATATTTCCAAGCTAGGAAACATGTTTAACTTTTCAAAGGAATTTGATATCGTTATTTAATCTGTAAACCTCATTTCTGTGATTGCACATAACAAATGTGTGCTGCAGGCCATCATAGGGAACTGAACCCTGCTCATTACTTTGAAATTGCATGATCCCTGCAATTGCAGATGTGTATAATATTTCAGGCAATAGCAGTTCCACATTTGGCTTACAATTCTGTGATTGTCTGCAATGCAATCATCTGCAGTCATACTGTGAAGCCTCAGAAAGGGAGGGTGTTACTAGAGGGGGGGGGGGGGAGAGACCTTTGTTGACATCTTTAAACATTGACTCTTACTGACTTGTAAACAGTGGAAATGGCAAATATGTTGACAATACAACAGAAGTTCCAAATGTAAATGAAGAGCATGTCTTAGCAGACAATAGGAGAGTTGATGCACAAAATCTTATTTCCCAAAGGAGGGGATGAAGCTTATCAAAGAGGGGGGACTTATAAAAAAAATTCCACTTTCAAAAGGTGGGGTGATTTTTTAGAGTGGGGGGCAACTAGAACTTTACAGTAATCAGTCAGTGGATGGAAGCTCTAGCTATTAAACTACCTTGAAAATGATTTAGTATCTTAAAATCATGCCTACAAGTAAATGCTGCCAAAAGCTAACAACCTCTGTAGCCAGGGTAGAATTTTCCCCTTGGATTGGGGGTGGGGAGGGTAGAGTTAGGAACTGTCTATCTCTTTAAGTCTCAAAAGCGGTCAACATCATAGTCGGTATATTTTCCTTTCTAAGTATAATCCATGGCCAAGAAGTTGAAAATAAACAAACAAAAAATGACCAATAACCTAGGGAAACTACCCTGAAATAAGTTGACAAAGTCACAAATTACTAACATCAAAAGAAATGGTTGGAAGTCAGTAAAAGATGATTATTATCATATACTTTTTTTGGGGGGGGGGGGGTGGGGAGTAGGAATTTTTCAAAACAAGAATCTTTGTCATCTTCAGGTTCCACAAGATATACTTGTTAGCTTCTCCATGCACCACTTTTTTTTCTATGGCTTGCTTTGCACAATTTGTTTTAGTTTGTGCTATGCAAGACTATGGTTTGGCAATCCCCTCCAATTATGGTCCATACCTAAAGAGGTTACGTATTTGGGGCTCTAAGTAAACATTGCCAAAAACATGACCACCATCAGCTTCAGGAAGGATACATGAAGCCACTTCTTCAAGGTCTTTAAAGTCAGAATCATGCTTCACCACCTTTCTGACTTCCTTCTTAAGATCATAAAAGCTATAAAAGTGTTGTGACAACTTGGCTTTCTTCCTGCCGGCTTCCAAATGTAAGTGATGTCTCAGTGGGAACTGTCCATCTGTCACAAGACACCACCTTTCCCCTGTGCATGTCAGAGTCTCTTCAACAAAGTTGTCAAACTGTACAAAAAAACAATTATAACATTATTTATTTAGCCTTGGAAGGGAAGTTGTAGTCACAACAAGACAACCTACGACTTGTTGCATTACTGTCTTGTTTAAAAGGAAATCCCACTTTTCGTGATTCCGATAACAAAGAAAGTTAAATACTTTGAAAGTCTGTTACATTGTTTAAGCACAATAATGTAAAATTACTTTTGAACTCAAGTTTTTATCCATTTTTGATGAATTCATATCCGCTAATAAAGCTTATTAGATATATTGTAATTCTTCTTAAGCCATATCATTTTGAGAAAGAAACCTTAGGAAACTATAATAAGTCACCTAAGAGATAAACAGTTTCTCTTAAAATTAATATTGGTGCTTTGAGAGCGGACAGGTTTAACACAAGTAAATTAATGAGCCAGAAGATTGCTACAATCATCACTTCTGCTACAGATTAAATATCACTCTCGTCACTTTTTCTGAATGCAGATACTGGTGGTGGAAATTGCTTGCTTGTTTCCATTTAATATGTTTGTAAACCAAGCTATACCCTTCATTCAACATGAGATGTAAAAATATTTCGACAGACAAGGTGTCTGTAAATTATGGAAATAAGTAGAGATTAACAACCGAAGGTTATCAGTCAAGTCTTCATCTAGAGAACGCTATCATTATCAAAAGCTTTTATCATACAATAAAGAAAACACTTTACACTTATCAAAATAGAGAAAGGTAAAACTTAAAATTGAAGAGAAACAAACAGTTTTCTAAAAATTAATTATGAATGAAGGCTTGTGGCAACAAGCTTTTTAAGATCTTGGGAAGAAAAGTAACTGTGCCAAATTAGAATTAGCCAGTGAAAAAGTACTATTAATTTTTATGACCAACCACTTTAGCATATTTTTAGATAAAAAAACACTGAGAAGCTATGCAAATATATCGACCAATAATCTCCATACGTTGACAATACTAACTGTCAATCACTTGACGTTGACAGATTTTGAGGGGTTTCCTGTTAGCCGCAATTGTAGTGGCAAAACAATAGAGGGGACAAAAAAATTTCACGCAGTGTGATATTTACAGTGGGTACTGGAAATCCGTACATTTTTGTTATTCACCGAAGAATACCAAAGAAAATAGAAGCGTCTAGGTTTTGTTCTAGAACAATACAGCCGCCCACTCGCGCTAAAGGAGATTTGAAACGTTTCGATCAGAACGCCAATGCAAATTTCAGCGGCAACGAATCGAAGCGAATGTAATCGACTAGAGACACGTTCGGAGAAATTCTCGAACGAGGATGATTTGATTATGAAAATGATCCTTCGAGAATGTAGCCAATTAAGACTTATTCTTAGAGCACGCGTGCGACGAAAGCGTTCTTTTGGACTAATAAGCGAACGGGCATTTACGTGACACTCAAGGAACAATCAGTCGAGACTTGAGATTTATTTTGGGACGCGTTTAGACGCGATCGCAAGTGGAACACATGATATCGAACAATCGATCGCGCTGTTCTCTAAGTCTCGACCCGATGTGATCTCCAATTTCTAGCCTTCGAAAAAAAATACTAACAAGCCTTGCGAGTGTGTACAACTGTTGCGCTTTCCCGTATTTCCGGGGAAACCAGTAAAACCGTCTAAACACGAATTTGAACAAGCGAATATACCATTGGCCCAAAGAGAGCTGTATTAACACTTTCATTCTAAACTGCCGATAAAGATCATGAATATTGTATACGAAGGCGATAGTGAAAATAATATTTCATGCGCAGGGGGGTTGTACGGAGGGAAAGAAAAATAAAAACCCGAGATTTATAACAACCGGGCACCCAACGATTTGGAAACTATGGGAATATGCTTGGCCACACAAGTATACGAGAGATCAACAAAAGGGAAGATAAAAGCTGTTTGTATTTTTTTTGGAATATTCAATACGTACTGGGTCGTGGAAATTTGGCCCCATACACTCTTCCCGTCGCGCTTTCTCGGTTTGTCCGACCGCCGCAACCCAAGATACAATCTCTGATCTTGGAAATATTTACTACACAAAACCTCATGAAAAAACCTTGTTAGAATTAACTGTGAGCCCTTTTTAATATTTCATTCCCGCGGAGTAGTTTTTTTTTCTCTCCCGAATTGAATTTCGAGCGGCTCAGTGTCTCCGTCTCGAGTTTAGCGCGCGACCAAATCCTATATTGTGGGCCCGTCTCCCTGTTTACCTGGGAGATCACAATGGCAATGCCGAATGTACAAAAAACAAGTACTGTTTGATCCTGTCGAGCGTTTAAAAAATATATCTGGTGAAAATTCTTCGGCCCTGGCTGGTTGTCACTGTGTCTGTGTGATTCAAAACTCCTCAAGCGTGCGAACGGGATCAAAACACGCCAATGAAACATGTATGAATTTTACATGACATATCTTGAAATTTTCCCTCCTCTGTTTTCGGCCACAAGCGCTGTTCCGAGGACGGGATAACGTCAGGGACGACAGAGAACGGAGGATTTTAACAGCGACATTTTCGTGTCTTGTTGTTGATCGAACAAAAGGAGAACGGAAATGAAGGATTAAATACATACGAGTGGTAACGTTACCTCTTCTAAGGCTTCCCCGAGTTGTTCAGCTTCAGTGGTCACAGGCGACTTGGCAGTGGGTTGTTTTAACGCATCGTTCGCTCCAGACAGGCCCGATTTCACAACACATCTATGCACGGAACCCAGCTAATTCGGCATAAACGAACACAGCGTTAGAATTATAATTCACATTACATTGTTCTAACTTCACATCGCCCCCAGAGCCCTCGAGAATTTTTTTTCGCATCCGGCAAAGGGAAACCCCGACACAGCTTACACAATCTAATAACAAGTTTACCGCAAGAATTTTTTTACCTGGTTTGATTTGACATCGACAACGATCCACGAGATGCCAGTGATGGTTTCTTCCTCGGTGTCCGATTCTTCAGCCGGTAATCTTGTGGCAGTGCAGTGAAAGCACACCAAATGCTCGGGAGAGCCCATGTTTTCCCTTGCACAGGGAACGAATCAATGAAATGTTGTTCTTGAGTAAGTGTGAGTGGGAGCAGAAAACCAGCCGGGTCGAGTCACATGTCACTGAAGATACCGGCAAATACTGGCCGCTGATTGGACGCCCGTTGAATCGGGGGCTGGCCCACATGCCACGTGGCTTTAGAATAATTACCACGCTTCGCTGAATTCTGACTAACACAGTTTCCTTCGCTAGAGACGAGTCTTAACCCAGGCAACGGGTTTACCCTCTCCGCTATTTGAGAATAAACAATTTTCGCGCGCTCATAAAAGGCTCATTTCATAACAGGATGTGCGCTGTTTTGCTCGCAAACGACGCTTTTAAATTTTAATTGGTCTTTCTGGCGAAGATGATGTGAGTAAAAAGTGACAGATAGAACAAGAGGCGAGCCACTCAGCGTATCACATCACTTCCCTGAACTGGCCTCAAACTGGTCCGTTGCCAGAAAGGCGAGCGAGCGAGTGGACACCCTTATAAACAAAAACAGCATTCGTTTTCTACAACACAATGAACTTTTCACTTTCAGTCGTTTCACTATCCTGTTTAAACTTAAAATATCTTAAGCTCTCTTTAGAGCGCAGTGTTACCGCGGTTGCACTTGTCGTTGCAAACAAAACCTGGACGAAGCGCGTCGAATTTAAGGGGAATAAACTTAAACATGTCTCTGTTACTCAAATTCGCACTCCATGGGAATATTCTACCGTCGTTTATAATGGCTTTTTTACAGCTTTCCAACGTGTAATTCTGCAGTAGAAGTAGCACCTGTTATCGCGGGTTGAAAAACGTTAACCTAAACAGAAGTGAGAAAACCCTAAATTTTTGTCACAACACTTATCAACGACCAGGAACTGGGAATGAATGCAACCTCGTTGGCATGGACTGGAGGCACGAAAGCGCTAGCGACGCCATTTTTTTTTTTCGGGCGGATAACATGAAGCAAACTGTAATTTAAAGAATGTTTTTTCGTTCTAGTGATGTTTAGGGTTCGTGCTTTTGTCCTGATATACTTGAACGACTTAGAACAACAATGTGAACTGAAGAACATCCCGGATAAGTGACAACAAAATGTAAACACGAACGGACCTCACGAAAGGTGCTTTGGAAAAGAATTATCTTGAACACGATCTAAAGAAAGGCCGGCACAAAGATGTTTATAAAAGGCTTTTCCGATAATCCTTTAAAACAGAAACGCGCTAATATAGATTTCGAGAGAAGAAAAATATACTCCACATTCACGCGAAGTTTAGAACCACTATATTAGCTTCATAAATAATTTCCATAAAATTTTACGCACGCACGCCCCTGCAGAGCAACATTCTGCGTCTTGCGCAAACTACAGCGATATCTAAAAAAAGTTAACTTGAGCAGACACTGATAAGTTACAATTTCAAAACCAACTCCTTAGAACTGCTGACGGACGGAAATAGTTAGTGACCGGATTTAACTTTATTTGGCAGATCAGTTCGTATGATTAGAAGCCTCGGCTTCCGATGTTTTCCCGCCTTATAAGGTGTTCACGACCTTTCAATTCCCTATTGAAAAAGCCACGATATTAAAAGATGTTTTTTTTTTTTTAAGATCTAAATTATAGTATGTTAAAAGGGATCAGTCCGATACTTAAGCATACATCAATAATAGATCTCTGGCGCGCAAAAAAAAAAAATCTTGTAAAGAGGCAAAAAACAATAGTTTCACCAGATCATAGCACTGTATAAGGAAGGCCTCTTCGTGAGGAAGTTGTAGAAAACGTGTAAGCTGTCAACTTCGACTTCGTTCGGTGATCGAGGGAAGAGATGTGTATATTTAAAGTCGAATTAAATCAGCTGTTTAACTGTAAGTTCTCTTAATAATGGACAATAGTTCTTTGTGACAAACTCTTGTTTGAAATTTCATTCGATGGTATTTGACTTAAGCGCTTAAAAAACGATAAAATCGCGGCCAGTACTATTGGATTTTTGCCTGTGACACGAATAACCAATAATGAATATTTTACTGGCGAGTTCGTTACCTCGAGTTACTATTAGCTGAATAAATCGTCTGTAAAGCTAAACAAATATAATAAGTAAGTCGGGATTCGTTAGAAATCTTTTGAATTCAAAACAGCTCGGAGAAGCGAGCGAAGAGGAAAAAAACTTCAGTGTTTATCCGACAAGAAACGTTTAATATCGCATAAAACAAATTGCGAAAAGAGAGATGAAAAGAAAACATCCTGTTTCATAAGAAGGCCATCGACACCATCGACAGAATTATAATTATAAGAATATTACACAAATACATCAAAGATGATATATGATTAATAAACTTTTTATACTGCCGAAGAAAAAATAGTGATCGGTACGTAAAGTTTTGAAGCCAGGGCAAAAGGCAATAAGGATAATTTATTTAAGTTTATAGTCTAATATTCTCTCTTAAACCTCTCGCAAACTGAAATTTCCACCGGAATCTAAGCGAAGAAGGAAAGGTAAATTTTCCCCGCGTTTTTGTCTTAATAAATATAAAATAATATTCAGTGTTGCCGGAAAAAAGGAAAAATTTACGTACTGTTTACTTCGCAGACTAATTCCTTCGGCATGGCTAGATACACGACGATGTAAAAATCTTTCTAGCAAAATTTTCAAAAGGATAGATTTTTCCTGGTTAGGACGTGTCGTTAAGGAGCCGACTTAATTCAGTAAAGCAGCTCTTGAATATATTAGCAACGCTATTTACCAACGATAGAAAACCGGCCCGCTTTGAGCGACTCGTAACAAATAGGAAAAAAACACATATAAGAAAGTTGAAGGTGAAGAAGACTTCTTTACGAGAATGGTAATAAAAGACTATTTTTCAAAGACAGACAGTTTCAAATTGTATCGTTCCCTTCTACTTAAAAGTGTTTAAATTGCTCAAGGGTTTCTCGATGCCACGTAAAATATCTACATTTGATCGTTGTGGCAAGTACACCATGGCATCAAACCTACAAATCACATGTACTAGTGTCTTGTTTGATCACAGACAATCAAAAATCGAATTTTACTCGATGTCCGTAGCTTTAAACGTCAGTACTGACAACGTTTTGCAGTGGCATCATACGCTCTTACCACAGTACAGCGAATGAACTGTGTTGTCGACAATTCGAAGTTCGCCGTTTTCCAAAGGAAAAAATGCCGAGAATTCGCCTTGAAAAATGTTCCCTTTGAAATTTAGTAGATTCTCCCGGTAGCAGTTCCTTACATATAACAGTACCATTTTCTGTTCTCTCGTAGTTAGCAGGGTAGGCGGGGAGGGGGGCGGTGGACCTGTTTTAATGAGATACCCCTGGGGATACCCCGATATTGGCAAGGATGTTACTAGGGAACCTTTCGTATCCCGACCTGGGCAAGTCGTAATTCGTAGTGCTGTATTGTGATTAGACAATATCAGTCAGAAATTGTTTGCGCATTTACTGCCTAGGATTTGACTTCGATTCTTCCACCACCTGACTTAATCAAGCAAAATACACTCCTTGACGGTTACATTATACGAAATACAGAAAAGATTGGATTCAGTCCGGCACTACAAAATACACTACAGTGAAAATTGGGAAAACTCATCAACACGCTAACAATTCAATCGCCTACGTCATGGTTTCCTTTAAGGTTTATAGCAGAAAGGCCAATGGGTCTTATAGACAGGGTAAACTCTTTGAACCGAGCTTCTGCGTAACAAAAAAAAAATTCCTCAAGACTGTCAAACCAGGCGGGCAAGATCGTTCTCACTGGCAGTCAGTTTGCTCCGTGCTCTGGTCACTACATTTTGACGCATTTTGCCCACAATATGTTTAGAACCATTTGAGACTAATACGCAATGCCAAACCAGAGTCAAAAACCTACCCCATTTCAGGCCAAAATGGTTATACCCTTTTGTCAGATCAAAACCGCTTAAAAACTACACCTTTTGCACAAACCCATAAAGCTCATATAAGGGAGTACCCCCTCCCCGCCAACCCCGGTTTAGACTTTATGTGTCACATAGACATAACAAGGTTGAGCGCGATTGTGCTTACATGTACCAATGGACGGGATCAAGCTGCACTACTGTTAAATGTATTGTCTACTATGTATCGCATTGAAGCATTCCGTGTTTTGTACGAAAAAACAGTTCTCACAGTATCCGAAAAGGAAAATGACTTGTAATCATGCCGCTACACTCTGGATAGCGTCTCGTGTATTGCCTCACAACTGAGACGAGTTGACGAAAGGCGTTTCGAAAACGCGTTGCAATACACCGATATCTACGTCGAGTTGTGTTACAATGTGCAACGCACAAGTGCTGCGAAATTGTTGCGCAAAATAGATGAGTTTTCCTTCTGGCTAATGTGTTGCACAAACCAAATTGTAACGCAACTTGCGTCTCGTAAACAAAATATGCCAAAATGGCACAACGAATTGCGTAAAATGAGCTTGTGAGCAAGAGTGTGAATTATGTATACTCCAGAATCCGATCGATATATTACTCTGATTTCTCTGACAAAACGAGATACAAGAGTCAGTCACAAAGAGATTTGAACTCGAGGATGAATTTTTTTCAAGAGTCGCCATTAAAAAACAGTAAAAAAAATTGAGTGATTAAAGTTACGTACATCCCTATAATAGTGTCTTTGCCCTTGTCTAACCTTGGGCCGAGTCTAGGATGTTCGTGAAGAATAAAGTTGCTATAACACACCGCTACTAAGCTGGGGAAGCCTCAACACTGTCTGAAGTTCGACCCCATGTTGGGTATTTTCACGACTAAATACGAGAGAAGGGGGAGAGAGAACGATGTGTGCATCCTGCCCGTCAACCGGGGGTCGTTAAAATAAACACCCCTTCATGTATGACACATACAGCATATACAAACCAAAACCGAAACAACCTCGTTCCCAGGGTTTCTCTGGGATCGAGGTTAAGAGGACAATGTTAGCACGAACTGACTGAGAGAAGTGAGGTTGCTAATCATTCAAAGTTCACAACTATCTACATTTAATTTAAAGGGGGGGGGGGGGGGGGAATTGCCCGGATATAATAACAGATTCCCAATACTTTCTCTTGAAAAAACACATGCAATCAAAGAAGAGAATTCATATTTTGATCTTGAGACTAAGAAAGCAAATTCTCAGTCCTCCTATCAGTTTCAGCTAAAAATAGCTAATTAACTACGCTCGTATTACCCAAAGTTGTTTTTGACAGTATTTATTTCTCAACAGATGTATGCTAACTTTCAATCCAAGGTTACTGCTTTTCTTCCATTGTCTTTTCACCAAAATTGTCATCGCAAAGCGAATAACACCTTTGCTATCAGCATTCATAAATATATTTAAACGCGCGTCATAAATTCTTTCCGCAACTCTCGTCGGTTTTCCTTGAATTCGAAATTACTAACGGGTACCATTTCGGATTAAAGTTTGAGTTTTCTCGTAGGCGTAACACCCACGAAAACACTGCCACTTAAAGTTAACAAATTTATATAAAGGTAACAAACAACAGTCACATTGTGTAGCTAAAATACAAAGTTCCACATCCCTTTGTTTGTTCGACAACAAAAGTTGCTCGTAGTAACAGCCCAGTTTGGTTAAGAATGTAAATTGCGTAAATTTTAAATGAAGTTGTATTGACTTTGGTTTTTAGAGAAGTTCATATAATGAGGCTATACGAGTTCAAAATTCAATTGAGTACATATTTCTTATGTATTTTCGTCATTAAAGTTTCATGGCTTGCAAAGACAACTGTGATTAATATTTTAGCGACTTTCTTTTCTAACATTAGTTTTCGGTTTAATGCTACATTTGTTTGAGAAATGGCATTAAGGTTCGAAACACGAAAGACTTAAAACTACACAATCAAGAAATTTATCTTTTAAGAACAAAAACCTTTTAATGAAAAGTTCGACTGTTTTAAGAAATTTCCAGAAATAGCAAAGGTTTAGAAAGGTGTTAAGCAGAAATGATTCTTATCATTGATAGAAATTGAATCACAGAAACAGAACCAATTAAAAATTCTAGATGTGAGGAAACATCTTGGGGTTTGTCAGGACAACTGAGAAAAGAAAGCTTTAGGGCTCGTTAACAAAAATACAAAAACAATTCTACGACGGGCGTTGAATGAACAGTTTGTTAGTCGCGTTCTGACGTCACCAAGCGTTCACCTGTCAATCGAGCCAATGATTCAAGGCAAGCAAATGGTTTCAGTGACGTCATGGCACTGTCAGAAACCATGCAAACCGGTTATTAGCGCGTGTGATAAATAGCTTCTTTCAAACCAGAATCTTCGATTTAGAAATAAAAGAGTAAACAAAGAGGCAGACCGCGTGATTCACAGCTTTTGTAAACAACGATATACGTTAATCACAACAAGCGTGGGTATTACAAGGGTTTCGTTCGTCATCAGAGAAATCGCGTTTACTTCCTTCCCAACAATTATAAAACTATGATTAACAAATTGTTGTTATTATTGTAAAGAAACGTCTGTCTTTACTCCACAATTTACGCCATTTCCATTGTAAAGGCGGTGCAACTCAACGTCAAGAGCTACTTGTCTAAAAAAAATCTGAATTTGTGGAAGGACTTGAATCTAAACCCCGCGTCAGGTCGTTGGGAAACTAAAGGAAGTTCGTAGAGAGCCATACTGTCCAACTCTTTCAGATACAAGTCAGGTTGCCCTGAGCAAGTAAAGAAATAAAATAAGAGCATGGCGCACGAGATATTCACGCACGAGATATCCACGCACGAGATCCTCACGAACGTGATTGCCGTGGTTTTAAATTGTTACAAAGGAAACCCAGTGTTCAGTCTATAGGGAATTTATTCCAAACAAGTTCACTACATACAACTTTCGACAAAAACGTTGTCCAACTATCGACGACTTTTCTACTAGAAATTGATGTACCTGACTTACTTTATAAGCTAGTGTAAATGTTACCTCCAATTTACAACTACCCAATGTTAAGTAGAATTTCAAAGGAAGCCTGTGGAGATACGTAGGAGTCTGAACCATCTTGAGTTAAATGGTACCTAACAATATTGACACGAACCCTACATAAGAGTAAGCCGACCAGTATGGGCCGTATCATCTGGATTTGAAACGTTTTTGAAAATACGAAACTGAGAAGTTTAAAGTTTCACCCACCACTGACTGAATAACTACGTAACATGCTATAACCAATCAGAACTCACTTTCTGCTTTCAACTAATCAGGAACAGCAGCGTAAAGCGTTTTCCCGCGCTTGATCGGCTTGCATGTGTTCCCGCGCTTAGGCACCGGTTGCATGCACTAGTTCGGATTCTGATTGGTTCACTGCATGATTTGTGTGGTTTTGATTGGCCAGATATGATTAGTTCTCCCACCGCGTCATTTTCAAAGCTGCTTTAACTTTGGATGAAAACAGTTAACACTGTAGAGAGGCAATTAAACGAATGTTAAACATTGCGGTTCAACACGAATTTGCAAACAGGTTTAGCCGTTAAGCCCCCCGATTCCTTCCTAGATTCGGCCTCAGTGTTAACTTTTCAGTCAACTGTGCACATTTACAGTTCACATCACGACATGTGAAACCACAAATGAAACTCCGATTAAAAACGATAAAAAAAAAAACTGCGCAACAAATTAGAATGTCTCCGTAGCCGCCAAGTATAACATACAACAGGTGCACATGTGAACGCGATCAAACTACGGGATTAAAACCAGCATTTCACAGACTAAAAATCAGATTCAGTTGAAGCCTGGGTTTGTGAAAATTGTTCTGTTAATTTAACATTTCTCAGTCACTATTAAAATCGAAAAATCCTCCAAGTGCTAAAGCAAAGTACCCTGCCTTTGAGGAGAATTATTTCTCCCACTGAAACGAGGAAAAGAATGTAAATGACTTGCAAACGCAAACATGCGATCCTATAAAAAAGAAGCCATAAAGATTCGATTCGGCAGTTGACATCTGACAGAACAAAGCGAGCACTTCATAAACAACCCATTTGGGCGCCATGTTGGACTACGATTTTCCGAAGCGAGTCCGAACGCCCTTCGAGCAATACGCGGGACTTCTCGGTAAAGTTCGCCTTTGATCACTGGAGACCGTATTGTCCAAAATGGCACCCGGTAGCAAAAACATTCCTAGGCCAAATACCTCGTGTCACTCCAATATCGCATGGGTTAAAGTCTCGAACAAGTCTCGTACAAGGTCTATACTACTCTCCATACCTTGTGCCTTCCTGAGTCCAAACCTTGATAAAACGCAATAAAAATTACGTACGAATCCTGTAAACGCGTTAAACGATTCCCAAAGCTTTCAGCGCCACATTGGCAGCCGTTTGTTCGGAACCTTTCTTGGTATTGCAGCCGCTGCTTGTGTATGCTGATCCCGCTACTTTCACCGTGCAGGTGAAGACGCCATTTTCTCGATTACTGGAGTAAACAGGCATGTCGAGCCGGGACTTCTGGCAATATTCCTGAAGCTTGTTCTTGTGTGATGTGAACATGGTCGGTTTGGCCGCGGTCAGTGGCTCTGAGGGTGGTAAGACAGGCGCAGAAATCTTCTGCACTGTTGGGATGGAAGAGTGTTGAACTGAAGGTGTGGATAAGTTTGGAGCTGCAGCTGTGGAAATCTGCTCAACAGTTGTATTTGCTGAAAGCAAAGAAGGAATCAATTAAATATAAAACAGAATGACCATGAATGAGACTGATGTCGTGTCCTCAACACCGACCTCGTTCCCAGGATCTCTACAAGAACGGACGTGGAAACCCTGGGGACGAGCTTACTTCAGTGCCCTTTGACAACTCCCACCGAACACGAAGAACACGATTACCGTTCACAAAGAGCAACAGCTTTCACTGAGCAGCTGTACACGAGATGATTGTTGATTATGACTAATTACTTGGTTAAAAAATTGAAGTAAAGACGCATTTTTCAGTCAATAACACTCGATACCAAAACCTAACGTGAGCTAACTTGCACGGCTCTCCCGCGCGCTCTGGCTAAATGTTTTTGCTTACCTAACTATTTGCACTGGTGTGGTAATTGCCGTTTCAATTGTCACAAACGAGTACAAAACTGCAAGCCATTAAGAATCTTCCTCGTTACTGCGCCCGATTCTATCACATCGGGTGACTACAAACTGAACAAACGCCACTAAAACTTTCAACTTTGACTGCTACGTCATGCAAAGTTGACATAGCGCTTTAATATTACTCAAATTGTTTAAGTACACCCTTCTTGTTGTTTTATGGAGTCCGTTACAGCCACAAATTTTCTCTATTACCCCTCGTAAACCGTCCAAGTACCGATAACAAATACCGCCGGATTTCATCAAATGAACACCGTGGGCGCGTGTCTATAAGTGTTGCCCATTAGGTTCAAGGATAATCTGGGATTAGTCTCAAAGTTGAATTCCGCATCATAAGGTATAAATTCTCCTATTCCTCATTGACACGTGCCAAGCATGCCTAGACTAAGCTTAGACAAATTACACTGGCCCTGACTTCACACACACACATACTTCTTTGTTTGATAATGACCCTGCTAAAAAAAGTAAAGCACAACCTCCCTATCTCGAGCACGGTTTTCTCAAATTCAAATCATTTTCTCTTAGATATCCTTACCATCAGCGAACCTGATTTCCCTTTCGTAAACAGTCGATGTCATGATTGATAACCGAGCTTTTCGGAATGGCCGATGCCATACCTGCGCTAGTTTAGGCCTGGACTAGATTGAAAGTGGTTATAATTTGGTGAAGACTAACAAGTACTCACCCAATGCTAATTGTTCACTTTCACACTGGTTTGCTTGCGGTTAGCTTTCATTTGCTGGTTAGGGCAATACCATATATGCCATGCATAAAAAAGTCACCTTTTCTAATTAAATTTTGCGGGGATTTGGCGGATAAACCTGGTGGTGTAGTGGTAAGAGAGGGATGTTAGCATGCGAGAGATTCTGGGTTCGATACTGCGTAGTGACTTACAGCTTTTTTTTTCTTTAATTTAGGGGGAAAAAATTCTTTGATAGTTAAAAATTTCTACGCGTCGCGAAAATGGCAACGACCGTTTATGAAAGGGAAACGTGCATCGGCTATCTCAAAACCCCGCAAAGTTGTCGGGCAAGATGTGGGGTTAAGCCTACTTGTTCTGTGATGTTGAAAAAAGTCTAAAACATCTCTCAGAAGGCAGAGCTTATGTACGAAATAATTTTCAGATTTGATCGAAACAGGACAAAGGACAAAACGCGTTTGAGGGCTTGGTATTTGACATTGGGTTTGAAATACTCGCTCGACAATTATGACAAATAGTCACCAGAGATCGAGCGTTTACCTCCCAATAAAATACGATACATGTATGTCGATATGTTCCGGAAGTCTCAATGCAGTTGTTTCAATATCCAACCACGCTCATGAGAAGCTACTTGAAATGCCTCACGAACGCTGGTGAAGGAATGTGTTAGCACGGCGCGTCCAAGCAAAGTGGTTTTTAGTCTTCGTGTTTTGCAAAGAACGTTACAATAGTTTTTTAACTGGTGAAGAACATTCAGCACATACGTTCCCAGGCAGATTACTCTGGATTAGGTGCAACCTTCTCATCCCCGCCATTAAAGCATGCTTTATTTCAAGGATAAAAATAGACAAAAATACTACACAGCAGGAATCTTGCGATGAAAAGTAGCTTTGTCCAAAACACTCCTCAAGTATACGGTACTTCGTTGTTGGTTATGTTCTTATCACTCGGTGAAAATCACACTGAATAATAACTCAAAGTATATTTGAAGGCTTTCTTGTCCTTTATGGCGAGCACAACAACTAGGAGGTTCTTAATTACTGTGCCACGCGTCTGTACAGGACCTGACAACCAGACCAGACACTGTTTCATATCAGACAATGTTTCAGACAATGATTCAGATGAAAAAAAGACATGCCAAGGTGATAAGCTGACTAAGTTTGTCTGCGTGTCAAGGTTGTGTCACTGACATGTCGGCCGCCTGCTCTTCCCATTGTCTATCTCAGTTTCTACCTGAAGACTGTGTAAAAACAGACTGTGCTCTACAGCGATCCTCGTAATCCCAGAATTCCGAGACATCATTTGATTTTTGTCACGCAAAGTTTAAGGAATCCACAGAAATGAAGAAAACCTCCTTCCAGTCTCGTTGAACGCCCAGAAACAAAAGCAAAACGTGTTGATGTAATCTAACACAACGTAACATGACACGCTACTAATTCAATACTTTCAGTAGTCGCTTCCCCGCCACATGACCCGCCCCCAATAGTCATCGCGTGGAACGTGGGAGACGCGAATGGAGACTATCCTGCTCGTGCGCATGTTACACGTTCTAGATCCCACAGCCCTTCCGTTTTGTGCATAGTTGCTTCAAGAAAGAGAGCCCGCTCGCAGGCTAAGAGAGAGAGAGAAAGACACCAGGGAAACTCTTGTGTAATTGTGAAGTCTAAAATTTTTGCCACGGGTTTTCTCGCACAAAGCAGACTAAGTTTCCAACAATGTAAGGAAATAGGATACAACACCAATGAAGCACTACCAATATACGTGCAAAGATTTTTCCAGAGACACCTTGACCAAGACTCTCGGCAAAGCAAAACGCCAACTCGATTGTTTGGGGATAGTTCAAAGTAATCTACATGACTACACACTTGAATTTCTGACGCTGAGTAAAACAAGAATCAAAAAATAATAATTTAGGGAAGTCTCGATTTACCACCAAATTCTCCAAACTGATATTTAAGGAAACACGTGACAATCAGTATGGAGAACTTGTATCTTGAGCGATGGATTGAAAGAGTTACGCTCTTTTTTTAAGTAAGAATAATTTTCCGGTTCAGTCTGAATGTTCTTATTTTTTCTGCCGATTTTAGGCTGAAAATAGTCTTGTGGATATCCTCACATTATAGCGAATGACATTTCCGTTTTACCCACATTGATGGCGTTGAAGTAAGTTTAGAGCCAGACTGCAGGAAATAATTAGCTCTTATTAACCGTGCAGGAGGTCTGTATGGGAGAATCTTGACCGAGGTCGCGAGTACAGACCAAATGCAGTGAGGTCTGTACACACAACCGTGGTCAAGATTTTCCCATACAGACCTACTAAGCTCGGTTAATAAGATTTTTATTATGCGTCAAACAGCAAGAATTTAATTTAATTTAACTGGTTTGTACTAACTGACATTTTGCTTGCGAACAGCGATTAGCTGAATTTAATTCTGCCAAAGTTTGCGCGTCCTCTTTACTTTTTTTTTCTCATCAGGCTTTTTGGCACTTCCATAAATAAATATTGGTAGAAGAAAATAGACAATGATCTTGCATTTTAGTTTGCAACGTTTTTACTGCAAAACATTACCGGTCTAGATGCCAGCCTAGATGGGAAAATCTAAACCGCTTTCAATATCGATTTCAACCAATCAAATTCGTGAATTTGGTAGTTCTTAAACCTTGTGAGACAGAGCTATATAATAAAGCCTGATAAAACACATGCAGAAATGTTATAAGCATCGAACGTACCGCTACTACTGTTTTTGTCGATTTTTTTTTTTTTTGGCTAGTTTTGCCGTTTAGAGAAAAGAAGAATTTTATACAGTTTAGATAAAAACATATAAATGTACTGAATTTAAGAAACTTTCTACACACAAAATTAAATTCTTTTCAAAATCTCAGCCTCGGGTTTATTTTTACAATATTCTAATTTTCTTAACATTACGCAAATTTCAGCCTCAATATTCTTATAAAATATGTATATTCTTATATAGAAAAAGAGTGTATTTGTTGCTGTAAGCTTTCGACTCAAGTGATTTTGAGCTTACACAGTACATGTACACTTTACCTCTCATGGTACTGTTTCTCGTCTTTGGGTGTCCTTTATTAGAATAGACTGTTTTCTCCAAGGCCACCATGCAAGCTTTTGTGTAACCCAGTTGTCAAAACAATAATACTGACAACACTAATCATGACATCAACAATTGGCTCAAAATGTATGCTACTGAAATGTCAGAATGATTGTTAAACAGACAAAAGGTTATGGCTAGAGTTCTAAAATCAAAGGTGCATGAATAGAGATTTCCATGAAATTACAGTCTTGCATGTACATTTGGTTTCTACTTTGACTAATTAAGTAAAACATTACTTTCTTCATAAAGGAAATAAATTCAAAATGTTGAAAATCAATGGCAACTATTTCTGAACAGTGCCTATGGAATGACTGTGGATTACATACATGTAGTGAACAGTTAAGGCGGGCAAGTGGCTTACCAGGTTAAGCAGGAGCTTTTCCCGGTTTCTGTACCATGAAGCGACCGGGCGTATTTCTACTCCCCCTTGGATAGGATGCCAGTCCTTACAGGGCTGACCCCAGTACTAAATTTGCCAGTACCCACTTATACACCTGGGTGGAGATAGGTGCTAGGAGAGTAAAGTGTCTTGTCTGAGAGCCTGGCTAGGGCTCGAACCTCATACCACTCGATCCAGAGGCCAGCACACTAACTATCAGGCCATCATGCCAACTTACATGTACTGGAATGCTATTTTAAAAATTTACAAAGTTATTTCTTATTACTTTTTACAACTAAAGTATGCCTTACTTGTGGTGGAAACAGCAGCAGTAGACGTCTCAGCAGCACTGGATTCTGTGGTTTTATTCTGTGTTGAAGTAAGCTGCCTGCACTGTTCAATATAATCGTGAAAACTTGGAGCTGGCGGGGGACACTGGTTCAACATGTGAAGAACAACTTGAGCTGCATTCTGTTCTGCCTGCTTTTTAGTTGTCTGTGGACCATTGCTTTTATAAACTTTGTTGTTGAAGACGACAGTGGTAATGAACCCTTTGCCATTCTCAACTTTCTCAGTGTCGTAGGATGGAATGGAAAGGCGAAACTTTTGGCAGAATTCATTAAGTCTGCTCTTGAAGGAGGTGGCTACAGGCGATGTTGAATCAAGTTTGATCCGTTTTCCAGAAGAATCATGAATCATACTGTTGTCTATAGCAGGTCGCTTGATCACTGCAAGAGTAACATAGCTTTTGTCAGGGAATATTGATAAGGTAAAACCATGTTAATGTGGCAGTATTCTTTCCAAGCCATTTAAAAATTAGAGAAAAGACAAAATAATTGGGGGCCTGGCATACATCTTTTGCTGTATGGTAAATGTTAGTGTTAGTGATAGTATAAAGTTTAAGAAACCGTACTAAGCAAATGTCAACACTCAAACATGTTCTATAAATGTGCGGTGGCAGAAAATCTCCATACCCCCACCACAGAGAGACTTAAAATTTTCAAGGGGTGGGAGGGGGCAAAGGCCCAGGAAATTCCAGGGGGAGGTGAAATGGATAGTCTAAAACTAGTTTCCAGATAGACAGATTCAAGTACAGACCCATCACTAAACTAAGTTGCTTTTGAGTCTGTTGAGAGGCAGTTGATTTGATTTGTGAAAAGCTTCATTGTTAATGTACATATATAGGAAATGATCTCATAGTTTCAGGAAGCAGAGGATTTTGTGCTCTTGTTAATCTCTTTCCATTTCAACCGTTACTTAGTGAAATATTCAAAGATCCTTTGTTGTACAAAAGGGGCAGATCCTTAAAGATATGCTAGTTCGAGCAGAACTTTCAAAGCCGCTATGACACGTGGATAGGAGTTGTGTAGGCCTGTCACCCTATTGTTATCACAGGTAATTTTGTTGATAAAAATTGACTTTGTGAGTGTGTTTGTGATCGCGTTCAAGATGAATGATGGTGTCATCTACACTATAGAATCTCCCAAGGGAAATAATACTGCATTGAAAAGGACATGATTATTAAGGGAGGTAGTTTGATAAGTCACTATCAACTATTTAATCTCATGGAAATTGCAATGTACAAGTACAAGAGTCCACCAACAAACAGTAATGATGAGAAAGTTACAAAGGATGGCCCAGGGTCTACATGATACCATAGGAGGCCCCGTGCATTCTTTCGCCATGAATATTTATTCAGGCGATGTGGTGTCCAAAGATGTTCTGAAATCTTTCTGTAATTTATTACAAGGTGGAGATGGAACATCCACAAAGAAATTACATGAAGATTTTGATATTCTCTGGGCGTCAAAAGGTGGAAATGTAGTTCTGTCAAAGTGGTCAAAAGATGATTTCAGCACTGGTTTGATTCCTGATCACATCAATTCCAAATATTTTGCCGGCAAGCCCGTGGCGACCAAAAATTTAGGTTTGTGTTTCGCTGCAAATGAAAAATTTTATTGACACTTTTTGGTGACCACATTTTTCCATTTGCCGATTGAAAAAAAAACTTTCAGTCGCCAGTTGGCGCCTGCCAGAAAAAGTTAATTTCGGACCCTGGCATTATGTTGTTTGAGAAAAAAACATACCCCTTCCACTGAATGTTTGTTGTAGAGCTTGCATTTTATTGAAAGATGCAGACCATCCGATGAAAGTGGTTTGCTCCTGTTCTGAAAAGCTAACTTTTAGTCTATATTCAATGTTTTTTCTATGTTCAGGAGTCAATAGTTAGAATTGTTTGTCTAGAAAACATTAATTTGTTTAAGGGAAGGATATCTCAAAGCTAAATTCAAACCCTCCAAGAATTGGAGAGTGTTAAAAAATCATGTTGCTTTCAGTTTTTAGACTGCTGTGGAAAAAATCAGAGCGTTTTGTTTTGTTTTGTTTTTTTTCATTTGGAAGGTATGAATATTATGACCAAACACTTTGACCTGCTCCAAGAGAAACACTGAGTTTTTTGAGGGTCTCGTAGAAACAAAGCTCACTGTTTCTCTTTGGTCTCGTCATTATCGGAATAATGTTATCTAGCTTCACTGTACCTGCAGCTGTTTTCACATCAAACTTCACTGAAGAGTCAATCAACCCAAGATTTATTAGAGCAGTGTAAGCAGCTCCCTGCTCAGCTTCTTTGCGATCTCCTTGGATTCCTGCACTTTTAAAGATATTATTCGCCACCTCAACCTTAGCTGAGTAGCCAAAACTATTTTTCCATGTGGCATATGAAGGAACAGGCAACTGCTGCTTTTGACAGCATTCTTGGAGACTGTTCTTAAATGAAATGAAGTTTGCTTGTCCTGGAATAGCAGCTGCAAATAGGAATTAAAGAAAGAAGTTAAAAAGTAGTGCAGGCAAAAATGCATGCTAACGATGAAGAACGTAGTACATTTGAGCTGCAAGATCACCTGGTAGGGGATCCTTTAGGAAGTACATGTATATTGAGGTGAAGTTTCATGTACAGGCAGGGCTCAACACTAACGGTAGCCAACTCGCCACAGACTAGTACAAATTTAGTTTTGGCTAGTAGGTTTCTGATCTCCACCAGCCACTTTGGCTAGTAAGCAAAATGAAATTGGCCGAACTAGTATCTGTCTTCCTCACGGAAGACAAACACTAACACTTTTCTCGGAAACAAGGTCAGAATTTCATTGTGGTCGTATCATGTTTACTTTTCGCTGTGTGGTACTTGGAAGGGTATAAAAACTGAACATGTTATTATGTGAAAAGAAATATTTGACAAACAAGACAGCATTTTCTGAAAGCACACATCAATGTTCTTTCCTTGTTACAAAATTAGTAGCACAAAACATGAGTATTGTGATAAAATCATGCACAAAATCGTGCAGAACTGTAAAGGGATGACATTTCATTTAGCACAACAACATATAGGTGATTTAACATTGTGTCTATACTGACAAAACTTACCACTGCAAAAATAATTACATGAGAAAGATTTATTTCCTTTGACATTTATTAGCAGCCAAATTTTGCTAATGCTGCTTTTGAAACAGTTTGAATTCTACAGCTCCTGTCTGTGAAGAGACTGAAGAAGTCTCGACAGTTGTTAAAATCATGATGTCTTGGGGTCTCGATATTTTTACAACAAAGTCTCAAAGAAAAACAGAGTCCTGAAAGTTTTTTTGGGATAATCACTGGATTTTTCTTTGTGATCTGTTGGCTTGAGAGATTTGATGTGAGGAAAACACAAGGCCATTGAACAAAATTAAAACCAGTGCAATTCAGTGATAAATTGGTTCGCCCTTGTGTTTAACATTACCAGTCAAGCATGACCCAAGGTGTGCCAACTATATGTCAACTGGTCAAGAGGTTTCGAATGCAAAACTGCATTGATTTTTTCCCTTAAAATTCTATAATGGATATAAGAGGGTTCTTTACCAGCAGTACTAAAGAAAAAGCCAAAAAACCAGAGTTCTGAAAAGAAACGACCCACTCAGGAAGAAAGTGTAAGGGCCTGATTACATGGCGAATTTCAGCCCAGCTAGGGGGGCTGAAATTTTGTTGCGATTACATAACAAATTTCAGCCTGGGCTGAAATATTAGCCTCGGCGCCAAATATGAAATTGTGTGCAAAAAGTCTCCAGAGAATCAAAATGGCGCAGAGAACACGAATCGTGAAAATAGGCGCATTGCTTCTCTCATAGTTTGACCTTTTGTTGGCGCTCAATTTTTAACTTTTTGGGATAGTAACACCCTACAATGATGATGGAACTGAAACAAAACCTGTCTCTCAGCCAGAAAGACGTACTTTTATAGAAAGGAAATATGTCCTCAAGCTTGCCAAGTTCATGGCCTCCCTGACAGCCTCGTGCTGTTTAACCTTGTCTCGATGTTCTTATATTCCATCTAAGCTTTGAAATTAGAGAGATTCTCTATTTTATCGCCTTTATTCCACTGAGATCGCTTCTACTTCATAGCGGCAGCCATCTTGTTTCCTGCTTTTCAGTCCGGGCTGAAATTCCATTTCGATTACATGAAATTTTTTCAGACTTTTCAGTCCATTTGCCCGGGCTGAATCCTTCTTCATGTAATCGCCAATTTGATGTCATGAGAATTTATTTCAGAAGCCAGGCTGAAATTCGCCATGTAATCAGGCCCTAAGTCTCAAACGTCCACCATCAAAATGCTAATGTGCTCTTTTTCATTTTTCACATTGTTTTATAAATATAATATATCTTGTTGTTGTATTATTGGAACTGGTTTAAGTACAATGTAATTACCAACAATATGTATTAAAGAGAGTTGCTTGGATTGTGCTTTCAAGTCTTGCTAGTAATTCTGCTGTTATTACACCCAGCCAAGGTCAACACTTGGCCAGTAAAATTTTTTTGCTAGTAACATCTAGGTTGTCACTAGCCACTGGGCTAGTAAGTTGAAAAGTTAGTGTGGAGCCCTGTACATGTACTTGTCCAAAGCAAATTTCGACTTGTTCCAGTTTTAGTGCAACCCTCCACTTTATATTCATACCCCTTATCTCAGGTCCTTTCGACATACCTTTAACCACAGTACTCTTTTCTTTCTGCTTTGCTGAATAATAATTTGTGTGATTCACTTGACCAGTGTTTGAAACTGGATTTGTTGTAGAGTTTTGATTATTTGGCTTTGCAACATTAGTTCCTGGGGTTGACTGATTGCTGTTCATGTTTCCGACAGTTCCTGGTGTGGTTGAACCACCTCTACCAGAGTTACCGCCCCTAACAGCACTCAACCATTTGGCTGTACCTCTACCACTGCTGACTGTATTTCCACCTCTTCCATTAGCTAATCCATTTCCATTA
Source organism: Orbicella faveolata (assembly GCF_042242905.1). Taxonomy (NCBI): domain Eukaryota; kingdom Metazoa; phylum Cnidaria; class Anthozoa; order Scleractinia; family Merulinidae; genus Orbicella; species Orbicella faveolata. Next base: position 5,291,972 of record NW_028301558.1, on the reverse strand, counting down.
GAGGCACCTCTTGTAGTGCTTGTTCCTCCACGGGCTCCTCTATTTGGTGCTCCTCTCTTAGGCCCTCCCCTGTTAGGTGCTCCTCTTGATGTACTAGGAGCTCCCCTTGCTGAATTTGCACCCCTACCATTACTTGCTACCCTAGCAGGGGCACCCCTTGTTTGATTTGCACCACGAGGGGCCATCGTTCCTCTAGATGAAGCATCCCCCCTACCACCAGCTAAACCTCTACCTCGGTTGCCACCTCGTCCATCTCCGCGTCTCCCTCTTCCCCTAGGAGGTCCATTCGAAGGGTAGGGAGGAGGAGGGGGTGGTATGTCAAAGTCATCATCAGCAAATGAACGTGGTGGAGGATAGTCCTTATCCCAAGGTGCAGGTCTGGAAGGACCATCAATATCATCTCTGACCCAAGGAGGAGGTGGTGTCAAAGGCTGGTCATCCCAGAATCTTGGTGGCCGTCCAGGTGGAGGTGGTGGTGATGGCGGATGTCCAAAGTGGTTGCGGTGCTCCCATGGAGGTGAAGGAGGTGGTCGGTGATCAAATTCATCATAATAATCTGGTGGTGGTGGGGGAGGGAATGGTCTGTCTCTGAATCCCCGTGGGGGAGGTGCTCCCCTTCTTTGCATTTAAAGCCCAGGATCTTACAGAATCTGTGTAACATAAATAATAAAAATCATGATGTCCAAGGAATACAAACAAAACAGTTCTTGGCCACTGTAGCTCATGCAGTTACACAGTCTTCCTCAATCTGTAAGGCTGTATTTTTTACCTTGTACACATGCAAGTTAACAGTGGAACTGAAACCAGGTCAAATTACTTTTTCACATAGTTATATTCCTTTTTTCAGGAAATCTTATTTCACAAAATGTTAACGTCACTTTTTTTTTTTTTGGTACTTTTCATTTGCCAAAATTCCTCATACATTAAAACAAAGTAGACCTTTGCAGTGTGAAAGGTAACAGTGTCTTCATGATACCACTGTCGAGCTCATAAGAGAAATAATCTGCGAGTCCCATAAAAATATTCTGCAAGACCTTCCTATAAAGGACTTGCAGAATATTTTCATAATCACCTTGACAATGGCATCATGATGACACCGACATATCGCTTTTATGGCATATTTTTGCCTGCCTAAACACTACAGATTACAGATCAAAGCAGGTGACCAGGAAAGATACCTTGAACTATTTTGACTCCTTTCCCAGCTGTAAAGTGATACAGACCCTGTTTGAAAAAGACCTTGCCTTAATAAATACTGACTGGTGCTTGTAAAGTACAACCTTACATTATGGTTACCATTAGAAACTACATTATAATAGAGAACGGAATGTCAAAACCAAATTTGATTAAGATGAAGCAATCCAGTTTGTTCTCACACTTTTTTAGGATGTTAAAACTTCACATGATGTTATCTGGTTCAATGCCATGCTTTTTCCTCAGTTGGTCTCATCTTTGCCTCATGTTTGAAATGCTTTTCATTAAGGAACTGAAACCAATGCTTAACAAACAGTGTCACTCAATTTGTGCAAAGCTATTTGTTTAGATAATTATGCATGTTAACATGCTTTAAGGTTTTTAAATTCCCATTTACTTTTTAGACTTTTATATTTGTATGCTATTTTATATTTTACTTGAACTTGAACATGACCTTGGAGAGGTTGAAACATCATTCGTTTTTATTGCTGATTTTTATTACCAAATCTTTATCAAAGAAACTTCTTATTGAAATAAAATTAGCCAGATTATTTGAAGGGACACGCTATTGCATTGTGAGACTGTGTGCTAGAATTATTTTTATTTTGCAACTATACAAACATGGAGGAAAATGAAAAAAATAAGAACTATATCGTCATTATAATAAAATGCGAATAACTTGCCACCCCCAGTATCATAAACATTTTGTCATATTTCAATCACACAGACAAACAAAAACACCAGGTCAACAACAAAAACATCCGCACAACTTTCATAACTATGAAAGCCCATACACACACCACTTGTTGTAACATCCCTTTAATGTCTATTTTCAAGGGGGCACCACATTAACCTGGCCAGATTTCAGGCTTCACTATGTCCTGCCCTTGAACACAAGGAAATGACCTTGCTAAGAGTCATGATATTGATGGAAAGCAAGTATTTGGAAATAAATAAATATGTCATTTGTTTAGGGTTCATTGGTTAGCTGAAGTGTACTATTTGGTCTTAAAAAACAGGTTCTTGTGTAAATGGTACATGAGGTCAGAACCACATTTTGCTCTCTCGGCAATGCGTAGGTACAAATAAGGTTACACTGCAATCTGTTATCAGGCTATTTACCCAATGATTGAAAGTAAATTACAAATTTTTTGTGATTGTTTTGGTATGACTTATTAGATTAACATGATAGGATCTACTTAATTCAACCATGTGGAACCTAAAACACTTAACAGTAAAAGAAAAGCCAATAGTTCCTTTTTTCAGCTCAGATTGATTTTCACTTCTGCATGTTCATGAACCGGTGGAATTTTGTTAGCACACTCGCCGGCTGTAGTTTTTTTTCGCCGCTAAGCTTCTCTGAATCAATAACGATAACTTCCTCTTAAGCTGACTGTTCCGTAACGCGATTTCCGTCTTTTCTTCGCGTCAAACAACGTCGCAAAACACCCTAAACACAAACAACCGGTTTCAATGACTTACCTGATTGAGCACGTGAAAGCAAAGGACCTTGTCGTCAGCCCGACAACGTGAAAATCCGCCACATTAAAGCCCTTATCGACGTACTTTACGATCAATTACAGTCTTTGGAAGTAGACAGCAGTAAATATAAAAGATTCTGACAAATATAAATGCTGTTTTACTCGCTGAAAAGCTTTGCACCTGGAGGTACAAAATGGCGACCAGCAAAGCGGTTACTATTGCGCATGTGTGGCTGTAAGAAAATTTTTCTTCACCTCCCCACACAGGTGAGCATTGTCATCATAGGATGGCGGGCGAAGGGTGGGAAAGGCATCGATCGGTCTGAATTCGTTGGAAATCTTTTACGGTGAATGCATCTAGCTTCTGACATATCTACGAGTATATATATGAGGAACATAAGGAATCTGTCTTGAATAACTTAGAGCGCAAAAGATTCGTTGCTTGGCAATATATTCTGCGGCGTCGTTGACACGATCGCATTGATCGTAACTTCTACAGGAAAGAATCTGCTAAGTTTCCAGTGGAAATGAAGAAGTCTTCGTCGAATTTAAGCGCTTCCACTCCGAGTGAGATCAGAAGTGAAACAAAAGCAAGGTTGATATATAATAAGTCGAGTTATGTTATTAATATTAATAATTTACATCAACTTGTCAAAACTTTCATACACATGTGGTATAAGCTTAGTTCTCGCCGTCGTAGGAGTAACTCAGCAGCCACACCTGCCATTTTTGTTGATGCTGATGGTAAATGTTTTCATTGCTGAGTTACTAATTATGAAATAATTTAGTAATGAAAACATCTACCCAACTCCATTGAAATATTGCACATGTGACCGTAAGTACAGTCAGCTTGTTTGTCCCTTAAGGCAGACCACTTAAACTGTCAAAGGCAGTCATTTCCTCAAGGTGGACACCTCTCTATTTAATGAAGACATGTATATGTATGATGTTTCGAAGGTTAGAGGCCTCTTGCTAAGATGGTTCTCCTCTGAGGCAGACACATTTTTAAGATGGTCACCTCTCTAACTAAAGGCAGACATGTTTCTAGGGCAGGAACATAGACCTGCAAGGTAGACACCACTCTAAGACAAAGGGAATCCTACTGTGCTGTGTTGGTGGACAAGTGAAACACTTAATAACAGTCGAACCCCTGGTCACAGCCTCCTCTCCTCAGCAACCATACACTATACTCTATCAGTCTTAATAAAGACGACCTTAAATGTCTTATAATTACAGAAATTTGGTTTTATTTTCTGATTCACTCTTCTCTCAAGAGCAGCCAACATTTAAACAGAACTACAGTATAAAAATCAAAGTACAGTATTCAGCACATAGGTTAAGTCTCTGCAGTTACCATATGCTAATAAGGCAAAATTTTGACCCAGTATGGTCTAAGCTCTTGTAAGCGATCACCTCCCATAAGCGACCACTTAGGTTTGACATTTTGGGTGGTCACTTATGGGGGTTCAACTGTGTTGATAACATTATTATGAAGGTAAATTAAGTGACAAAGAAATTTTTTGAAACTAACATTTTGAATATTAGTCCTTGGTCAGAGCAAAGAGCATATTTACACATTGTACCTTGCTCCGACAAAGGGCTAACACTTGGAATGTCAGTTTCAGAAATTCGCTGTACAACAGTTAGTCAAAACCTGTTATGGCAGCTAATTTGTCTTTATCATCTTTGAGTACATACATGTACTGTAGACATGTTCTCAAGGTTGATACCTCTCTGATTTGGACACCTTTGTAAGTTGGATACTTATCGAAGGCAAGTATGTCTCCAAGGTGAATACCTCAGTCTTGCCTTTGTGAAGCAGACACCTCTGGATCTCTGAAAAATGCATCTCTGTAAAGTAGACAATCAAAGCTAGTCTCCTAGCTTGTCTACTCTATAGCATGTACTTCTGTACTGAGTGTAGACATTGACTGACTGTACTTGTATGTCATTGCATTTCAGAGACCATGAACTAAAGGTAATAACAGAGAGAATCAATCTTTCAGAGAGAAATTTCAGCACACTTCTTAGAGACTTTACAGCCTTTAGTGGGGGATTACAATCTCTACAAGAAAAAGGCATGAAACTGTCCAGGAGTGTGGATATGTATTCTGACAAGGAGTACCCTTCAATGAAAGCAAGTTTAGCTGGCGTCAGTGAGAGTATTGCCGCAATACAGGACTTTCTGGGTGCACAGGTGAGTACATGTAGTCTTACCACAGCATTTAATTTGCCTCCATTTAAAAGGTTTGATGTCATTTGTACATGTAACTATTTTTTGTCTCTCATTGTTGTTATGCGTCAGTTGGATGTAGCTCTGATCTTTATTTACTCTTAGTAAATTATATATCTATGTCATGAGACTACATGAAAGTGCAATTCTACTACACCCTGAAATGTGTAACTTACAAGAGATTTTTAATTAGTTTTTGGCCAATGGTATTTCACTATTGCTCAGGAAAGGGAAAAATGAAAAATTTACACAGATATCAGACCTAGCTAAAATTCTTGCTCCCCTTGGTCTTTGTCAGCTTGCATCAGTCGTGACCACCAACTTGTTCTCCCAACAATGCTGCTCACATTTCTGACCCTAGGGTGGACCTACTCATAGGCACCACCCATGGGAGAAACCTGATATAAAACTTGGGGGTCTATACCTACAATATACACCTGTGCTATTAGGGGTGGTGAATGATCCTTCAAAAACCATGAGTCTCGCAAAATTTTCTTTGAATTTCAGTGGTTTCTTAGGCTTGATTTTGAGAAGTTAAGTACATCTCGCAGTCTCAGTTTTTTCAATAAGTCTGTATCGATACTTTGTAAGACTAAGAAAGTCTTGAAGTCCTGATTCGTTTGTTGGTTTTTATAACTGATATTTGAACATCTTGTACTCACAAAGGTCTTGGGCTCGTAAAAAAAGCTAGTCTTGCCTTTTCACAAGGTCCCGAATTTACCATTCACCAACCCTGTTGTTGCATCCCTGCCAATGTAGAAGTTCATATCATGATGTATGTTTATAATATTATTTGTCAGGTGGACTTTATGCAGGCAAAGGTTTCTCCACCTCTGTCCCTCAATGCCACAAATGTTAAACATGCAAGGGAATATGTAAAGGAACTGTCTGCATCCAGAGAGAAAGAATTGCTGAAACGTAAAGCAGTGGAAAAACTTAAAATCAAAGAGCCCAAAAACAAGGGAAAGATTGTATCCTTAAAATACTTCCCGAAGAAATTTAAGGAAACATATCATAATGCTGGAGGGATTGTGATTCACTTTAATTAATTGTAACCAATTATTTTCTTATGTTGGCAAACTGTTCAGTACAATAGTTGCTATTACAGTGCTATGCTGCTTTGCACTGTGCTATGCTACATTGCATTACATTATGTCACTTTTTACCTACATTAAATTCACCATACATTGATTTGAGAGACCCAACTGGGTGCACAAACTGTTGTTTTGCTCGCAGATTTGGTGTATGCTGGATTGGGCAGCCTCTTCTGCTGGTGATCTTTGTTTCTGTTTACTTTTGTATGAGTCGTGTACCTGACATAAAATCATCAGTGTTATTAACTATTGAGATTATTATTTTTAATTAGTCTTCATAAACTCTTAATTCCAATTATTTTCCCTAACTGTTGTTATTATAGTCGAAGGTGGGTAACCTTATCTCCATTGGAGGATACCTCTCACAAATCTCATGTGAATGTTTTAAAACAATTCTGATTTCCCATCAGGCTTTATAGCAGAACAGAGGATATTGAAACATGCCACAAAGATACATTTACATGTGTAACCAAGGTTTATCACGATTTCATGAAAAGGGTGCATCCTAAGAGCATGTACACTGGGAAATTAACCAGAAATAAAGTAAACATTTTAAATGGGAAAGAGCCACATCAGTCATAACAAATTATCATAGTTCACCTTTTGCAAAACACCTTAATGCCCTTCTGTCTCCAGTGAATGTTTACTGAGAAATGCTAATGTCAACCACCAAATGTTAATGATCATGTTTACTGCTTGCTAATTAATAATACCAAAGCAGAGGCAAGCATATGGGTTTACTGAAGAGGCTCAAAAAGGCTAGTGGTGAATAGAACTGACCCAATTTTTATTGTTATAAAAACTAGAGATGTACGCATTCAGCAACTCAGATGCTAGCCTGGTGAAGCCAGACATAACAGTACTCAAATTAATTGCTGATTTGAAGTTTGAATATTAACAGCTGATATTAAACTTTTTTTTAGCTCTGTCTTGAATTTCCCTTAGCTTTAGCTGGTTTTCTTTTTTGACTAAGGTTTCTATTGTTTGACTGGGCACACACTATGTTTTCCAGGCTGAGCAGGACCTTCAGAAGCTAACAGTTGATGCCAACCGCTCAAGACAGACACTGGAAGAACAAATGGTGGAATTTGAAAGAAAGAAGATGGAGGACATCAAGGTAAGAATTAAATGACAGAAGTAAATTTTTCTGACTTTATTTGCAACCAGTTTCTGTATTTCATGAACTCAAGAAAGGAGCATTTCATTATGTACACCTTTTTAATTTATTGTGTAAATCAAGAGCTTAAGGTGTCTTGTTCCTTTTACAGTTGGCTTACAGTTGTTCTTTGAGATTGTTGGTTGTGACTGTTTGCTGGGTTTTGCATTCAAGCCATACTGGGTGGGGTCAATTTTTTGACCTTCAGAACATGTTAATGTATTCATGACCTAGTGCATGACTTAATATGCTTTTTGTTAGAATTTGCAAGACTGTGAGATTCAATTGTAAAAGTTCATGACAGACCAACAACAATGGCGACAAGCTTTATTTCCCCCATTTGGTCCACACGCATAATATTGTGTATAACTTATTTAACTCCTACACCATCCTATTTCTTACAATCCTATGATTTCTGGACATTTGTTCTGGGGTGTGTCTTGGAGTTAGGAGTTAACTCAGTGTTACTCCTCCACCTAGAATTTCAGCTACTGTTACAATTAACTGCAGTACACACTGAAGGAAGAATGTGTACAGGGCCTTGTAATGTTCCTGTTTTTAGCCTGGGTACAGACATGCTAGACTTGGATGTAGCTGGATTTGTCTTTATTTTGGTTTCAACCCAGTTCTTAAAAAAAATATTTAGATCAACAGAATTTTATGTATCAACTTTGTATCATGATCATACATGCATGCATTCCACTTAAAATACTAATAGTGATAATTAATTTTTTTTTTCTGTCTACAGACAGTGTTCAGTAATTTCTTCCATGGCCAGATGTTGTTTCATGCCAAAGCCTTGGAGCTTTATACAGCTGCATTTCAAAGTCTTATTTCCATGGATGAGGAGCAAGACATCGAGGTATTGTTCATTCTGAGTTACGAGTGCAAAAGGTACATATATTAGTGGGTTAAAAACATCTCAGTCTCTTTTTTGAATAATAATACCAAATATCTGTTAGTGGTTTTTCTATACATTTTAACAAGTCCTTCTAAAATTGTCACAAATTCAAAGCAAATTTGCCTTTTGGCCCCTCTATTTTTTTTAGGATAACAAGACATGAAGTATCTTAGAGCAAAAAATCGCCTACCAATCTGAGTACACCGATATCCAGATTACCCATGGCTATGGCTTTGAATTCTAGTTTTTCATTGACTGATTGGTAGACAAACAGACAGACAGACAGACAGACAGACAGACGGATGAACGACTAGAGAGACCTATTTATTTATTTCCTATCCAAGGTTTTGTTAGACAGTGTAGTTAGGTTAAAGTAGCTTTTAGTTAAATTAGATTTTATTGTTGTACATTTAGATTTATTCAACTTTTAGTCCTCCAAGGAGTTAGATTAGAGTACCTTTAAATAAAAGTTAGATTTTATTATAGTAAATTTAAATTTATTTTCATGTTTAGTCCTCCTGGTGTAGTTTTTGCTGTCTTAGGGGTAATTTATTAAAGCGGTAAAGTAGCCAACCGTCAGATTAAGCAACATCTAGTTTCAACGTTCCCTCCGAACTTTTCAATGCAGGCCTTCCAAAATGATCTTCATCCTGCACTACCGCCCTCTCGACTGGACGTGGTGAAGAATGGTTCCCAGACCTCACTCAACCGGTTTAGCTCCCAAGGCTCTCTCGGATCACAGCAGTCACTTAACAGAACAGGGACAAGCGACAGAGGTGTAGATATTGACGATTATAACAGTGACTTCCAATAACAGATGCAAGTCAAGTTAATGTGTCTTTTCTGTAAATCCAAACAAGTCCAACCTCGTCGTAGATATTAATTTCCGATTACCAGTACTTTTGGCCACTCAGAACATAGCACGTGCACCACTTATCACGGTGCAACGTCCTTGCGGAAGGAAGCGTCTCACGAGAATGCGAGGCAAGCGCAAAGGGCGAGGCACGAGCGAGATGCGTTTAGAGAAATAATTAAAAAATGAACCATTGTCCCACCACAAGTCTCACGCTAGCCTCTTTGTCTTCCAGAGTAACTATTATAAGGATTTTGTTTCGAACCATGCTGCTACTTTTTCGTTACCGCATATTTTTCATTGTTTTTCCACTCTAACTCGTGAACTAAACCATATAGTTAAGATATACGCGTACTTGTGTTTAGTCCTCCTGGTGTAGTTTTTGCTGTCTTTGGAGTAATTTAAAGCAGTAAAGTAGCCAACCGTCAGATTAAGCAACGTCTAGTTTCAACGTTCCCTTCCAACTCTTCCATGCAGTACAAATAGGTCTTAACGCTGCGCGATTGGCTTAAAAAACTCGCACTGCTTTGTCATCCAATCAGAAGTAAAACCAAAACGAATCGTCACGCGCTCGCACACGTTTTCCCGTGCTTCGCCTCAGCCACATATACCGTAAATCCTCGAATTAGCGCCCCCCCCCTCGAGTAAGCGCCCCCCCCCATTTCGTGGACAAGTAATGAGACAAGAAAGGATGTATAGTTTTCGTCATGTTGTATTTGATTTGTACATTGTTTCAGTTTGTGAACACGTTTAGTGAACACGTTGAACACGTTAAGTAGTAACGGTGCCGCGATTTAAACTTTAGGATCAGCTTTTCATGTCAATAAACAGCTTATGCAGGTGTTAACGCGCACATGATGTATTAAAAAAAGGATCATGTCAGGCCACGATTTGGGAAAAATGAAATAAGCGCTCCCCCCCCCCCCCCCCCCCACCTCGGATAAGCGCCCCTCTCGAATAAGCGCTCCCCGGACGCTAATTCGAGGATTAATGGTATTTGCTTTGACTTTTGATTGGTTCATTGGATTGTTTGTGTAACTCATTGGTTCCTTAGTTATCAACCTTGTAGCCCGTTCCAGGCTCTCGCTTTGTCGATCGCCCTCACGATCACCGACCGGGTGGGTGACGAGCGAGGTCTGGGAGGGTAATGTTGACGCCCGCTTTTTCTTTTTCGAGACTGGAACAGGCTATCAGCCTTGTTATTTATTATTTATATATTTGCCAATAATCGAATGTTATATCTTACATTTACCATTATAGAAAATTGCAACACAACCTTTATACATATTGACATGAATTAATTTATTTATTTATATCATTTGTTGTTATAGCTTTATTTATTTTTGTTACTATTATTTTCTGAATGTTAAGATTTGTCTTTTTCCCGAAGAATTGATCATTGTAAACGTTAACCGAATTTAAGCGAACAGCCAAACTTCATACGTCATTTATGAATACTGAAGGTCGTCCAGTCGTAGTTAGAAAGCCCAATGAAAAGGGCGTGAAGAAAGCTTCCAGCATCTTTCTTCCACACCTATTTGTACTTTCAAACTTATGGAGGGGGATTTCGGTCACAATTCAGAATTATGAAATAACTGAGATACTACGCGCGCTCTCATTGGTCGTTAGGTGTGTTTAGATGAGAGTATATAAACACGGTTGTGACTTTTTAGATTTGCGCGTATTTTTGAGAAATATTTGATAAAAGCAACAAAGTAATTTTTCCGTGTTTACATAGCCTCATCTAGTTGGTACAACCCATTTTTGATAAGGTACGATCCAAGTCCGAATTTTGACCCAAAATCGCCCTCCACACAAACCGCAAGAAACCGCCGTGACCACGTCTCAAAATTGGTAGTGTTGCAATCTCATCTCGCTCCCCTTTCGTTCCATCACCGATTTATTTTCATCAAATTTTCATCGACAAGTTCAGGTCATGGCTCGATCTGCAAAGGTCTTGCTCAGTCACAAATCAAGTCTATTTCAGACTCGTTAAATAGTCGGCCCAAAGAATTTTAACATAATTCCTGTCACTGCAGGCCCTGCTCTCACAGACAAAACAAAAATTCTAATAATTGTACATATATTTGTCATAGTGTTTCTTTCATTCATTTTGTATGCTGGGCCGTTTTCCTCTTTCCTTTGTTATTTTTGTAACTGTTTTAATTGTATTGTACTATAATAGTACACTTATATTTTAGACGTTGTGCGCAAGTGTGAATAAATAACACATTTATGTTTTAACCAGTTCTTTCGTCGTTCAACCCGGTCCCCTTCGCCGTCTAGGGCATGTTCTAACATTTAAAAGTACTAACACACGAGGGGCCATGTTGCGTGTGCTCAAGAGACTTCATTATTAAAGTTTACCGAATCATGTCGCTGCAATATGTGCACCTCTCCGTTACATTTTCTTTTGTGGACATACTGTGATTTTCCGGCTGCTATTTGTCGCTTGATGAGTGGCCTTATGCTCCACTTACGAAGGAGCGAAGAGGATGAGTGTTTGAGTGTGATTTGTCGCTTCAATACGTCCCTACAACAAGCCCTTTCGCGTGTAGGCACCTTTAGGCCCTAGTTGTCCCATGGTCGTATAGACTCCCAAATAGCCCAAATGCTGCACCAAACCTCTCTTGATTCTTTCAGCTTGAGGTTTCCGGATTCAGTTGTTTGTCGTCACAGTTGAGAGAAAATAGAGGTTAATTAGTTGATCGGCAATTTCTGCTGACTGGTCCTTTCAGTTTCGCTATGGCGTCCATTCTCCACAAAAGGGGAACCCCCTTCCCACTGAGAAGACATATACGACTTCCTGTTTATTCCACCCAGTCTAGTCTATCCTGTTAGATATGTTGCCATCTTCACTGCATATTACAGGGGTAAGGGATAAAGAATTCACGACATCGAATTCTGTGGTCAAGTGAAAACTATTTTTTGTGATCATGTGTGATATGTTATCACGGGTCTTTTCCATGCCTTCTGCTACGCTGGCGTCAACAATGGAATAAACAAAACAGGCAACCATAGGACTGCACTGGTTGCTTCGTCTGATAACAAGTCAACTCACGAAATCGCTCGAATCAGAACTGTCTGTACATGCTTCTTTCGTCACTTCCAATGAGTGTGCTTTAATTGAATTCTTGTTTCTGCAAATAAATAAATTCGTTTGCTCGTAAACTGAGTAGCTAAATATACCCTAAATCTTAATTAATCAGCAGTGTCATCGTTTTTGCGGCTTATTAGCCAAGGTAAATTTTTTATCGTACTAAAGCCTGTCTGATGACCACCTCAAGGCGTGAGACTCTTTGATTTATCCTCTTTGAGTTTTTTTCTGTACAAATACAACTTGATATCTCTTCAATTAGATACAAAAGAAATTGCTTACTTGGGGCTATAAAATTCCGCCAATTATGATTGAAATGAATGTATACAGCGTATGAAATTTCACATTTTGAGCTTAGGAGAGCTTAGACAGCTTAGAAATTAGCATGCATAATCACTAAGGCACATGATCGATGCATGCTTGATCGATGGAATAGAACAATAAAATATTGCGTGCCGGACGCCAGAAACTTCTGCTGCGTGCGTGACACCCAGGCGACAAAGGGCGTACAATCTGATGGCATGCAAAACGTAAACAAAGAGCTGGTCTCGACTGAACGAGACATCTTCTTAGACTTCTTAAGACCTCTTGCTTGTAACCTTCACAATGAATTTCCATTGGAGTCTGCCATGTAAATTTTGTGTGCATTCCACTCACCATAACTGCGATGGATCTTTCATTGTAGTTGATTTAGCGTGTGGCCATCAACATGGAAAATTGCAGAGACCATTGAAGCATAACAGGACAAAATTATTCATTGCAGAGAACCCTTGTGCCACAGCACAATAAACCAACATTGTACTTACTGCACCAAAACTCATTTCAGAGAATAACAGCAGAAAATCCTGAACACAACATTTCTTACTACAAAAGACCTTTAATATATACGAAACTTTGGCCATGGTATAAAAAAGATTGTTTCAAGTGAAGTTGTTCTGTTACACAGATCAAATATTTTAGGTTGATTTCTTGCCACACTGACAAAGTTACCAAAATTCTATGAGAGGAGCACTTGCCTTGACCTGTTGTTTGCTCAAGTGAACCCAAAATACTTCCTCCCTGCCTCATCCAAGGGTTAAAAATACCCAAGATATGTAGAAAATTGACCAAAATGCCAGTTGAATGGCTGTGTAACTTGGTTAATAATTATTAACAGTTCCCAATAAAAAATACTGTCACTTAACATGGATATTACGAAACAGTATTCTATCACCAATCAATACAACTGGAACCCTCTCTCTTTCTCTTAAACTCTATGCCAATAGTTGAATGGATCTTGACAAAATCCAGCCATTTCTGTTGCCCACAAAAAGGTCTTTGTCAAGCCAGTAAACATGCTGAGCCAAAAATATGGTGTGAAACAGGACCTAAAATGGATCAAGTGGCTAAAAAACTGACAAAAATACCACTTTAAACGATCACCAAATCTTTCCTAAACACTTATAAAAGCTACTACACTTGACTCACAAAAAGAGGCTGGTACAATATATACATTTCTTTTTGTCTCTTGAGTTATAAAGTACTGAAAAGTCATTAAAATTTTATGTTTAGACAAGTCAAGTCACTACTGTCTACTAATAACTGTACAGAGTAGTACTGGACTATCAGCCTCTTGATAAACTAGCTTTTGTTATCGTAATATTACGAAAGTTTAGCCATCTGTAGTACATATTACAAGCAAAAACTACCTAAAACTATCCCCTAGCCCTCTGAATACATTGTAATACAGTGCTTCAAATTGAGAAAAATCAATTAAGCTGGGTATGAATTCTGAAACACTTTGATACACTTAAGAAGAAATTGCATCTTCCTGCCTTCTACTTAAACCAAAAATAGCTGTACTTTACGTTTTCCAACAGGTTTATTGTTTAGCTGCTCAATTGCACTGTAGGCTTCCCCACTGGTAGGTAGTGTAACCATGGCGTCCCCAGATGATCGCCCAGGAGCAAGGTAATGGATGCGTATCGAGTCTGGAATGATTGGGAACCCATAAAAGAAATCCAAAATTTCTTCTGCCGAAACAGTGGAGGGCAGATTACGAATCCCAATCACACATCCTGCACTGATATCATTCACACTTATATTAGCGCCAGCTGCTAGCTGGTTGACAGGATTCAAAGGACCCTCCATACCCACAACTGCATTGTGTGGAATAGGCATCTTTCCCACAGAATTCACCCCAAGACTGTTCACAGCCATACCCAGGTCAGGAGTTGAAAGATTCTGATCTTCCCCATTCATGTTCCCTACGGAATACATTGCACTCTCCTGAGAGAAATTACCCCCAATAATGGTGTTAGGTTCCTGAAATCTCCAAGAGTTTTCAATCTTGTCTCCCAGAGCATTCAACACCTCCTCGAAGCTGCATCGCTTAACGCCACAATATCTCCTTCGAATGAATTGGCGGTTTCTGTCTTCTCCTTGAATACAGTCCCCAACTGACTTAAATTCCACATATCCATGGCCATTTTGTTTCCCAGCAAAAGGTCCTGACGTGTGCACCATCAGATGGATACCCACAACATTCAGCCCTGAGAAAAACTGACGGATCTCGCTCTCAGTGACACTGTAGGGTAACCCATTCATGCTAACCCACGTGGATTTGGAATTTGCACCATCCTGGCTAGTTGAGTCTCGCCGGCTTCTGTTGTTGCTGCTGAAGGGCTCGCGTCTAAAACCATTTGATGCTCCCTGCCTTGCACCTGAAGTCTCCAGTCGAGTCTCTCTGCCTTCCCTATCCCTGCCATAACTAGCTGAGATTTTACCAAGCTCACTTCTGTCAGAACTCCTTCTTCGTTCCCTTTCCCTCTCCCGTGGCCGCCGATCCAGCTCGTTTCGAGTTGTTGCCAGTCCATTAGCACTACTATTTGTGCTACGCAAACTTTCACGGTCATTAAACTTCTTACTAGTAACCGATCGTCGATCACTCACATGATTCGACCCACCATGATCCCTACGGCTCCTGAATCCATCAACAGAAGCGCTTTTCCGGATTGGGCTTCGACTTCGTGATCGTCGAGAAATATCTCGAGTAATCTTTGAACTCTCTCTCAAATCAATGGACTTTGTTTTACTTTCAGTCCGGAGTGTCTCAATCTCAGGTGGACGCTCACGATCCGAGCCGTCAAAACGGCGAAAACGCACACCCTCGCTCAAAGTTTTCTCCATTTCCGACTGACTGCTTAGTACAAGCTCAATATATCGTTTTCCCACGTAATTTCCATTCCTGTACATAGCTTTCCTGGCTTCGTCGTCCTCTTGAAAGCAAGCGAAAGCAAATCCAGATGCCTTTCCTTCTTGGCTTGGAGCTAGGTGAATGTCTTCCTCGCTGATGTTAAGTCCTCGATAAAATTTCCTAATGTCTCGGGCTGTGGCTTCCCAGGGAAGACCTTTCATCTTTATGATCACAACCATGTCGATTATAAACCCTCAGCCTGTCTTTCCCTGCAGCAATAAGGTACAATGTATCGTAATATAGGCATGGACTTCACAATACACACTAAACTTGCAACCACATCACTTTATGCACTCGAGGGCTTCCGCTTTGCAGGGCTGGACCCCCCAAATATCACTGAAGACCGGAAGTCGAAACCCCGAATGACATGAGGAGGGAATTTTTTGCCTCAAAATATGCTCTAAAATAGCTCCCTCGTGCGAAACCAAATACAATAAAGCATCAAATCAACACATAATAAAATTTAAAATTGTGATGTTTGCATACAATTCATTATTTTTGGCAAATTGAAGTCAAAACCTTAATGTTGCCTGGTATTATTAATTGAGTTTTTGCTGTTTCTTGGGTGACAATACTGAATGGCAAACAGAGCTGAAATTGAAGCAGTATATACTAAGAAACAAAATAACGAGATTTTATGTAAATTCTTTTCATTCCCGTGACAAATTATATTCGAAAAGGAAATAAGAAACTGAAACTCGTGTTGAAAACCTTCTTTTATATTTGAGATAGCGTAATGACACATAACAAACGTCACTGACAAACATCATTGTGTTTCAGAAGACAAGTGTCTTTTGAATTTTTTGTTTGGTTATAACTTTCTTCTGAGTATATCTTCGTTGATATCCCCCCAAACAGACGGAGTGCTCATTAATGTAGTGAGAGTGGTGAGAGACCGAAGAATACAGTAAACGAGTGACTCCTGAGTTACTCAGACGCAAATTAAATACCTATTTGGGACAGAAATAAGTCGCAGACAAAAAATTGCAATCAAGAAGCAACATACTATCGGATATCGTGCCATCAAAACTAGCTTAACGATGTGTTTATGTGTTTATAGCCTGAAATTATCAAATGGGAGTTTTACCGAAAATGAAAACTCACGACTTCCCCTATCCCTGCCGGAAAGTGAAACATTTTATAGCAGACAGTTTTACGCTGCCTCAAGAAAACGAAAAGCATGGCCTCTCGTGTCACGCATTTCTACGCTATCAGAAAGCGGAGCCGGTTACGTGAGAGAGAGGCCTGGGGTAAAATCAAGAAAGAAAAAGAGACGTTACATCCCCCCCCCCCCCTCCCCTCGCCCCTGTCCTCAACAATCAATGATGAGTTCGCCCTAAAACCGACCAAAATTCCGTCGTTTTTCTAATCAAGAACTGGGAGAGGGGTGGTGTAAATTTTTCACCTAAACTTTCCAACACTGTAGCCAGTAGATCGAGGAGAGCGTGAGACTTGCAAGTCACGCTGGATTGGAGCGTAATCTTCTCGTATCGCTCGACGACTTGATCATCTAGCCCTCACCTCCCATAATGCATCTGCCTAGTGCCTCTGTTCTGATTAGGAACTTACATTTATCAAGAGGCTAAAAATAACTTTATGCCTGTCTTAGCTGTTTATGGAAATACTTTAAGGTCTCCGCCTAGCAAATTCTGCTCTGAAGTGTTTGCTGGCAGTGAAAGGAAATTAAACATAGGAAAACGGTGAATTATAGGTCACCTTTGTCTCAATAATGTCTTTCACTTACCATCGATCGGATGTGAAGACTTTATAAATCTATTTTTCGTATAGAGCAACTAACTGGCATGGTGTAAATTCACGAATTTCCAGCCAGGAGAAAACAGACATTTCTGCCTGTACCTCGTGCTAATGTTTTGCCATCAAAGTTTGCACTTGAATGCCAATAAACGCCGTGTTAAACAAACGCTTAACTGGTACTAGGTATGGGCTCTTTCTTTAGCTTAACAGGTGCCCCACAGGTTAGCTCATAAGTAATTGTTCCGGCAATTTACGTTTTGGGTTGAGTCAATTACAGCGCTGTTGACATTGATAAGTTTCCTTTGAACCCCGAGTACCCAGTGAACTTGATTTTGACCGATGCTTCTTTTTTTGGGAGAGCGGGAGAGCATTTGGTATAAATAAACAAACTGTTGTTCCTTTGTTTTGGTCACCCGGATTACTCATACATTGAACACAAATACAAACTAATGGAATATTAATGCTTTTTTTTTGAAAGTTGCTGTCACAAGTACTGATTCAAAGCTCTCCATTCGCTTGAAGATTTTATTTATTGGTAGGCAAGTACTGTTACATTGATTTGATTTGATTTGATTTGATTTGATTTGGGCGGTGCAAAGGGGAGGGATATTAGACTTAGTACCAAAGCTGTCTGGAGTAGGAGGCGTGGTGGCGTGCATGAAAGCTCAGCTAGCAAACTCGATTTGTAATTAAAAAGGTGTCGTTCGATCCGAGACCTCTTGTTGTTGGGATTCTTGTGCGGTGTTCTTTTTCTACACACACAGCGTCTCTTTGCCACCCGAGAGTATAAATGAGCACCGGCGAACTGTTTAATAAGGGATGGTTTCAGTACTCAGCGCATATACCAGTTAAAACGTTGGTTAAATTCGACAATTTCTGTTAAATTTGCCGTGATGATGTTTGGTAATCAATCACTCTGCTTGTACTGCTAAGCTACATTTTGGTTTAGTAGCTAGGAAAAGCGAAGAAAGTCAACCTTGTTCTGAGGGCTTTCCCCTGGGAACGAGATTGTTTTGGAAGAAGATGCCCATACTCACGACATACTCCACATATTCACCCACCTGTGGAACTAAAATGCTGCGGGTGTGTGTGTGGTCGGGGGGATGGAAAGCAGGGTGCTAAATTTTAAGCAATACGGGCTCCTGGTAATACTTGCTCCTAGACATATTTTCAAGCTTATTGTCTTTTTTTTTGTATTCTTACTTGGGACCTCTTTCACATGGCCCTTTGATCAAGTCTAAGTGTACTCTAGTTTGACTCCCCCCCCCCCCCCCCGCTCCGCCCAGAAGATCTGTCTTGACGCTTTATAGATGCAATTTCTGATATCAAAGGACACTTTGGGAATAAGGGGCAGAATACCTTTGTGTGATACCGTCTGTACGAAGTGAAAATGTAGTCTTTTCGTTTTTTGAACTCCACCAAGTATACGTTGAAGCGGCAGTCGCGTTTAAGTTCTTCTCGAGAAGACAGTTCGGGGAAATAGCGCGGGTTCCTTTCCCGAACAGCGGCTGGTAATCGAGCCTAACTAATCAAGGCTCAAATCGGCTTAAGTATTTTTGAAATAACATGTTCATAACAAAGTAATGCTTGCTCAATATTCCGATGAAATGTCGTGTAAACCGGTTCTCTTTCTTCTCCTGGAAAATTTAAGTGATTGCAAAAACTGAAAAGCAAACTTAAAACTCACGACGGAAAGAAAGCCGTCAAGCCCTATTTTGAAATCCTATTTCAAAAAACCTGATTTAAATGCACAGTACATGCTCGCTTTACGAGGTGTGATTTCCAACACGTGACTATTGACTTGAAACACTCCGCTTCTCAGATCAAGCCGCCATGAATTTTACTCGTCATTCACACAACATTAATTATCACTTAACCTGCTTGCAGCATTTTGTGAAAGTGTTGGAAAGAGAAATCCTTCCTTGGAACAACTAGCAAAAGTTAGCTTCACTAGAACAGTGTCATCAGTTCATTCACGATACACCATTGCATTAGAGTGCATCTTCACCCACGCCGGAGCGTACGTTCACCATCAATTCAAGTGAACCCATTTAATTACATACTTGTCAGTCAAGTTTTCAATCCGCCATATTGTTTGAAGAAAGTAATAATTATACTGAACTCAGAATTGTTAATCTTGACAAAATAACAATCTTATGAAACCTTCCTTCAATCCAAAATTTGCGAATGACTATCTTTTTCACTGAAATTGCGATATATAATTCCACAGCCTTACGTATTACACACGTTACGAAAAATTGTAAGAACAACTGGAAAGCAGTACCTGGTTAATTTTGGCCAAGCTGCATTTTTTTTCCAGCTCCCATCCATTAGAGTCAAATCAGTAAAATTTGTGTAATAAACACAATACAATTATACTTAAGATTGCTACAAATATTGAGATACTTCAGATGTACAAGAGTTCTCTCGCCTCGACTGAATGGAGTATTGTAAGTTAGAAAGTTAAAGAGAAAGACGTAGTTTATTTGCTCCTTGATATTCTAGCTGGACTATGTAGATCATGGTCAGATCATGGTTTTAGACAAACCTATTTGCCACTTTTATTATTCGGTATGATATAAAACTGCTGTCGAAATCTAAAAAGAAAATTTCGATTTCCGACGATTTTCACATAGCCGCGCCATACAATATTAAACTGAAATAATGTCGTTCAACATTGAGTCTTTTTAACTGTGATCAAATTGACAAATCTCACCTGAGAGTGTTCTTTGAGGCCGTCCATTAGTTCTTCTTCAAAAGACGTCAAATGAAATTCGAAAATGGAAGATTTCACACAGTTTACCGACTGAAATCACTATGACGCCGTGCCTATCGCTGGCTGGAACGTTCACCGATCGATTTTCCATTAGCAAGCTATATAACCGTTACTGGCCCTCTCCAATTTCATCCAGACAGTTTTAGGTTTCTAAGCAACCTTAGTAAATCCTTGAAATCCGTGTCACTTTTAATACTTACTAGCGCCTTACATCACTTTTAGGTCGGAAAAGGGTTTCCTTTGTTGCAATATACCTTATTTATTGTTTCGTCTCACTTTATAAAGCAACTGAGTACGTGAGCACTTTTTCAGGGGGCAGATTCAGGTTTAAAATCGGAAATTTTGAACCTCTTAATTTTTCATCATTTCTGATACGTTTACGTAGCCATGCTATGTTTTAGCATTATGGCCCAATATACTCTCAATTTTATGGGTATTTCTACAACCCAAAAGGTTTGCGTAGTTACTAACATATTATCTAACCACAAAAATTAAATCATTATTCCAAAATTAGGCGGCTCTCAAAAATAATTTTGGAGTAAATACTTCATTACTGGGTCGGGCCGATTTTCCGAGAACTTTCGTCTTTGCGGTGTTTGTCCCCCTGGCAGACAGCAGAGCTCATTTGCGTCATAAATAATATCAAAACCGTCTTGGCGGCTATCGGTGAAGATGGTCTATTAGCCACGTACTGGTGCTCAACCTTTTAAAATAAGGCAATTATTGGTAGCATCTTGAAGAAATAAGGCTACCAGTCCTGGAAATAAACGACTTCGTCAAATCTAAATTTTCAAACCGGTGTCTCAAGCCCGGGGGTACTCCCTTAGATGGGCCTATATTTAAGCAATAGAGCACTTTTTCCGCGTATACATAGCCTCATCTAACGAAGAGGGTTGGGGAATTCGAGACAGTTATGCAAACCCGAGACGTAGTCGAGGGTTTTTATAACTTTCGAGAATTCTCCCAACCCTCCGAGTGAGGCTATGCAAACACGGCTCTATTGCTTTTACAAAATAACTCTCAAAAGTACGCGCGAATCTAAAACGTCACAACTGTGCTTACATACTCTCATCTAAACGCACCTATCGACCAATGAGAGCGCGTGTAGTAGCTCAGTTATTTTATAAAGTTATGTGGGGCCCAGAAGGGTATGGTTTTTCAGCCGTTTTGGTCATAACCAAGGTATGGTTCTTGTGCTCTAGGCTTGAATTGGGAATGTTTTTTTTAGAAGAAGCTACTTTTTCATCATTATCGATAGGACCTTCAATAAAAGCCCTTCATAAATTATACTAGGGCAACTGTGTGAGCCGCAACGGTCATAAATAGGGTATCAAATTTTTGGTCAAGTCATAAATAGGGTAGGGAAAATCGCATATTTTGGTCATAAATACGGTAAGGGTTTTGGGAAGCGGACCAAACACCCCCACCTGATTGTTCTGGGTGTTCTTCACCCCAGTGTCTCAAGTCAATTCTCAGGACAAAGAGAAGATGAAAGGTTATAGAGTTCATCCCCATATAGGCCTTAGTTTTTCTTAGGTAATCCCCCCCCCCCCCTTAGTTATTTTTAGATCACTCCCTGCTTTAATTAGATACGTGCAGGGCCGGTAGAAATAAGCAATCCCTGTTTCGCGAATTATAGATACAGGGAACGCCTAAATGGTTTTGCGCTCACTTTCATCCTCCGCGATCACGCAACGCGCATGGCAATAACATCCTGATGAGAGAACTGGATACCACAACTCTCCTATACTTTGTCCGCTCTCGTTCTTCCTTGCAAACACTTCTAACTTTTCTAAACTCACATGAAATCACACCTTCACTGAAAATCTCTGTACTTCCGAAACTCTCCCTAACCTCTATAAAACAAACACCTTATATTATGGACAGCCAAGGAATCTTCCCTTCACTGCAACGATATACATATCGTGCGTAAATAAAGGCTACCTAGTGCGAGTTAAAATTGCGTGACGAGCCAAAGCCGGAATTTAAAAATACTGACATGTGATAACGGTCCTCGGTGCTACCCCTGTTGTGTCTGTTTTTAAGTTGTTGGCGTTAACGGACTGGGAAAACAACCGAAATATAATTTCAGGGAAATAATTCCATATTTTCATAATTTTCCCTCCTGTTTTAGGTGTAACCTCGCTGGGACCCACATCGCGTGACTTTCAGTTGCGTCACGCATGGCTCCCATGATGCACTGGTTCTCTTTCAAAATGGCCGCCACACATTGCTTTTCAAACGAAGCAAATCTACAGCGAGAGGTTTGTTCTCTGATCGCTCAGAAGTCATCAGAAGCGATTAAAGACCACGGATTCTTCTCGGTCGGGTTTTCAGGTGGAAGTCTGCCCAAAATTGTTTGTCCAGGTTTGCTGTCGCGGCAGATTGACTTTTCAAAGTGGCGAGTGTTCCTCTGCGATGAGCGGTACGTGCCAATATCACACGCTGATAGTAATTATCAAGGAGTAAAGCAGCATCTCTTAGACAAAGCTTCTGTTCCACCGGAGGAGGTATTAGTCATCAATCACGACATCTCGTTGGAGGAAGCTGCGAAAGACTATGAATCTCGCCTGAAGAGTTGGTACCCTGGGAGTGAGCTCCCCTCCCTTGATATGCTTCTCTTAGGGATGGGTCCCGACGGACACACCTGTTCTCTCTTTCCTGGCCATGCTTTGTTGAAAGAAACGTCTTGCCTTGTAGCACCGATATCTGACTCACCCAAGCCACCTCCTTGTCGGATCACGCTGACCTATCCAATCATTAATGCCGCTAAATGTGCAGTGTTTGTCAGTACTGGAGCAAGCAAGGCAAGTGTACTCCAGCAGGTGCTGGAGGGCGGTCCTGAGGATCCGCTTCCTGCTGCAAGAGTGAAGCCAGCTCAGGGAGAACTGCACTGGTTCATTGACAATGCTGCAGCTAGTTTGTTGAAAACCAAATGAACAATGACTCCTAATTTAGTTTTTTCCACTTTGTTTAGTATTTTTTTAAAGAAAATTTTGGAGGTAAGTTGGAGTTTATTGATTGGCTGATTTAAATCCCCGGGGGACTCTCATATAAAAAGGACGGGGGTGCTTGTTGGAAATTTTGAAAAGAACCCCTTACACCCTGAAAGATACTGCGACAACCCAGAAAGGTACAAAGAGCACCCCCATCTTTTTTACATGGAAGTCTCCCCCGGGGTCTAATCTAGTTTGAGCCCCAGTCAAGGTCGAGTCTGAGCTGATGCTAAACTAAAAGTCACATTAAATGTAGCATGTCACATTACCCCAACAACTATTTCCAAGCTAACCATTCAACTATACAGTAATAATTTTAGTTTAACTGTTGTTCAGGCACATTGGAACTCTATTAGTATTTGGAGTACCCGGTCTGCTATTTAGGCTAAAAACAAGCAAACTTTAAAAAATAAAAACACTTTAAGGTAATTCACTTGAAATTGTTCTACTATCAAACTTTTTTTGAAACTTGGCATAGTTAACCTGCATGATATGAACATTAAAAAAATGCAATAAAAAATCGGGTCACCGTGCTTGTTTACGCTTCAGCAGGCTCTTAAAATGGGGTATTTTAACTGGTTGTGCATTAAAAATTCGAATCACTTTCATATAGGATTAAGTCTTGGTTACTTGAAAGACACAAAATTTTATCTTGAAAGTAAAGCTTCTTTATTCACATAAGTAGTATTGCTTCATTTAAGCGGTTTTTGTCTGCCAGGTTGTGGGAATATTGCCTTTTTTCGGACAGCTCTGTGGTTAGCTGGAAGTCCTTGCCCTGGCCAAAGTACACCCAGTACGGAACTATTTTCCAAAAAAAAAAAAATCATGTTCTACTATCAAACTTTTTTTCTTCTTCAAATATGTTCTTTATTAGACTGTTCTTAGCAAATACCTGTAAAAAATTGGGGGTCACTGTACTTGTTTAAGAGAAAAGGAGCATTTATTTCGCTGTTGAGCTTAGTTTGAGGGAAATCTCTTACGTTTTGTATGTGCACACGCTCATGTTAGCACGCTAATGACGTGAAAATTGTGGACAGTAGGGATGTGCAATGCAATACTAAAGAATCACTGTAAGTACTGTAGTCGCTCATCCCCTGCCCAGCAACTGCTAGTTTCAAAACCACAAGGAGTTTGGAGATCATCAATCAACAATGACTCTACACTGGACTCAGTCTCACATTTGTCCCAAGGTCAGATCTGACCCCTAGCACATTTTACACTTAAGGTAGCTCTCAACACTTTCAGTTTAACATCTCTAGACCATCAATATAGGTTGCTATGACAACACCAAAAGGGTCAGATGTACCCTACTTTGCATCTTTAGAGGTGAATAACTAAATGAACCTTCCTTCTTAGTGTATTATTCTGTCTAGTTAGATGTAGTTTATTGTTGATGGAATCAGTAAAATGGAATTGGAACAGCTAACCATGATTGATGCTTTCCTTTTATTTAATCATATCAATATTTAATGGTGTTACCTGCAAAGTTTGTAAAGTAATTAAAATGTACGATACAGTAGAATTGCAATTTCTTGAATGTTTGAGGGAAACGACTTTAGTTTGATTTGGAAGCTCAAGAAATGGGTATTCCATTGTAAATAATAAAATAATGCTGCATGCTCAACTGTAGCCAGGAGGATTCGAAGATGTTTTGAAGCAAAATTATTACTTGTGTACAAAACATTACTTCAACTTGTGTATGATTAAAAACAATATGACTACAGAAAAACACAAATGTTGTAGATGTGTTTGAAGGACTTTGGGGGGAGGTGGGGTTCATAAAAACTGAGACTAATGTTTACTCCGTACAAATCTCTTTTGAAGCTCAGCTGATAAACTGACGCATCCATTCCTGGTAAATGTGTGTGCAAATGTTAAGCGCAGTAGTACATTTTCAGGTCACTTGTTGACTAGACATGAAGGAAAAAATACTCCTTCTGAACAACACAGTGTTCTTTTACACAATGTTTTGAAAAGTATATCTGCAAAACCTAATTTGTGGGCAGTCAATCTTTGCAGTTCTTATTGCATTTAGGTTAGAACCACTGAAGGAACAAGTCAAATTATTCTCCTTTTCTAACAATAACAATAACAATAACAATAATAATAATAATAATAATAATAATAATAATAATAATAATAAATGTTAAATAATAAATAGTATTTTTATAATTGCCTGAGAAAAAAGGTTTTGACTGTTGTTATGAAATTGTTTAAAGACAATTTGAAGCTACAAACATTAGACTGCGCGCCCAAAGTTTCTCTAGGCTACAACTATAACCAACTTAGTAATCACATGAAGCTGAAGTAATTAAGGATTTAAACTGTTCATGATGGCTGTAATTTCTTTGCACCAGCTCACTTAGAAGCATAAGAAAATTATCAAACATCACATGTAGTGTGACCCCTTAATTATAATCAAATTTGCACTTACATTCGTATGATTACCAATACTAAGTAACTACATGGCTATACCCAGAGCTATCCGAGAGTACATGAATCCTTTCTATCCATGGTTTAGATTGGAGCAGATTCCAATTGTGGCATGACATACATAGTCACGTGAGCAGTGGCATCTCATGGCACCTTTTCAGCCCGTAGTTTTTCTGATTTTACTGTCATCACAACTCAACAACAATGACATGACTTCTGCTTTCTTCATCCATTTGGAATACTCTCTGGTCCTTTCTAGTCGAGATTTAATGATAACATCAAACGGTTTGCTTTTGGCACTAGTAATTAAAGAGTTCATTCTAGAATCACCAAAGGAAAGTGTGACATAGCCCCTATCGTTGGATACAAAAGAAAATAACAAGACTGCAGTTGTCAAATTCGGCACCCAGCCTCTTTAAGATGACGTCAATATTCACCTCTGAAAATATCTGTCTAAAGTAATACCACTAAAAGTTATCCCCACTCAGGCTTTTAGCCAGGATTTGAAAAGTAAGCATCCAAAATGTGCTCTACAGCCTGCTCAAATGAACAATTTATAAGACGACATATGAAAAATAAGTTTCTTTAATAACTGGCCATCCAAAGGACACCTGGATGCCCACCTCGCTAAAAGCCTGTCCCCACTTCTCGCATGGGTGGTACTAATCAAGAAAATATTATTCTGGACTTGCCCCAAAACATTTGTTACCACATTTCAATAAAATCCATTTTTAGTAAAAGAAACTTAAAATAAAGTGGGAGGACACATAATTTATTTAGATTGTTAGTCACCTTACAAAACAGGGCATTGCAAAATAAACTTAGATCAAGATATACATAGCTGGCCCTTCCCCAAGCCATCTCTATGCTCCGTTGCAAGTAATGATTAAACTACACATTTAAAATGTTGTCAACAGGTGATGGGTGACTTCATTTAACTTCCTAAAATAAGTCAGAATATAAGTTTGGTACCCCTGAAAAATTGATAACATCAGATAACTAAGTGTTTGAATGTGGCTAGCACATTTCAGCCTAATTAAAATAAGGTATGTTGCAAAAAAATTAAACATCCTTTTCCATTTGTTTATGGTGGACAATAACTGCATTACATAAGAGCAGGTTTCAAGTGACTGTCAAGTTAATATGTTTAAAACTTATTGGCATTTCTGCACTATAAAGAGGACAATTCACCAATCAAACCAATCAACCAATCAAAACAAACATGCCACTGTGCTTTTAACCAATCAGACACTAGCTATAGAGTATAGCTCATTATTATAATTCAAGGCTGTGGTCTAAGAAAAATTACAAGGAGACCAAAGATTGCTAAACCATGAAATCCTGGCTGCCTAGCACTTAAGCTTATATGAAAAAAGTAAGTTTTTCCAGTCGTCCAAAAGCAAAAGTTGGTTGCCTGTGGCACCTGGGTTCTTTTAGTGCACAGCCCTGTCATATGGCATAAGTTATTTACATGTGTCATTGTGTGGCCTAAGTTAGGACAATCATTGGAAAACTGCTCTAAGCACAGTCAAAGGATTAATAGGTAATTTATTCTAAGAGGCCCATGCTTCAAGTTCTCTCAAATCATCATCTTCAGCTTTGGCTTTGGCTTTGGCTGGGAAAAAGCAAAGAAAAAGAGAATGCAAGATGTTAGCAACTGGTTAAACTCTAAATTTTTCCTTGGCTTATTTATGGCATCTAGGACATGTCCAGTTTGTAGTTTGCCCCAGATTACTTATGGTGAGCAATTCTTCTCAAACCAGTTTGCCAACCAACCCAACAAACATGACCCTTTCCCCAACGTGTCCTGAAATAAGATTTCCTGAAGGCACAGGTAAAGGTAAAATTAAACATTTTAAGGAAACCTCTGATAAGGAAACAGTTGAAAGTACAGTTGATTACAAAAAGAAGTGAAAGTAAATTATGATGTTTCAAAGTCATCTTGACTCCTTTGTCAAGTAGAGAAAAAAAAAATGGTTGAGATATTAATTTATAGTGTGAAAGGTGTAAGAATATGTTAAAGAGTAACACAGCCCAATTAACAGTTCTTAGGTGTCAACAGTTAAATGTACGTAATAAACTCAGATGAATACTCTTGCACAAATTGAGTCCGCCTGTGTGTTGAGTTTTGTTTTTCTTTCACGTATGAAGAGTATTTCTTGAACTAAACAGCACTTTAATTGACAAAGTAACTAACCTGGAGCAGCTGGTAGTTCTGTAGCAGGGACACTTGGCAGATCAGCTGTGCCACCAACCTCTAGCAACTGTTCGTCTAATCCTTCTTGTTCCAGCTCTTCAAGTTCATTCATGAGTTCATCCTTAATTAAATGATAATTTCAAACAAAGCATTACACAACCATATCCCCTAATCAACATTTCTATTTCGTATTGACTACAATGGGAAAGCTTCCTATCCGGGGCAGAGCACCAACACTCCCAGTCACAATTTGCAATGTGTTATTGTAGAAAATATCCACACTTCTCCCACAGAGGGTTTTTTGGTTTTTTAACCCCCACGCTCCCATCCCTCTGTAAATTCCTGGCAGTTTTAGTTCACACATTCCTTTAAACATTTTGCCTTTTGAGACTCCTCTCCATATTAGAGTTTCTAGTAACCCTCCTTAGGATAAGTATGGATATTTTCTGGAACCACACATTAAGATGAAATCTGATAGAAAATCAAGCAATTTCAGGTTTTAGTGGACAAAAATCTGGTACCAGAATAATTTTAAGTATTTTACAGTCATTTTTACATTTTTTTAAAGCTAAATACATAAATAATCGCCTGAAATAACACTGAAAACAATTTCCCATGGAAACCAGAGAAAATAAATTTCAAAGTTCAGAGAACTTGTACAAACACAGGCAAAATTTTATCATCAGTTTCATTTCACCAGCACTTTCAAGTGTTTCTTACGAAGTTCAACATTCGTTTTCAACGTTTGGTGTTGCTAGAAATGATTTTGTTTTTTGGGAAGATATTTAAAACAGTCATACAGAAGTTTGCAATACGATGTAAATAATCTTCGTACTGGGTTTTTGTCCACTTGTTACTCAAACTTCTTGTGGATCCTGTCTTAATTACATTACTATGGAAACCAAGATAAACTCTGGCAGTATGGGACATGTTGGCCATGTTCCAAAAGTAAATGCCCACAACACTTTCAGGTTTAGAAACTTAAAATACTGTAATTCTTATTACTACATTAATTTTACAGGCTTGCTACTTTCAGGGGCCATTACTTTCAGGTAGCTAAATAATATTATTACAGTAATTTACCCAATTTTAGGAATAGAGACCTGGAGAGGAGATTATCACTTGATGTTGTTTGATTTTACACATGTTTAGTTCTCTTGTCGTGATGACAATTTTATTTATATTTGAATGTTTTAATGACATGTAAATATTGTAATAATAAGGTCAGTAGTTTTTAAATTTTTACTTATTATCACATTGCTATTAGGTCTTTCTTTTATTTTATACACGACCCCACAAGCTTTTAGCTTTAAAACTCATCGTGTTGAGAAAAAGGCTTCCTAGCCTAGCCTAGCCTAGCCTAGCCTAGCCTAGCCTAGCCTAGCCTAGCCTAGCCTAGCCTAGCCTAGCCTGGCCTAGCCTAGCCTAGCCTGGCCTAACCTATCCTATCCTATCCTATCCTATTCTATCCTCTTGTCATTTAGTGACAAGAACTAGAAATTAAACATGTTCTCATAAAATAGATGGACTCCTATCTATGATGAGAGAACTACCGGTAAACGTGAACAACATCAAGCAATGTTGAGTAATAAACTCAACCCCTGGTCCCTATCTCTGAGGTTGGGTAAATTGTCCTTTTATGCTCTACCATGCATGGTTTTCCATTTTACTTATTTGTGTCCACTTGGAAAACTGGCATACCCAAAACAAGCATGTAAAAAGAACTGCTACTTGAAAAAAAGGAAACTTGAAGTGCAAAAAGTGGTTGTGGGTAGCCTTTTAAGGTTACTGTTCTGTTTCCTTTTTTAAGCCATGAGCGTAACATAGAAAGAACAGATTTGGTATATTTGGATTTTTTAAAAAAATTCCAGCAAGTTACAATTAAAAGCTTCTTGACAAGAATTTACATTGTCCTTGGTATCAGTTACTTCCTGCTGTTACTACTTGCCCAAAAATTCACTTGGTTAGATTTGATCATTAATTACACGATTGTAAAACAACAGTGAAATTTCATAGATCTATTTTCATAGGGATTTTTCCTTTAGGAGAGTCATTACAGTCACAGTAGTTACATTGTGCGTGCACTATATGACACTTAAGGTGGCGCGCGCTTCTGCAACAAATTTTGCACACGCAACGTTGCACAAGTTTTTAACATGACTTGTTTCTTATTTGTGTTTTGCACTCAATTACTATACTTTGTAGCCTTAAGAGTACTATTTATGTTGTTGGAAGTTTCTTTAAACGTGTATTCAGTTATTTAAGGCTTTTTCGTGCGTATTTGTTTCTTGTGTACATTACTTTGTTTCTAGATCTATCTAGTAAGTTCTGTGGTGTCGCGAAAACACATGTGTAAGCACTGCAACACCCAACTAGCGTTTTATATGGATTAGTTTTTCCGTTAGCAAGATCAGCTGACGCAAGATCTGTTAATTCCCTGCACATTAACAAGTTTTTACAAGTTTATCATTGTTCTGGTGATCAAGGCAGCCACAAGGTAATCATCTTTTACGCCATTTTAGTTTGTTTATGTAAGCGGTTTGTATCTTTACTCCCTTAAGTTCAATCTAATTAAGGTTTTAGATAAAGTCAAGTTGTATACAACATTGTTTTACTGTTATTTGTAAATTGATCTCAAGTTTTCTCCTCTCACTTTTGTAACTTTCAAAGCGTGTGAAATGTATTTATATCCTGTTATTTTTGCAATCTAATTTGTACTTTATTTGTATCTTTTATTTTAGTTTTCACAGTGTTTATAAGAGTTTTAAAGAATTTTAATAAACAACAGTTTGTGAACCAACACTTAACAAATCACTGGAGCAATAGCCATTACTGTCTTTTGAACAGTAATTACTAACAGTAACTAACCAGCTCCAAGCTTAAGAGAGTTTTAAAGAATTTTAATAAACAACAGTTTGTGAACCAACACGTAACAAATCACTGGAGCAATAGCCATTACTGTCTTTTGAACAGTAATTACTAACAGTAACTAACCAGCTCCAAGCTTAAGTTCTTGATTCTAATAGTAGTTCCCTAGTCAAAATATGGGTTATTGACCAAGCATGAGGTCAAGATGGCTGGGTAACAGCCAACTTCTTTTTTTGTGTGTTTATGAATTACGACGGAATCAAGGTCTATAAACAAGCAAAAAATGAACGAGGCCAATATTTAGCCATCCTGACCAAACAAGCTAGGTCAATAAAGGATTTATTACTTGGAAGAAGAACGCTATTTTCTTGCGGGACACAGCCAGTAATCCCGAGCAGGCAAGATAGCACCATCTTGCCCAATCAGGTAGCCAATCACAGCGCAGGTTTCAGTTCATCTGGCCTACAGAGCTAGCCATAAAGTAAGAGACAATACTGACGCACAAACATCCTAATATGTGTTAGTTAAGGTGAAACAATGCAAAAAGATTCCTCACCTCATCAACATCCATTCCAAATCCAGCTGGTTCTGATATAGCTCTAGATATTTCATCAGCCAGTTCTGTCTGTTCCTGAATGTCATCCATCATTTCATGCACATCATCAACATCACTGTTGAGGTGAAGATAATGGGGAAAGGAATAAGTTACACATGTAGAAATTTGGTTTGTACATGGATTCCATATCACAGTCAGCTCATTTTCATTATTCAACACACAAGTTCAGTAACTGACCTGGAAGCACATATTATTTTATACTAAAGCTGATGTTACATGAGGCAATTTTTAGTAGAAATGTATATACCATGTCACACAAGAAAATGCTGTCGAAAAAATTGTTGCAAAAATGGTAACACAGGAAGGCGTGGTGGCTAATGGTTAGAACGCCGGAGTCTGGATCACGCAGTAAGGATTTGAACTCTGGTCAAGGTCATTACATTGTGTTCTTGGGCATGATACTTTACTCTCACAGTGCCTCTCTCTGTCCAGGTGTATAAATAGATACTGGTGTGCATGATGCGAAAGAAAACCACGAGAGAAAAATGGCTGCAGTAAATCCTGGGGGCAAAGAGCATGTGAAGGGGCTACCGCCTAAGCCCAAGAGTTTGCCCTTTCATGGCCGAGTGATTTTTCGGTGTAGGATTTCTCATCTTGATGTCCTCTTATTATTGCCTGTTGTCAATAAGCTTCAATAACCCTGGGAGATATCCTGAATAAAATTGCTCTACTCTACTCTTCAAGCAGCGAGGCAAAAATGAGAAGAGAAGTATATCTTCTTTCAGTATTCGTTCAGAGAGACTGTCCAAGAAGTTTTAAAAGAAGACGGCAAATAGGGTATCTTGTAACGATTTTCACTGCGTCTGTAGATGTAAATCTAAAAGTTATTGCAAAAATTTCAAATGCAGAGTTTCAACCAAGAATTTACCGGCATTATGTGTTTGATATAGGAGATCATCTGACTACGGTGAAATGTTTGCCGATAGCAGCGGAAAGTTTCAGGTGAATGTCCAGTTTCAAGTGAAGGTCCGGTTCAATCTTTCAAATGGACGGCGGAAAGGCCAAGCTCAGTGAATATATATTCGCTGACCTGGATGATGCTGTTGAGCAGCGATATCACAAAGAGGCTTGAAGTCACATTGGAGGCGGGAAGCTTTGCCAAACAAAACACTGGATAAATTTAAACCTTTCCAAAGCCTGTTATTAGATTCGCAAGAATATCACGGATTGCGAAGCGCGATTCCAACGCTTTGATTTGCACTGGTACCGTTTTGATTTGTTCCGGTTCCAAAACATTCCTGCAAGACATCACACATATCTCGAATGTTGACAACATGTTGTCAACGCTCCTAACATAAGCCAATCATATTTTTGCGTTGTGAGAGCAACGCATAATTCAAACCCTTGGGCTTAGGCGGTAGTCCCTCCTTTCGTGCGCTCCTCGCCTCCAGGTTTTCACACGGCCATTTTTTTCTTACGGTTTTCTTTCGCGTCACACACAATGGACTAAGCAAAAGAGGGACTACTCGTAGTCTACAAAATGTGAAACTAGTCGAAAAATAATAATCACAAATATATTGAAAACGGACTGCCAACAGATAAGAGCCATCTTTATTTCATACTTACTGAGATTTTTGCATAGAATCGATCGCATGAAAAACTCATACAGAAATTTCTTCATCCAATCACAATCGTGAAACAACTGTCTCACACGTGGGAAAGCATTGCATCCAATCAGAAATCAACTGTCAAAATGAATCAGTCAGTTCGCAACGCGTTGATGTTGTTGTTGGCGCCACTTCAATCTTCATTCACAGAAGTTTGTAGAGTTTCCACAAGTTTACCCCAGTTTTCTCACAAATTAGCTATAAATCACAGACAATGGCGGAAAGTTTGAACAGGTTTATTGCTTTACATAAACCCATTAAAAAGTACATCCAGGAACAGCAGAACAAAAGGACTCGAGCAAAAACCTGACGAGACGTTAGGCTAGCCTGCTTGGCGAATTCCTCAAACAGAAGAGGCAAATACGCCGTAAGCATTATCGACGACAAAGAGTTTTACCAAGCAAGGAAATATCTGGAAGCTCGAAACAAACAACTTTAAAAAAAAAAGCAAGGCAAAGGAAACTAATCAAACGCAGCTGAAGCATTGACTGATGACCAGGTAAACAATCTGTGTGAAAAATATTAACACTAGGTTTTTGAAGAAGCGACAAAGTGCTTGCACTCAGACAGAATAAACACATAACTTGACATTTTTTCTGCCAAATGAAGGGTGAAAACCTGGTTGGGGGTGAAAATCTCAGTAAGTATAAAATAAACAAATTACAGCATGGAAAGTGCTTTGTACGGTATTTACGCACTCGTTGTTTTTGTATCAGAAAACTCACGTGTAAGGACCATACGCCCACAATTTCCATGAAGTAATCTATATATCATACAATAATGTAGAAACCAAAACATTTCATGTCACATACGCGTTCTGAAGTGTTTCCGACAGTATATAAGATTTTGCAAATCAGATTATATTACAGTTTTCTTCAACTGCCTACAATAAATTACTATTAACTTCCTTGTCTAATCAATAAAGTTTTCAATTTCTGTAACAAAAATCTCTCATTCAGACGTGTAATCTGATTTCTTCCAAACCAAATGAATTCAAATTTATACTTAAGAGTCTGACACTAGTACATGGTTGTTAGAAAATGCTTTGTAAAGTTAAAGAGAAAAAGTTAAACAGAAAACATGGGTTATCAGCTCATGTTACTAAGAAAGGGGAGGGGAGGGGAGGAGGAGGAGTGGGCTAATAATACAACACCTAGTGGAGACACTTTGAAGGATCACCTGGAAGGATCAAGATTCTTTTTAACAAAACACACACTCACAAAAATGGGAAAATGTCTGCTAAAACCTGATGATTCACTTGGCACATTAACAATTCGAAAAAGGAAAACAATCGCTACTGAGTGCTAATTTTGACGGTGTGCTTGGATATTATGGTCTTATGGTATAAGCAGGCTGACTTGAGGTCTGCAGTTGTTTAGTAGTCTGTTGGCTAACTGAATTTGACGGGACGTTGGAACTTTCAAAAATACTAACATCGGAATGAAATGATAAGCTTGAATGGCCGTTAATGTTTAGAAATGTACTCACAGTTGCTGATGAGCGGATTTGAGCGCCTTAGCTGCATATGACATGTTCTTGAGGACTTCAGTGTTAGTGTTGGCGTTCTCCAGCGCCTCTCGTTGAAACTCAATCGTGGACAGTGTTCCATCGATTTGTTGCAGTTGCTTTTCGAGCCGTTTCTTCCTCTTTAACGCCATTAATGCAGCTATAAACAAAAGTACAAACCTGGGCATGACATTTTCATCAGCATCGCCGGTCGCCGATTCAGTGGGCAAACAAAATCACTTAAACTGATATCTAGCTATGGCTCACCTCTCTTGTTCTTTGAAGCAAATTTCCTAGCCGTTGCTACTTCTGTATCGATCTTTTTCTCCAAGAATTCGCTCTTCTTCGTCAACATTTCTTCTGTGGATCGCAATTTTTGAATCGCCTCTTGAGTAGTTGGCGGTTGCTCTTTGTTTCTTCCACCGAAGATTTTCCACATTTTGAAATGCTAATTTCTACACTTTTTTATGAGAACAATAAATCAGTCTTCCAACGACAAAATGAAACCAAAACTGTCCTAAAATTCCTGCAGCAAGACGACAAACTCACAGCTCCAAGTAAGACCTAAATTTAGGTTTAGGACGTCATGTCCTTATTAGCAGTCTTTGCAACCAGGCAAAATGACGGCAAGAACCTGGCCGCTAATAAGGGCTGGGGATCTTGGCGTGGGAGGAACCCGCCGTCCTTTGAGACTAAGAGACTAAATGTAGGGGTTAGTTTAGATTGTTTTTTTTACTTTTTAGTTTAGCTTCGCTTAGTGGAAGTTAGTATGGCAAACGATTGGCTGCCCGTACGGATTCTTATCAGTCACTCGACTCCGGATCCTTCCTGAGCGAAGACTTTTTGCCGTGGAATGGAAGTCAGTATGGGCCGTAAGGATGTAAGCCCGGGGATATAAGGAAGTGAAAACGAGGCTTAGAAGTAGTTACGCGTAATTTAGAATAATTAAATTACCAAGATAAATACCGCTCACGAATGTTACATTCAAATAGTGATTCCAGCTGCATTATTCAATGGACAAATTCTCACCAACAAATAATCAGGCAAAACCAAAGTCTATCAATAGGGACTTAGTTTATAGGAGATTAGCGTCTCTTGTGTTTGGTTCTGGTTGTTTTTGTTGTTATTTCTGATTATCTCACTGGTTCATTTTCTTGTGTCGCATGCGTTTGTCTTGATCGACCAGATGTTGTGACTGTAATGATTCAATTTAGCGACGAGAGATTGTCAGTGATCTGATCATAGTCCCTTGTTTAGGGCCACTCTTCTAATATACATTTCCTTTTTAATTCACGCTCCATTTTGAGCATGTATTTAAGCGCTCCTATTTCAGTAAGAAGCCCCCTTCCAATCGCGTCCCCAGTGAGAAAGTGACAGTCAAAAAATTGACATGAAATAAAATGATTCGACGAGTAAATTATGTAGCCTGTTTTCTCTTTGGAATAACGAAGTAAATCGTGTTATGACTACGAAAGTCCCTATAGCTACATTTCTTGTGCTTAAGTATATTAGTATCACCCAACTAGTGGATTAATGCAAATCCTGCATTTTGTTTGGCTACGCTACTAGGGGACTATTAGTAATAGTCATCGAGTAGCGAAATTGGCGCCATCGAGCGTGATGCTTTCTTTCGTTTTATTCCCAAATAAATATTTCTTCAACTTGCATTTGCTAACTTTATTATTACCTTCTCTGTCCGACTAGTTGGGTGATACTAAAACAATTAGACCCTTCGCCCTCAAGGGCCACGGGTCAATAGCCCATTCAGCTTCGCCTCATGGGCTATTGACCCGTAGCCCTTGCGGGCTACGGGTCTAATTGTTAAATAGTACTTTCATGATTAAAGTATCTGTTGTTTTTCGCAAAGCGCTGCATCACACACATATGTAGCTAGATGTTTATGTCCAGAAGCAAATAAGCGCTCAGTCCCTAATAAGCTCCCCTCTTTAATAAGCACCATATCCTGACGTACCAAAAGTAAATCAGCGCCTCAGGCGTTGAATTGAATAATTCTGGTATAGAGGATTCCGTGTTTCCGCAGTCGTCACTGAAAACAATATATCTATGGAGGAGTGGCATACCCATCAAAATTAAAATAGCCTTCGACTCAAATGATGATTATACATTGGTTAAAGAACAAACATAGCAAACCTTCTCATCTTACATTTTGCATATATACTTTATGTCTGTCAGACTTTGCTTCACGGCTCCTAGACTTCGATATTTCGACGCGGTATTTCGTGTCACGAGAATTTCCCGCAGAAATACTCGTGAAATACGGTCCCGCGGTGCTTCGGGTCACGTGGTATGAGCGATACGGCTTTCGTCCCGTTTTAGTCACCGAAATGAACTGACCGTGAAGGCCTGGGAGAAAGCCCCACACGAAGTCCAGAAAGTCAGACGTTTGATAGGCTCCTGAGATAGTGGACGCTCTCTTGGGCAGGACATCGACACGCGCTCCTCCTCCGCAAATAAGAGGGAGGGGGGGGGGGGGAGGGTGGGGGAGAGTGCGTGACGAGTCCAAAGGATGATATACCTTTGTAGAAGTATGATGTTCATGGCACCCGGCAACGAAAACCTCTCCTGACCTGTCGGGA
Source organism: Orbicella faveolata (assembly GCF_042242905.1). Lineage (NCBI taxonomy): Eukaryota > Metazoa > Cnidaria > Anthozoa > Scleractinia > Merulinidae > Orbicella > Orbicella faveolata. Next base: position 5,255,377 of record NW_028301558.1, on the reverse strand, counting down.
AAGGATTGCGATCACCCGATCAATAAAAACTATTAAAACTCAAACTACAGTTCAGTTATTATTTAACAATGTGAACTCGGGACGGAATATATTACTATCCTTTAGTGCAGTCCGTCTGGACCCTTTTTGAATTAAGTTCCAATGTTATTGTTGTTCTTTAAGATTTCACGAGTTCTTTTAAAGGTTAGTTCTCAGAGTTTGTTTCATTACTCAAGACAATATCGAGGCTATCATGACATCTGGCCTTCTTGACAAGAACTGCTGTCCCCAGATAATTACTAATAAAGCACATCGACAGTCCTTTCCTGGCAATTAGGAAAATGTTTCTTCTCCTTTCCCGATTTATGCTAAGAGATTTTGAAATTTCAATAAAATAATGACAAAATTGTTATTTTTATCCGAAAAACTGCATCCAAGAGTTTATAATTTTCAATCGCTGCATTTCCTCGTCAGTGAACATTGAGCTTGAATTCGCAGAACTAGGCCTCATATCGACACTTTTTCCAAGTGCACATCTGCAAGACTTGGGTGAAAACTCATTGCACAGCTGTGGTAATTGGCCACGCAATTTCATGTCTTCTCTTCTGTTGTTGGTGTGCAATTCCTCTCGCGGAGACGTCTTCACGGTACTTGCTTTAAATTTTGGCGGGGGCGGTAAAAGATATTTCTTTCCGGCTAAGTCGATTTTATTTTCTGTAGCAGATCCTCCTTTCTTCTCCAGCTCTGATGTCCCTCTCGACTTGATTTTGTCGCAGTAAGTGCTCTTTTGGCGCCCATCCCCCGCTGTACGAGTAGTGTTGTTTGAAATCTTTGCTTCTAGTAGGATATCCTCATTGGAGGCATCGTTGTCAACAGTAAAATATCTTGAGTAAGAGATGCGTGGAACAAGACCTTTATATCCGACTGAACTCCGCTCAAGCATTTCCTTCTTCTTGTGTTCTTTACCGGATATTTACTGGTCTGAAATATTCAATCGACCGATTTAATTCCTGCAAGAAGACTAGGAGAGAAACAGTTTTTCCAAAGCATATGTAATTAAATGTAGGGTATTTACGATTGAGTTCCTCCTGCGTCAGTCTTCCGACATCGAAACTAATTGTGCTTTTTGTAACAAGCGTTTTACCTTCTTTCCTCCTTGTATAGAGGTCTGATATTTGTTTCCACGCTCAGCGTGCTATCACAGGATCAGTAAGTGTTATTTTTCTAACAGTTGATCCCCGTGTACCTGGTACAGACGGGCCTTTCGAACTCATAGAGTGACATTTCAATTTGTATTTTTTCATGTTACCAAAATAAATTGCTTGCTTTCGTGTTTCCTATCACATTTCCTTCTCTTATTTTTGTTTTCCACGAACGCTTCCTGCCTTCAAAAATTTGATACGTGGGAGGCATTAATAAAAGTCGAAAAAATAAAACACATGGCATTTATGACGGCGCCAAAAGAACAAAAACATATTTCAAAAGTTCGGGACAAATGAATACAAATGAGGAAGGCGGGTTGAAGGCAATATCTCCTAAGCGTCCGGAAGATAATTTCCTAAATTTTCCAAAAACTCACAGTAAGTTATTTTTCTCGTAAAATCGCCATCGATATTTGTCAAAATACGTCGGCAATGGACAAATACAGCGTTGGTTTCACTGAATATTATTTTTCATATGAGTCACTTATGAAAAGAACGATGGGACTATAGAGTTATATTGTATACAAATCAAGTTTTTGATTCAAAAACAGAAGAGAAGAGTGGCTAATAAATATAAAAAGTCATGAAAGCCCTAAGTGGTAACATAGACAGCCTGACGGTGATTTTCAGCTTCATGAAAACATTTAATTTTCCTCTTAACCATTCTGTTTTTGATTCGTGAGAGTACTATACGTACGTGCAATGGACATTGTTTTTGTTTTTCACGGCGTTAGAAAAATTTAATTACCGAAAGAACGTGAAATCATGTACAAAAACATGTTTATGAGAAATTAGACGTCAGCTGTTAGAAACAATATAAATGAAGATGATGCATAACCTAGATAATAATTCCTTGATTGCAATCACTGAGAAGATTACATTCGAGAGCCTCTTCCCAACAACAGCCTAGCTACCGTTATTTTCCTAGCTTTTAGAGGGAAAGTGACCTGTTTTTTGGTTCTAGTCTCCACCTTTTCTTAACTAACCCGCGAGCAGGCTAATATGTCATTCTTGTTAGGAAGGAAGAGCGCAGAAAATCGTATTGTGTCTGGTGCAGATAGACAAGTCATACAACATGTCAATATTCCATTAAGGGTTGCGCGCCACTCTCAGTTTAATCGAGTGGTCTTTTTGAAACCTTGTCAAATCCCGTAAATTTGTTTATGTCGACGTTCACTCGATTCACAGGCAAGGGCGTCAAATTCCTCATTTTGCTAAATGTTTGCATCCGCAATAGTGAAAGGTGACGTACTGTGAAATATCATTACATTTCGTCAAATAATATCAGACTTTGACATAGGTTTTATCAGCTGATTCAGATGCAGTGATATGAGTTTATAAAGCTAAACTTATGATATTATTTTAATAATGATAAGCAGAATGATGTAACTGATAAGATGAAATCTTCACACGAACCTTGTGTAGTCCTCTTTTCTTCGCATTAGTTTATCTCAGACAAAAACTTGGGACTTATATTGGGTGTAGGGCGCCCCCGAGTGATAATATTTTCTTCTTTTTCCGTGAGCGGAGCCCACTGTTCTCTGCAGTGCCTCCTGTTCTTCTATGCCTCCTGTTCCTCTGTGCCACCTGTTCTTCTGTGCCTCCTGTTCCTCTGTGCCTCCTGTTCTTCTGTGCCACCTGTTCCTCTGTGCCTCCTGTTCCTCTGTGCCTCCTGTTCTCCCGTGCTTCCTGTTCTTCGGTGCTTCCTGTTCTTCTGTGCCTCCTGTTCTACTGTGCCTCCTGTTCTTCTGTGCCTTCTGTTCTTCTGTGCTGCAAGGTGCAGAAAGATGTACCCAATAACCAATTTACAACAAAAACGTTAACGAAATAATGCAGGTAATCAATTCGACTCTACTGCGTTTTTTATTGGTAGACTAAAATAATTTGAAAATTGGTCTTCTGGTCAATATTTAGCAAACATGGTTGTCACCTTCCAGAGTTTCCTAATCAGATGTGTCACATGTTATTATAACATACCGCGCTCGCTAGTTCTATCTAATTCCTATTGAGCCATCATGACCGAAATCTCTATGTGTGTGCAGTTTCAATTTAGCTGCAAAATTTCCAACGATTTTAGCGCAAGTTCCTTTTGTTTAAGTTTCGGCAATGTGAAGGTTATTCTGAACAATCCAAACCCTACGTCGAGCCTTTGACTTTTGCCTAGCTAAGATGTTTACTTAAACTTGAGTATTTTGACGTTGTTTGTCTACATTTTCATTGACTATTTTTGACTTTGTTTGCCTAAATTTTCATTATAATTAAACTTAATTCGAAGAACTTGGATTTTTCATTGACAATGTTAGAAACCAGGTTTTAAAAGCGTTTTCGTTCAACTGTTGCTCAACTGATTGTGGCGTGTTAGGATCCTAATGACCTTTGTATTCCTTCACCGTGCATTGTAAGAACTTTGTAGTCAATCACAAAAAAAACATGTTTTAGCGCCCAGGCTGTTGTCGCCATGTTATAAAAGAATTGGTTCATGCTTTTAGCTGTGCGTATATCGAGTTATGGATGCACTTGGGAAGTTTGGAGAGCACTCAAGAAGCTAGAGTTGCTCTCGGCTATCACGCCTCGAGCACTGAAACCTTACTTTTCTTTCGTGCTCTCCAAACTTCCGCGTGCATTCATAACTCGATATACGCACGCTAAGCATGAACCATTAAAATATTATTTGTTCTTGGCATGGAGTGGATACAGGATTTTAGAGAAGGGGGTTCAAGATACGGGCCGCCGAAGCAGTTTTTCCATTTTTTTAAAAAAAATTTACGCTCCAGAATGATTGTTGTAAAATTCCATGGATATAATATTCCGGAGAGACACCCACGCAGCGTGCGTCAGTCGTTAATTTTTCCCGCCACCTTATGTAAATGGCGCGAAAATTTGGCAAGCGCCAAACCGCCTCCTCAAGACGAGGTAAAATTTTATCACGTTTACTACCGCCATTTTGATTTCTTCAGGCTTTTAAATACGTCGTGAAAATGTCTAAAAACAGCATTGTTAGAAAACGAGGAAGCTCGAATGTTCCTGTTAGATGCCAAATACGCGTTATGCAGTTTTTTATTACAAGACGGAATCTTCAAGTAATGGTAAGATGATTTTATAATTCTCTGCACCGAACGCATCTGAACAATAGGTTCTTCTTATGAAAGTGAAAGTTTCATTTGCGAAATTTCAATTCTGTTTAGATTATGGAAAGTTTTAATACCTTTGTACTACCTTCAAGTAATGCGAAGTAATAGCGTTGCATATTTGTTTTGAATCAAACGGAAATGATATCTAGTAGTTTCGCATGTCTTGTCTTTAAATGTCGAGCTAAACGTTTTGAACGATTTAGTTTTGCTCCATTAGCCGATGTAGAGTCGTGTTCTATCAGATATCGTCGTCAGAACCTGTTTCTTTGACCGAACTACCAATGCAAGATGTCTGATTGAAACACAAATGTAACCTCACGTGTGCCGTTTAGGGCCCTTTATAGTCACGCAGTCGATCGTTGGAGGAAATATCGGGTGACAGGCTCAAAGATTGTCTTTGATGGGCATTTGTGGATGTGTATCAGGTATTTGTAATCTCTAATATTTATTATATATATACGGAACTTACATCTACCTCCTTTCAGTACAAAATACTGAGCTGAATATCCGTGCTGATTGCGTGACTCTAGCTGTAGTAAAGTCACGGCGTGACTTCTAGTATCACATTTCCGTTGCTGCAAATGCCCGCACAAATAGTTAACAGGGGAATTCTGAACAAAGGCCGTAGCGTTCTATAATATCCATGCCCAGAATCTAAAGTTATGTCTTTAGCGACTGATAGAGCACAGAGGATAGCGTTTTGTTCGTAAACATCTATTTAAAAGCGGTCGTATCAGGCCGGACGCCAAGTAACGTTTTTACCGACGTATCAACAAACTCCGCAATTTTTGCAGCGTTATTTCTGCACAAAATGCTGATGTGCCTGATGATGCTTGAAAAATACTTAGAATAAAGAATTGTCATTTAATGTTCTTCTCTACCATTATTATGCAAATACACCTGCTTCTTGCTTGGTCCGAACTTTTTAATGCTATAAAAGACTACAATTTTCAAGTCTTCAATACTACAACTGAAAGAGAAAGAAATGCAAACGAAATTGAAATTCGGGTAAAAGAAATAGAGAACATTTTGTGTGTGTTTTGTATTGGCTTATTAAACAGTATTTCTCTTTCTCCTAAACTTTCACTCGTGTTTCCATTCAACTATCGCGCACAGGAATCGAGAGCGAATAATCTTCTCCAGGGGTTGGGCACCGGGCAAATTGACCGGCAGTGACAACGATTTTGCCCTCCTGGTTTGACCATCTAAAGGAAAGTTTTATTAAAAAAAATTCAGTTCAAAAGTTTTGCCCGCCTGTGAAAACCAGTTGTCTCCCTGGTAAACACGTTACTCTAATCTAACTGGCGGTAGAACGCTTGTAAATTTATACTAAAACTCGATAGAAACGCGGAAATTTGGGTATTCTTTATGCTGTTTAGCTTATGGGGTGTTCTCTACCTACCACAAATATGTTGCCAAGCTTTTTATGTTTATCAAAAATGGAGGTCTTTCACGTCAAGTCTATTTTATTGTTTGTTTTCCGTGCTTTTTGCGTTGTATTACAGTTACAAAACACTCAAAACAGTTGAAGAATTACAGAAGACAAGAGAGCAAGCAGCCATGAAATCTAATGATTGTTTGACTTCAGATCATTCAAAGGCAAAATTATAGCACTGGGTGCAACCATACATATTCAACCACGAGTGGATAAGCGGATCGTTAAGTCTGTGTTCTGGTTTCCGATTCAGACTCAAAGCTGTACATTGACTTTCAGCAGCACGCGATGCTCTGCGGTAAGTAAAAAATTCTGGGAAAAGACGCTCTCCTTGGTTCCCTCGCCTGTTTTCACGAGACTCACACTTATCGGATTCGCAGTGCAGGTTTTGGGTTGCTTGCACGTGGCATGTTTGAATGGTCTTGTCGTCTTCACGTGTTTCGTGGAATTGTCTTGCGTTCGATTGAGAAGTTTCCCTGGAGTTAAGCAAGGTCTTCATTCTAAAACTGAGAAAGCGAAATAGGTGTCAGGATTTAGCTGCTTTTCACTGTGATTCTTACTTTGTCCCCGAGATGCAAAGATGTTAAGTATTTTTCGTCCTTTGTACGTTTCGCACGATTGCTTTTGTTTTGCCATTAGAAGCACGCTATGCTAAAAATTAAGATAAAGAAAAATTAAGCAAATTATGAGAATCCATCAAAGGAGACAAAACGTTTCTAGGAGTAAAGAAGTACCTTAACCGTGTGAAGTAAACTGGGACGCGCGACTAAGTTTTGATCTTCGTCAGAAGTGTTCCGCCAGTGCCTTTGAAATACGTAACAATATACATGCTCGCGAATTCTGCATATTCTGTGCAGCAGGGTGCTAGTGGTGTTATTGGTTGTTTTTCCAAGCTATCATATTAGGCAGGTGATTGTTGACTTACATGTAAGTGCTCTATGAATAAAAATTTAAATTGCTTTCCACGAGTGGAACAATAAGCAAACTTCAGTGGAGTAGAAATTCTCAGGACAGTCACCAAACAAAGCGATCAGATATTGCTGATTATTTTCCGCTGAAACACTTACAAGGGAGAAATGGGCTTCGGCGTTATGATGTGAAATTAATGAGCCAGAGCTTCTGAATATCACTTGGCGACAATTTATGTCTTTTATGTGAGAATGTTACGGCGTTCAGTTCTAGATCTTTTAAAATCCCGAGTTGCTCCAGCAGCTGCGCTCTTAAACTCACGTGGTGATATGGGGCTTCCCCTCTTCATCACGTTTAAAGCACGTTTTTCTGTTTTGAAATTGATTGATACCCCCGGGCTGTTTTTGTGGAGAATTCTGTAATTCTTTGTTAAGCCTCTGTAGCTTTGGATAGAACCCTACGCAGCCTTTTGAATAAAATGTTTTGATTAAAGTTTGTTCTGTTAAAAGCAGCCCTTTTTAATTAGACTGAACTAACTCAAGCGATAGGCGTAGTCGTTATTCTCAAAGAAAAACACGTTAGTTAATCGTTATTGAATTGAGCCAGTGTTTTGGAATATCTTTTAAAGTTGTTGACATTCAAATAACCTGCTCAAGGCGTTTAGTTAGTTGGGGAACAACGCGAAAACGGCGAGGGAAAAATAGGAGAGGAGCAACCGAACACCTGGAACAGACTAACATTCAGAATCATTCAGGGCACTCGTCTGCGCGTCGGAGACGATTTGTTTTTGGCGCGGACGAGTAAAACCCACAAAGTAATCGTCCGACCGGAATAGTACATTGCTTTACCTTGTAAAACATTTCCTCATCTTAGCGTTTTAAGATGTGGAGTTAATAGCCTGCATAGAATAAATTATCGAGGAGTAACTTGTTGCCTTCGAATTTGTTTCAATGTCGTTTGCCATACCTGCCATGTGCGCTTGTTCCGGCAAATGCAGAAAGTATGTAACTATTCCTTGTTCTTCCTCGTAGCTGACGGCCTTCCTCTTTGCGTGTCATATTTCAGTGCCAAATTTGCATATTTGACGTGGCCCTTTGAATGTTTACATAAGACTTGAGGCCATAAACTTGAATTTTTACGTAAGAAAATTCATATGAGTCAATTGATTATAGGTTTTGGATTGCAGAGGAAACGAAAGCTTAGAGAAGAAACAGTTTCAAGCAAATGTGAACGCTAAAACGGAAACGCAAAGCGACGTTGTTTATTCGCGTGGAATTAATGATAATCACTAAGCTGAGATGCTCGGTTGCACGAGACTTGGTTGCTTCCATTTAGCGCTTAATGATACACACATAGAGTATTTCGATCAAAATCAACAACGAATTAGCGATAAGAACTAAAGCGTTTCTTCTTTAATTCTCGATATAAGGTTAGAAAATAACTATTTCTGCCTCCTACACTTTTCCGGACTTTCAGAATAACGATATTGTTCAGTGTTTTAGTTCACTTTTATTGAACTTGTAGATGAAGAGATATGCGGATAAAGTGATTTGTTTTACTACTATCTGTTGTTGTTTTGGTAGCAGGCGACATATTGTTCGTCATCTATTTTCGGACAAGTGGATTTTATGTTGAGGCGACCAAACTCTGGAAAGTACTCGTGAAAAAAAAAAGGTTTTGTGCCCGGATTTAGATAAAACGTATCTTTTTTATCTCTTAATTACTTGCCACACTCCTGACACTTGGGAGCGTGAGCAAAATGGATTAGTTTCTAGTTCTTCTCTCTCAAAGCGTGTCTGAGACGATTTGGGTTGGAGTTTGTGGGTTGATTAGTTGCCAAACGTTCTTTTATCGTAAAGAACGCCAGCCTGAGACGTTATAGGAGACATTATAGGTAGGAGTATGAAGTTTGACTACGTGAGCGTAATGGATTAGTTACCAGACGTTCTCTTTTGAACCGTGCCTGAGGCGATTTGGGTAGGAGTTCCAAGGTTTGAATTATAACCACGTGGGCAAAATGGAGTTGTTGCTAGGTGTTCTCTCTCAAAGGGTGCCCAGAGGGGATTTGGGCACTAGTTTGAAGCCCGGGGGGTCTCCCATATGAAAAGCAAGGCTCGAACGGGTCCTGGAAAGACCTGGAATTTTACTGTGGCATTTTCCAGGACTGGAACATCCTGGAAAAGGGCTACTGGCCCAGGAAAGTTCTGGAAATCTGTTAAACTCAAGTAAAAATATGAAATGTATGGCAGACAGTAACTGGGAGAATTGGCATTGAAATCTCTGGAGTGAAAGGGTTAATGTGAATTTTTGACTCCTGGAAAAATCAACCTGAGCACTGGAAAAGTCCTGCAAATTTGTTTCTGAGAAAGGGTACGAACCCTGGAAAAGGTCTTCAGTGGATGATCGTCGTCTCGCTTAGAGGCGTAAATCAATGATTCTGCTTGGTCTCACTTAAAGTATTGGCAACGAAATGCCACTATTTTTAGCTGCCAAATTAGAGCGCACTTGAAGAACTCATAGTAAAAGAAACGCTCATATTTTCGTTTTTAGGCTCGATTTCAGCCAGTCTCTAGAGTCCGGTCTACTAGCCCGGGCTCCCTTCCAGAACAGGGGCTGCTAATCGAGCCTATTCCCTTTTAAGTGGTATCTTTTAGGGGTCAAATAAAGCTTGAACTACGCCCAGATTGGTCTCCTTTAGGGGTTTGATTCAAAATTTCCGACGAGCATCCCCGATCTTTTCATATGGGAGTTCCCCCTGGGTTTGAAGTTTGGCCAAGTGAGTTTGGAGCTTGACCACGTTCGTTCAAAGTGACCGTGATCAAAAGGAAAACTCATCAGTTTTCTCATAAAACTCCACTAGATACTTCAGAGCTGGCTGAACATAATTTCTTGTCACAAGCGGCGAAAATTCAATCATACGTACTGTCTAGTATGGAAAACTGACCTTTTTGGAATTCGTTTAAGCATGTACTAATTATTACAAAACAATAATACATGTCTACTCTAAGATTCTTGAGATTGTTTTGTAGTTAGTTTCAACGATGTTTATTTAACTGAAGCTAAAGTTATGAATTTAAACAGTCAGGAATTCAGTCGTTATCTGAAGAGGAGAAAATACATCAACAATTTGAAAATTTAAGATCTTGTAAATCTCTTCTGATTTCGATTGTTTTTCAGATGTGTTTCTGTCCAGTGCGTTTGTGTATGCGGTTTTGTCTGGTAATTTTACAGAAGAAAGTTTCCCGGCGTGGAGAGACGGCTTCAAATGACATCATCATTATCATTACTGTTCATGAATGTAACCGCAAGTACCACACAAAACACTAAAGAATAAAAACAAATTTATACTCGGAATGATGATTGCACAGTACAAGTCTGAACGAAATTACAACTCTTCTTGGACTAAATCAGTCCTTGAGCGGTTTAAAATATCTATACATTTATTTCAAGTGTGGTTTACGTAGCTGACGGGTTGAGAGTAAACACACCAGTATGACACCATGCATCTTTAAAGAGTATTCAGTTTATCGACAATAACAAGCAGAGACGCCAAATGTGTCTTCTCCAATGTTTTTGGCTGATGGTTATCATCCCATATCTGTAACATTCTCTCCTACATACAACAAGAGGCATTGTTTTGTTTTTGTATCTACCGGTTCAAGTTTTCTTGGCTGGTTTCAACTATTGTTTGTCAAGTAGCTCAGTATTGGAATAACATTTAAAAGTGTGACCGGTCTCGTTTATATAGTTGAGTAAATGTTGACAGTTTACCCCGAACCTTAACCAGTAACATTTCGAGTTACTAAAAGCAACGTATTTAAACATCGTTTCACTAGACATCTGTAAGGTTTTGATCAGACATGATATTTTCTTTGAAAATCAAAAAGATAATCTAAATTTAGATTAACAACAGACTTAAATATTTATTACATGCGTGGGTAAGCAGTATACAACAACCAGCAGCTTATTTTGCTTGGTTGTTTTTTTTTTTCTAACCCCACGCATTATGCTCACTATTCGAGATATATTTAAATAACAGCTTTAGTAGTAAAGCACGGAGCAAAATGGCGCAAAAGGTAAAACGTATGCATCATTTCAGCCGGCTAGATACCATAATGGAGGCAACACAGAGAGAAGAGAGCGACAGTGGTGATTGTTTTCATTTAGAGTTGTCGCCAAAGTCTTTAAATGGGCAGGATTCTGTTGATGTTAAAGACATACAGGATTTGGAAACTTCAAGACGAACTGGAATTGTTTTATCCTCCACGCGAATCTGCAGATCTGGACAAAGGAGACACGAGCGTGCCACTACACCGCGCAATGTTCCATCAGCTGAATGTCTTTTTAGATTTAAACAAGATCACATTTCTGAAACGACCCAAAAGGACAACAAAAACGCTCGCGACCTCACACAGGTACAAATGCTCTTTCCAGAATTCTTCTCTAGTGGAGCGAGTAGTTCTTTTATTCATCAACAGAACTGGCATGAAGCTAATCATCAAAATAACACGACATTATTAAATGAAAAGGTCAAAGAAGATCCATTCATTCGGCCTTGGTTGAACTTGTTTGGACCCTGTTCCTAAACTTGAACTTCTTTGCTGTTTGAGCACTATGAAACTTGTCAATTGACTAATTAGGACTCAGAATAGGTATATCTCTCAGTAGTAAAGATGGCATAAACATTTTTGGAAACTAATTAATCATTGTGGTGTAATTTTTTAAACATTGAACACAACGAATAGGTAACCGTGAGCCAGAGTCTGCGAAAGAGATTTATCACTATTCCATGAAAGATGTGTTCTGATTCCAACCGTCCACCACGAACTATGTTTTATATACTACCTAAATGTACTTGCCGTGCTTTACTTGACAAAGGAACAGGGACTAAGGGTCGACATCCGTGTTCTCGAGGTCATGATTGTTACATATTTACTACTAATAAGTAATTTTACGTTTCTGTTACACATAGAAGTTAGTTTATACTCAGTCGATACATGTCATGAGTAGACTTGTAACAAGGGAGTGAAAAAGATAGGCTGCTGTTGTTATGAACGCTTACTGGTTGATACGAGTCTGATAGTTTATATCAGTAGATAATTAACTTGATATCGAGAATCAAAGGACACTGTAAATAATGAGTCTCTCGTTACCAAGATATTAACAGCACTGTAAATAAATGGAATATAAATTTCGATACAATTAGCTTTGGAACGCAGACAAACGTTCATTTGTTGTTTCACGTCGTCGGCGGTTTCTTTCCGTCGCTGAAAAATTCAAAGGTATCATAAACTACCTACGCATTCCACCTTAAAAGGTACATTGTAGTACCAAAATACGTCATCACAAAATTGCTGCTAACCCAAATTCCAACCAAGCATAATTGTAAATTCGTTGTTTTAAAAATCCCTAATTGTAAACGGTTCTTTTTTCTTTTAAACCTCCTATTAATAAAAGCCTCCCTTCCTCTGAAAAGCCAATGATGGATAATACAAGAAAACGTGAGTTAATAGCTATACATATGGTTCACCACAGCTTAATGTGGTCTACCCAAATTGTGGTTAATCCACGTTACCCGGGCACACCCCTATATGGTATGGTTTTTCAGACGCGTTAGTCTAAAATAGGATATCAGTTCAGCTCAAATCAGTTATGACTTTTATGCTGTTAAAATATTCGGCCCTGAAACATAACCAGTTGACATTCATTCCAGTTTTGACATGAGCAAAACGAGAGTATAAGATCCATTTTACGCGCTGCCCTCCTCGTTATAGAGTGTTTATTGCTAGCACGAAGAAGCACGCTCCAAGGCCTAGTTTGAATGCCAATTAATTAGTTTATTAAAAAATGATTCTCAACAAGGATTTTAAGTATTATTTTCAGCTTACTATGCATTTTAGTTGTCTAGATGCACCAGATTAACAACAACCGTATTAATTATTCCTTCTAGGACTGTCAGAAATGGTTAGAGACATGACTGAATGACTGTTTTTGTTGAAAAAAGCTTCAATTTAAAAATGCAAAGGGCTTATAACATAAGTTCAACCAAGCTCGAACAAGAGGAACTTCGTTTTCCTTCCATGTTCGATTGCTGATCATTATAGTAGTTTCCTAGTCGACAGAGATCAATGCTCTTTTTCTGGGGAAAAAATTCGAGAAAAAGCATTTCAACTTCAGCTATCGCGCAGAGCTTTCGAGCGTCCTGTGTTATTTTGATAACAGCTTCGTAGGTCGTTTTCACTTTTTCGTTTCTGAATATCAGTGAAAATTTAGCTAACGTGTTGCGAGAGGTCAGTCAACTTTTTTGAATTCTTTCTGTTTAATCCTGTTGTGTATTCGAGTGGAGGGTAAAGTAATTTTATCTCTCCTTAGATTGTTATTTCCGCATTTCCAGAATCCTGCGCTGAAAATCAAAGCACTCGGCATTGTTTCTCTTTTCCACTCTTTCATCTCCATTATGGCTTCAAGGCGGCTGAAACGCAAACCTTTTGCTCTATTTGCCATTTAGCTTAGTCAACCGCTGTAAACACAAGTTCTTTTACTGAAAATCGGTAAGATTCTAATTCTTCCAAGACTGTCAAGGCTGCTATATCTCAGCCTAGCGTTCCTGTTTTTTTCTTCAAAAAATGATATACAACCCATTTTATGTTTGAAATAAATGTCACTTCCAATAGTAAAAATATAGTGGCTGATTACACGAGGCGTCGCAGATGTTATTGGAATGAAGTCATCCAGTTGTTATGGTAGGGTTGAAGAACAACTAAACAAGCTCATCAATATTTACTCTGCGGTAAACCGCGACCACTTTGCAGTTACGCACATGATCTGAAATTAAAAAATATCCAAAAAAAAATACGCGCACTGATTGGGTAAAAACCGTGTTGTTATAACTCGATAGAAACACAGAACTAGCACAAGTGTTGACGTATGATGGCGCGAGCAAAGAGATTTTCATTTTGATGATCAAAGTAAACAAGTTGTTTTCTTTTTTCGTGGCGTTATTTACTAAAAGAAACAGATAACATGTTCTCCGTGTTTCTGTCTATCTTTTAATTCTTTATCGTACATGAATTTATCATCCTTACCAACTTCAAGCTGGGAACAGAGAAACCGTTTCCCTCTTTGCTGTAGGTGACAAGCAGCTGAGGAGGATAATTTATGTATGAACAAAAAATATAAAATATGAAGCGTTCAAGGCACTATATAATGGTTTTACTTGAAAGACGTTTACGCTAGATAGTTATAAAACAACAAACTAGTCGGATTATAAGGTAAAAACTGGCTGCGGTATTAATAACTAACATGTAGTCATGTCTAATGTAGGGGCTAGTTTTCGCTTGAAACCTTAGGGGCCGAGCGATGCGCCATTTTCATGGCAGAGGGAAAACGCCGTACTTCAAATACTGAAAGGCTATCGCTAATAGCAAATTTACACGATGTCGTTATTTGACTGCAGCTACCAGACTCCATTTCGTTTTCCCCTTATTATGTAATTTTGAAGTCACAGTGGGGTTTAAACCACAATTGCCCTAATCCCCCTCAGGAAAAAAGATGACGACTGGTACTACCCATGACTCTTAGCGCACGAAAACTTAAACAACGCTCATAGAAACGTACAGAAAAATTCTTTCAAACCTAGCATACACAATTTCGCTAGCACAGGGAAAAATATCGAAAAATATGACTTTCCTTGTACTTTATGGGCTGTGTAAGGCTCGCATGGTAATGTGGTAAAATGTACAGCCGACATCTTTTTTCCCCGCAGAGGATTAGCATGAAATTCAAGGATTCTGGTAGTTGTAATCACATGACGCAATCGTACAATTCGCCTATTCTAAACTATATCTCGTGCTTGTTTAGTGCTCGGAGGAACAGTCATTATATATTCAAAGGGTTGCCGTAAATATTTAAAGGAACGACACATTGCATGGTGAAATTGTCTCCTAATAGGTCGTGACGCGATTTTGTAGTCATCCGATAGACTACTTAACGATTTTGTCATTACAGTGAATTTCTTCTTTTAAGATTGCAACTTTCTTCCCATGGTTTTAAAATCCTTTTTGTTTCGTCTAACAACGCGGCCGACCAGATTCGGACCAAAGGGACTGGGACTATGACACTTGAGTTGATGACGTAAAGTACGTCATCATCAGATACGCGGAGGGACTTGACATAACAATTAGGGGGACATTTTGCATGGAAGCAGCTGCAGTTAAAAGCCCACTACACGTCGGGCTGAGGAGTGATAAAGAATAACTAAAGGCATCTTACGGAAGTCATGAACGCAATTTGCTTTAATGCCATGCGAATCAAAATTATCTTGCGAGCTTCTCTGAAAGGCCTTTTTTGAAATTTTGAGCCAAAGGTTTTTATTTTTAGATTGCTTTTCTCATCGTTACGTTTTTGAGCTGTCCAGTTTGTGGGTTAGCCGTGTAGAGATTTTGATGTGAGTCTTTGCTCGTACGGCAAACTTTGTCAAAAATGTTTTTTTTTTAAAATAGAAAATGATTTTGATATTTGAAGTCGCGCTGTAACTAGATACTGCGAGATGTTCACCCTGATATCTTTTAGTCCATAAGAAAGAACTATGTTTTTTAAAAAGCTCTTTCTGCTAGTTTTTATTTTTATATCTGAAATACTTCCATTTTTGCTTTTGCACATTTAGGGTTTCTGGAGTGTCAGTCATTATGTGGATTTTCGCCGTTTTCTCGAGTATTCGTCTTCGTTAAAATTCAGTTTAGCCCATTTCTCAGCTTACAGTAAATTTTATGGATATCAGATCTCAGCTGACAGTTGAAGAAAGCGTAATTTCGCAGCAGACACTTAAAAAGTTTGTCTAATTCTCGGTTATCATGCAGGCCCTCGCATTATGCTTTTGCTTCCTAAAATGCTAAAGTGATCGGTCTACCCCAAAAAGGTCAGTAGTACTCTCGCTCATGATAAAAATGTATTAATTCTCACATTTTTAACAGGCTAGGTTGTTGACTCAGACAAATGTGTTAACGTACAAGTAATACAAATCGACTGACGATGAAGATGAGCTTACTACTATCGCGCGTTGTAACTCTTCAAACCGAAAACCGGTGATCTTCATTCAGCTATTAGGGCTTAGTTTCTTGGCTTTGGATTTTTAAAATGTTTGAGCATCAATATTTTTTCAACTTCCTTCTTCTGTGAATAGAATTTCCAGCAAAAACGCCATCAAAATGCTCGAATAATGCTTAATGGTTGTGCCTGATTAAAATGCTCGACAAAATGCTAGCGTGATGCACAAGAGCCTATCACGTTGTATAAGAGATAAATTACTTCAATACGACCGAGTATAATGGGCAAGGCCTCTGTAGGGGATGTTAAACAGCAATGTTACATCCTCCTTTCGCAGTAAGCACATGATACAAGAATAAAACAGAGTTAAATTCATTATGTACTTGCACAAAATGTAAATTTGTCCGGCTTCACTTAAGTAATACAACAACCTCCGGTTTAATGATCTAATTTCTCTGCGGGGGCTAAAATATAATTATTGTCCCTTCCTACCAACGCAATAAGAAAACGATGGAGGAATAGAGTAGTGTGCAATTATGTACTCGCGTAAGATATTAAAAAAAATCAAATTACATCTCTGGGACTCTCTGTCAAGGTCAAGTTCCCGATGCTCTGATAAGAACTCGAGAAAGATGTCAGAAAGAAACGTTGTATCGCTTCTAGTTTAGCTACAGAGGGAAAGCTTTCTAGCTGGCCACTGCTAGCTCAAAACAGTCATGTGGGACCGACTCTGATGCTGTCCTAAAAGAGATAAAGGAAAATACAAAATGTAAGAAGTTGACAAATTTTACCAGAAAAGAAGTTGTTTCTCAGTGTGCAACAGGAAAAGGGCAGAGCTGTCGAAGCTGATCAATGTGTTAAACATCACATGTTTTCTTCTTATCGCTATAATTAAAACAGTGAAATGTTCTGCAGAACATTCGAGTGGCATCTAATGCAAATAAGGCACTACTGTTTTGACAACTTACGGCTGTATCCTCCTTTATGCGACCGACAGTTTTTGTTATCTTGATTTCTTTTTCATGCACCCTACTGTTCCTTATGCCACCTTTATTGACTACCATGGAACCCAGCAGTGCCCAATCAATTACTAGCTCAAAATGATGCTTAATTTGAAAAAAAAAGTTGAACGAGAATCGAAAACTTGTAGGCGCGACATTTCCGAATCGAGTATCACTTTTTTTCCAATTTACGGCACCTTTAAAACTTCGAAGGAGAGACGCGCACAATTTTACGTCTTTTTTAATGATAACAAATGACGGAAAGTCGGAAAATGTAAAAGATATAAATATATCCTTAGGTTAACATGGATGTCTTGTGACCTAAAAAGGTATTTAGTATTCTGGTGTCAGAAACAGCTTGACATTTAATGAAAATAGTCAAGATACTGGAAATACTACAATTTTATCGAACGTCATCACAAGATCGTAGCTTCAGTACAGGAAACTGCAAAGGCAAGTTGTTTAGAATTCATCACACTAGTCTTCACCAGATTGCGCCAAGTTGTGCTTGCTCTTGCGCAAAGAACAGTTTAACATTAAGACTGTAGCCGGGCACACGTTGACTGAACAACATTCTTGCCTGCGTTTCAGCTCAAGATTCGCTTGAACTCACGCTCCACACTTTTTTTGAGTTAAACATAAATGAGAACTTGAATTAGCGTCCAGACTCTTATCAATTTCACTTTGCTTACGCCATTAACGGTAAGACTGTAGCCGGGCACACGTTGACTGAACAACATTCTTGCCTGCGTTTCAGCTCAAGATTCGCTTGAACTCACATTAACTCGTCTAAGTTAATATTTTATTTTATATACATAGCGTTACTTTATTTTAATTTTAATTTTCTCGGAGATACTAGCCTATTTTTGGCTACTCAAAATCTGAGATGAAATAGAGTTTTATGTATGTGTGCATGTATGCATGTATGTACGCCACCTTCGAATATCTTAGCTGTGCTTTTAATTCCACGTGTTTCTGTAAATATCTGTTCTCCATCACGTTTTTTCCTTGTTTTTTTTTTCTTTCACGACGGAAATTACTGGGTAAATTTTCTTCTCATGGTTTACATTGCTATTTGAAAACCATTAAGGTTGTCTGTTGACTTAAGGTTCGTCTTTCTGTCTAGTCCTTTATAATTTAACCACACTGCGTAAACAGGGCGGCCCGACTGACAACAGTGCTTCTGTTTCGCGAGAGAAATAGCCCAGTTGCTGTCGGCGAGTCACCAAAAAGTTAACCAGAAATTTTACAGATTCGCTAAAATTTTGTCGGACTACGGGAAATACCTAAGATACCCAACTTATAGGACATTTAAAAGCGACACGATTATTTTACTAAGAAATACCAGTTTGTAAATTAAAATAACGTGTGTATTTAGAGCTGTGTTAAATAAGTCAACGATTCTGACGATAGTTGTTATATATATCACATAAAGTTAAACCCGAAATTTATTGATTTATCGACCTTACATCAGATAACAGGGAATACCTGAAATATCTAACCAATATGTCTTGGAAATACGATAAAATAACCTTAAGAAACACCAGTAGGTAAATAATGTGTATGTTTAAAGCCATTTTAATGCAGTCAGTGACTCTATTTGTCACACACCTCACTGGCATTTTCATTTCAAAGGTTCCGCAAATTTAATAAAAAATCAAACTGGATTAGCTTTTGCTTGCGGGAAGCTTTTATCAATATCACGGAATCAAAATAACTGCAAGCCCTTTTTTCTCTTTAAAAAAAATGGTGTCTGACACTTATTTATTTTCATAGCAATATATTTTCAAACCACTATTGCTGTTTAGGTTTTTCACCCTTTATTTCTTTAAGTAAATGTCTTCGATAACTACAATTATAGTGCCGCCAGTGTCAATAGTCATCGTTAGAATTAATGGTGTGTAGGCGTACAGAAAAAGAGCAGACTATGCAGCTTGCAAGCACTTTTGCGCTGAATTCGAAACATAAAAACATATTATAGGCGAGAAATATGATACAAAACTTGTTTATTCGTTTTGCCACACAACACAATCTGTTTTTAAAACATACTTACTGAAGGATTAAACACTGGTCGTAGATGGAGCATTTATCTTTAAGTGTTATTTTTCACACTATATTTTTTCTTAAATGATCGGAAGTAAAGAAAGTGTCTTAATTTTTCTAAAACACGTGTTTCTACTTAGGGAATATCCTTGAAACTTTTAGGGCGGAGACCTACACTTACTGCTTTAAAAAACAACATTTCCAAGAGAAATTAATTAAGGAGTTCTTATTTATATATTAAGTAATCTAAATCTATGACCCTAGGACTTATAACTCGCTTAGATGATGAGCGCGGGGTTCTAAAGGCCTAACAAAAATATGGAAGATTCCCTGTTCGGCTTTTTTCAGTTGTACGGTATCGGAAAGAATGTTAACAATCGTTTTGTTTTGTCTTCTTTATCCGCAATTTTTGACCGATGAAAAGCCAAGCTATTTCTTTTTTGTTCCTTTTCACAACGAACATCCGTACGTTCATAAATGCGCGCACTGCATGTCTAATCACTTGAGCCACCTCCATACAAGTTCAACCATGACTGAATAAGTGGATCGTTGGGTGTTTGCTCAAGCTTGCCATTTCTATAAGTCTTGACCTTGTGGCTTTCCACGAAAACCGTGTTACTGCAACTTGTAAAAAACTCTGGAAAAAGTCGCTCCACTTGATTCTGCAGTTGGCCGTTGGCTGTATGAAGCTCATATCGATGGGTCTCGCGTGACGCGTGAAATGTAAACTGGCTCACTTTGCCTGTTAGGTGTGCCATATCACCTTCACATGTTTCGCCGCTTGTGCTCGCTTGTAAGATCTTACTCGTGCTTTGTAAAATGGTCTTCATTCTGCTTATACCTAAGGTTTCAAATGAAAAATTATCTGCCATCGTCAAAATCGATTTTAGAACTATATTACGGTTCTCAATGGGTACAGCGAGCTTCTTACTTTACGAGCTCAAGTTGCAGTGAGAAGAAATATTTGTACTAGTCTATGTTCTATCACTGTGTATAGAAGGAAAAGCAGGGAGACAGTGACACCAGGGAAATTAGAAGTTTTGGAAACTAAAACTAGATACAGTAGGGATATCTATCTTGCAGACTTGTGAAATGTGCTGCCAACAGCGTGTTGATGGATGTTGCTTAGTGCTTGAACAACAAGCGTGTTTTATTTCTACTGAGCGGCAGAGAAGCTATCTAGTTGCCATCAATTCAATCTGTCATCCAAACAGGTGGCTTGGCCGCTGGCTATGCAAAATCAATCCACAATGCAATATTTTAACGTGACAAATGAACAAAACGCGATATTTGCGTGTGACTGCCACGTGCGGATAGGGACTAATGATGAAGTGAAGCATTTATTTGACCGGCTTTCTTTTTTTACATGTGATCCAACAGTGTGTTGTTTTTCAAAGTTGGATTTCAGTGAGAGCAGAGGACTAATATCCGTTATGGACTTCGAATCCCTCAGTCCGTACGTTTTTAATTATACTGAAGCCTGCCATCGTATTTGTTCTTCAGTGTTAGCTGTCAAGTCCACTGTCAGCCAAGTCTATGTTTATCATTCATGCATTAAGCAATTTTGCCCATCTGATATATCGAAATTTTTGTTTTCGCTTGTACATGGTATATTTAGACACAGCATGCGATTTACACTCAGTTTATTTCTGGACACTTACGATCTCAAAAAAAAGTTCTACATCTTCTCTGTCTTCTGAGATAAACGCGAATAAGTGGTTCAGAAAGAGAACACCTCAGAAAGTTCATTTTACGAAGCGGGAGTAAAACCCTTCAACTACGAGAATCTCTAGTGGAGAGTTAAGACACGTGAAAGTGACAGAGCGCCCCTAAATAAAACGTGAGTTCAACATCGATATACACCTGTCGCGCGAGGACATCCTCGTGCAGCCAAGAATCTTTGGCCCTTTCACATTTCATTTTACACGCTGCAATTGATACAAGTTTGGTGAAAGATATACGGTCAAAAAGGGCGTGAATCTGTTACCTCCTAGAAAGGCTGGACAATCCGCCGATTCAGTCACGACTTAACCTGTTTTGGCAGCGGCTAAAGAGAGTAGACAATGCAAATTCATTTATCAGCTTAATTTCACAATGGTTGTAAATTGCAAGACGGAACAATTAAGGAATGGCATTATTGCTTTAAACGTGGCCAGAAGGGATTGTCAAATAAATGGCGACAGAAGGCTTCCAGATCTGTATTTTATTTCCAGGTATCCACAGTAATCGGGAACGAAATTGTAAACTCATTCTGAAAATATCGATATGTAAATTATCTGAAAATTAATATAGGTTTACTTCCTGCGATCAGGTATTGATGAAGGAAAAACGAAGAATATTATATGTTAATAAATTATGTATTTGAGAATTGGCTACGAATTGGCCCTGATGTACATACTAATCTTTTCTGATGAAATACGTATAATAAAATAACTAAAACAGCACCGGCCTTTACTTGTGAGCGCGCTGAAAAAGTCACATTGGGATATTTGTGCTTATACTGTATCTGATTTCTAATCTCAGTTACAACATCACGCGTCACTCTTTCCGTGTATATTAATACAGCATTCAGCTCGATCTACACTCGCTACAGTAGAAATTCTATCTAATCTTGTATGCTTTTTAACCCGTGAATTGCATAAACAAGTTACGGGCTGTATTGGAGGAGGATCAGATTGTGCTACTGAAGGGCTGGTTGATTATCTGCTACCTTTTCGCAACTCCGCTGTTTTGCGGGCGCATATATCGTTTGAAATCTCTAGTGTAGCGCTAAACATGGAACCGTTCGTTCAAATTACTCAATTTAAGGTGGCTTACTACAGTTTTGATGGGTTATAACAGCCCAACTTTTAACTCTTTTAAAAATATTCTATGATGTTTTTCCTTTCTCTATTAACTGTTTGCTTAAGGTGGTTCCATAGAGTAATCATTTATCGGGTTGCGCGCGCTAGTGTTATGTTTTGACTGCTGTTTTTGCATTCGTTTTTACACCCAGTCCTCTCAAACTTATCAAATGTAATAAGCAATAATGAAATAATGTTTTAATTACTGCCATCTCTGTTAAAATTATGGCCTTTAGTTTAGAATTATAATGCCCAAACATGTGCGTTTTTTACCGTTTTTATGTCTTTATTTGTGATTTTCTCGAATTTCCTTCGCTGAAATCTTCCAAAGTTCTCATAGTACGTTGAATCCGGTGGGATACGAATTTTACAACACGAATAAAGTAGGGTTTGTAAAGGTTGTTTTTCCGATTTTTGCAGATTTATGTCTTTTACCGCTTCTGAAAATCTTGTCAGATCGATTTCTCTAAAAAACGAGCTCCAACTAAAGTAAAATAGTTATTACCAGTATGTCAAATTTTACGGAATTTCACCGAAGGAAACGCGAGAAAATTCACTGTTAGTGTTACCTTTTGTGCTTATGTTGACGTCATAAAATATCGAAAACCACGCTGCGGAGTGGGTTCAGAGCCACCTTAAAATTTCGCAAATTTAAACCCACTCCGCAGAGTTTTTTTAAACTTTGCAAAAAGTTGCATCTTATCATGCTTATTACAATTCGATAATAAAAATGGGGGTCACCGAGCTCGTTTATGAGTTATAAGCGTTAAAAGCTAAAATTTAGGGTGTTTTTAGCAGGTCATATTGTTCCTACAGGAACCTGTTATATTAAAAGGATAACCGCAACTTGTTTACTAGTGGTTAGGAATTTGTATGATACCATTATTGTAGCAGCACTTGTTAAACATTGGTAGTATTCATCGTTCAAAGTATAGCTGTTAGAAAAGTGCTGGAAACTGTTGCTAGCCTCCTTAATCTCCACTGTTTGGGCGTACGTCAATTTATGTTTATATGTCTTGTTATGTCACAGTCCTGTACAGTTTATTGGCAGTTTGAATCCTCTTCTGGATTCGTATTAAACCAAGTTGTTATTCTATCCCCAGTTGTAAACACCCAAAGAAAAACACCTTTTTCTTATTTTATAACTTTGTTGTACGGTTTTCTCTTGTCTGTGACAAATGGGGGAAACTAATTTCTGTCTTCTTCTGATAACTGTTCACATGGGAAAATCTATTCAGAACTGAGTTTTCGAACTCTGCGATCGTAGCAATTCCACCTTTTCATAGGTATATTTAAGACTGTTTTCTGGAAAAGATAACAATTTAGAGCAGGATCAGAAAAGTTAAGTGAATCCGTGCATTTGTACTGATTCCAGTAGTAGTTGATCTTGCCAAGCTCTTTGGTAAAACCCAGTGGATCAAAATGCTCAGAACTTTTCACTGCAAGCATAAAAACGCCTTCTAAGAGGACATGTAGTTACTGGAGAGTTAATAACCACAATGGTGCAAAAATGTGGAAGTGTAGGACATGGGTTACAAGGCAATTACAAATGAACATATATGAAATTGGTTTAAATTTTGGCTTGATGTTGAGGATAAAAATGGGTCAAATCAGAAAAGACAAAGACATTATTTCATACGGAAGCTGAGGAGGGACTTCCGACTTCCGACTTCTGAGTTCCGACTTCGGATCGGACTTCTGAGTTCCGACTTCTGAGTTCCGACTTCCGACATCTGAGTTCCAACTTCTGAGTTCCGACTTCTGAGTTCCGACTTCCGACTTCCGACTTCCGACTTCCGACTTCCGACTTCCGACTTCCGACTTCCGACTTGTGACTTCAAAATTTAAATGATCGAACTCCGACGAGTGACTTATTTCCCTGGAAATTGGGCCAGATTTTAATATTTGTATTGTTATGTTTCGTTAAGTTGAAGTTAAGCTGCATTGTACTTGTTATGTAAATGTATTTTCACTGACAAACTAGAAACAGATGCTTTTGTTTTGCAAAATCATGTTGGAAACGCAACGGTATCGAGTCCAAGACGTCGCCAAACAAAGATCGCAATAAACTGAAACTAACAAATTTTGTTACCATTACATATAGACACTTATATTATTTATACACAGTTTGGTCGGATGTAGCCTGCCAACCTTATTTTGTGTATTAGCGAGTGCAATCATTAGCGTTTGGAATCGCTTTTCTCCGGTCGTTTTGTGTCACTTTACTAGCCCTTCATACTGCGTTATTTAATAAAACATTACTTTATCTTGTTGCTTTTCTGAGAATTTTCTGCGTTCACTATAAAACTCAGATGAAGAGACTTCAGTTCTAACGTTTTAACCCCTAGTGGGAACTGACTTAAATTATCTTATGTCCTTTTTTGTCTTGACGAAGACATTTGTTGAGCCTGATTCCAAACAACTAGAGCAGTGTATTTTTCCTCAAATGTTTATTAGGGACGGATCATTATTTTTTAGGGGGGAGGGAGAGCTGGGCAATTTCCAAAAAAAAAAAAAATCCTGCACAGCAAACACTGAAACAAAAATCGAGCAAGTGCTTCTACTATCAATATTTTGAATTTTTTTATGTCCAAAAAATTCTTGCACAAGGTATTGCCCACCAGAAAAAAATATGCACAACTGAAATGTGAGAAAAAAATTCATGCCCCAGAAAATCCCCAACCCCCCACCTCCCCCTTAGAAGAAAATAATGGTCCGTCGGCTTATGATGTAGATAATAACAACACATCTCGTTGTGCGATCTGTTTCTCATTGGGTGGCATTGAAAAACAATTGAATTTTGACAGATATGATTTCAAAGTGAATAGTCTTGTGAATAGTCTATTCTCGTGAATAGTGATTGCTTAGTGAATAGTCTCACTGCGTGACCGAGCTCTTTTAAACAACAGAGCTATGAATTCTTAACTGCGTTTTGCGTTACATTACCTCAGAAATAGTGTTCGGGGTGGAGATGGGGATGCTCATCATCTCGCTCAAGGGCATAAATTTCGGATATTTGGTGTTCACTTCTGCTGGAATTGTTTGGTTTAAGACAATAATTTGACCCCAAATACGAACTAAGTTAACACTAACTTACCGAGACATGCAAATATTGAAATCTGACCCGAAACCTGACGTCTGATTTGGCTAAGAATACAACACAAACAGCGGTGATAAACATTGTGGTAAACAATGTATTCAAAGCTCCAGGTAAATAAGTTGTACGTCGAAAATCGGTCCTTTAAATTTTGAAGTCGGAAGTCGGAAGTCGGAAGTCGAAAGTCGGAAGTCGAAGCTCGGAAGTCAGAACTCGGAGGTCGGAAGTCGAGAGTCGGAAGTCAGAAGTCGGAACTCAGAGGTCGGAAGTCGGAAGTCGGAAGTCGGAAGTCAGAAGTCGGAAGTCGGAACTCAGAAGTCGGAAGTCGGAACTCAGAAGTCGGAAGTCGGAAGTCGGAACTTAGAAGTCAGAAGTCGGAACTCAGAAGTGGGAAATCCCTCCTCGGCTTTCGTAGATTCATACTTTTTCATTAATTCATTGTAAAACATGAACAATCATGAGCTTATACAATTAAGATCAAATTTTGAAACTACTTGAAAAGCAATGATGAACATGCTATTGCACTCTTCCAAAAAGCTATCGGTCACCAGTCGGTCATCATTAACATTTATTGATTTGGAACTAGTTTTCTGATTCACAGAGGTACAGCACTATCCCACGTATCCCACAAGAGACGTTCTCTAGGACCGATGGCTGCTCGATGTAGCCTCCCCCGCAACACCTTGATTTAAAAATCGCATTTCCAATCAAAAGCTTTTGGAAACCGCTCAAAATTCTACAAGATTCTTCGAGAACAATATTTTGGCAAATTTGGTGAAAGCTGTCCCTAGTTATAAAGCAAAAAAAGATAGAAAACAGAGAAAACATTGCCTACTCAACAAGATATTCAAACGATGTCTAGTCACGTCGAAGCGCGTGGGAAAATGAGTCTGCAATGTCCTTCGTTTTGAACGTGGTAGTCAGCGGTTTTATCAGTAAATACTAAATCGGGTAGGTCGTGGACTTTCTTAGGGCCATGTTTTTAGTAAACTTGAATTTTTTTTACTCGAAATGTGATATTCAATGTAACGTTACCAATTATAAACTTTAAAAAGCAGTTGTTTTCATCGTCATCATCATTATCATCATCTCTTCTCATCTCGTCAGTAGGCGCATAAGGCCGTCATTAAACCGAAATGTGGGCCTGGACCTACCACCTGTGTACAGCGCAGTAGAATCATCACATGGTCGACCATCACGAGACTGTTTTAAAATTCACACAGCATGCAAGACATTGTGATAATTTCGTACTATTTGATTCCTAAGAACGTTTTGCTCTGAGTCAGCATTTTTCACTATTTTAGGTGTATATAACTTTGATGGAAGAATATTCTTGTGAAAGGATTTCACCACCAAGGTGCGGACCATTCCAATATGTGTAAATTATTTTTTCATCGATTTGATATTGGGATTAATATACGTGATAGACAGTTTAAGCTACAGAATGCAATTCATATGAAAACTGGAAAACGATACCGTGTTATTTTCAGTTGAGCTGCCTTATTCTTAGCGGGGAAAGTCGGAAAATGTAAAGAACAAACGAGTGTCTATGGCATTGTTTCAGGCCTTTTTTGCAATGTCTTACATGTAAACAGCATACACAACCACTAAAATCATTTTTTTCAGTACAGTTCGTTAATTAACATGAAATACAGCCTTTGGATTCAGTAGATTCCTAATTGCTTGATCAGTTTGAAAATCAGAACTGATGCTTGAAATATCTCAACGAGTTAAGCTCATACGCCAAAATTGAACTACGTAGATTCAGTGTTCATTTATATAATCGACGCTCTCCCAGCACATAGGTTAGCAGCTCTAAGGTTATTTTAGGCCAAAATATCTGGTGAGGATCAAAAAGTGTTTTTGATGTTCCTATAAATGATCATTCCCTCCAATGATATGCTTTATTGGCCCTAACCTTTTACTCCTTGGCCTTTTACTCCTCTGAGGTATTGTGTTTATTTCATATCGACTTTTCCTATACGTATGACTTTGTCTTTGTTTTATCCTCTAGCTTAGAGTCTGTCAGTGAAATCTCTTTTGTAAAAAGGAGGTAAGAAGTCTTCTGATTTTATTTCATTCAGACTTCTAGCAAAAATATACAGCTCACCCCGCTCGTTTCAATTAGGTTACTTTGTTTTTCCGCCATGTTTTTTTTTCAGTTTGGTGTGTTTGGTGTTTCACCATACAGCTGAATGTTATCTATGTTTTTATGTCGTTAAATTGTCTAATACACATGCTATTGTTTGGAGCAATTTTACCGAAATGTATGTTATTGTCTATTTTTGATAATCTTCCACACGCCGCTAGCTAGCGAGTTACTAATCACCGAACAGCCAAACCGTGTTCTTGTCGCTAGAGAATGTTGATTAACCTGTGTACTCTTTTAGCTTGGTCAAGATAATTTTGATTCGTCGTTTCTAAAAAGGGGAAAAAAAGCAATAAGATTAAACGAGAAATGTGGCTCTCCCGTCACTAAAGACCTGCCTCAATCAGTTTAAGCAGCTGTTATTTAGCGCAAATCCTATTGGTTTCTGGTAAAAGCTTTCCTGCAAAGTGTTAATTACTATCTTCAAGACTTTAAGTATGCGAAAAATCAATTAACTGCTATTTTACGCTTCAACTGAGATAGCTCTTTTGATGGCATGGACTTGCTATATATGGAGTCGCAATCAACCAAGAGCCTCAAGGACTGTCGCACTCTTATTCGATGCGTCTGTTGATCTCAATGGACGAAAAAGGCTGTTTTGCATTCTATGTTATTTTTGGACAACAACACCAGAAATAAACTAAATTAAGTAACTTCAGATATCAAGTTTAAAACAAGGTCTGACAACTGCCTGCAGGACATCAGTTTTTGATAATAATCAACAAATACAACTTTGCTTTATAATTACTTGTACGTAATCATCATCGTTGTGTTGTATATATTTGAGTCGGAGAAAACTTTTACTTACTTTACGACGAACAATGATTTTTCATTAAGAACAGCCCTTAATTTTTCGATGCGCTCATGACAAACATGAAAACAAGTGCTTCTAAAAGCACTTTCGAACTGGGAAGAAACGCTATGTTGTTCTTTTTTAACTGACTGGGAATTTTTGTTAGGCAGTCCGGAAAATGAAAGGTTACTGTGATTTTCTTGTTGCCGGTAGTAGTTCTGTAAACACACAAGACGATCCCATTCACGACGGACTCCGCAAAATAACAGGCACATTTTGAGCTTTCATTATACAGTCATTGAGAACAGTCTCATCTCAATAAAAACTCTGTTAAGAAAATAACTCCTCCTTATTGGTCATTTGTGGGTGCATGTGCTGGTCAAAGGGAAGATTTAAAGTTTTACTATCGATTTATTAAACATTGTTAAAAACAAGTCCTATAGCTTTAAAACTTTACTAAGCTCTATTTTCTCTTTTGTGAGTTACATTTCTTCTTTTTTTAGGAGCTCGGAATTGAGTCGAGATTTTTTTAGCTAAAAATCTCCATTAAACGTTACAGAGAAAGTAGCCAACCATACATGACACACGATTTTTTGGGGTCGAAAGAAATCCTTGTCGATGTTATTGAGTTTTAATCTTTTCTTATTTTTATATTTGATTTGATTCTGAGACCGTGCCAAGTTGTCTGGATCAAAATAAAGCGACGCAGCGAAACAGTT
The DNA here is from genome assembly GCF_042242905.1 of Orbicella faveolata. Classification (NCBI taxonomy): domain Eukaryota; kingdom Metazoa; phylum Cnidaria; class Anthozoa; order Scleractinia; family Merulinidae; genus Orbicella; species Orbicella faveolata. Next base: position 5,227,031 of record NW_028301558.1, on the reverse strand, counting down.
TATTTATTTTCACGGTAAAGCTGCCTTTCAGAACGGGCGTAATGTATAATGTATCCTCCTGCGTGGGTTCAAACTCGTGTGGACCTAACGCGTGAGGTGAAAATCACGTTTTAGGGCGACTGTGCTTGGTTACACAGTTCAATCATGTTATTGTAAAATAGACCAATAAACAGATGATGGCAGAATCGCTAGGTTGAGAAAAAAATGTAAAAACGTGAGTTATTGTGATTAAGAATCGCTGCCTACCTCAGTAGTTTGCATGTTTTCTTCAAATGGTTCATTCCCGATGCAGCATTTGGTTCACTAATCATGCAAACTCCATCCAACAAATTACTTCACCTTGATCCTGAAACAGCTTGCGAGAAGACGTTATGTGTTTTCGAAGGAAGAGGATTGCTGCCTTTAAACCAAGATCTACAACCTGCCAATGATGGATTTTCTCGAAAGTTACAAATTAACGAAACCACAATTTCAAGGAAATCCTCTCTGCTAAAAGAATTGCGGCCTTCGGCTGGAAAATTAAAATCAAGCAGTTCAGAAACACGAAAGGTTTCTTTTCGTGATGAACCTTTATATGAAACTGTAATTCCATCGTGTGATCACTCAAGAGCCCAGCTTCTCTTCCCGGACTTTTTTCCACGCGGGAAGGTGTTTTGCCATCACCAGGACTGTCTGATACCGCTTAACGTCCGAGCTGATCCAGTTCTTGTTTCTTGGTTACATCTCTTTGGACTGCAAATGACAAAATAACGCTGAATCGTTTCGACCGCTGAATAGTGAAAGTTATGTTGTGGACATGCAAGAACGCACCCAATGGCAATTTCAAGGAGCAATTTCCCAAGGAGAGCGCGGTTGAAGAACTCGATTTTTAATCCTGAAACCCAAAGTGAGAAATTTAAAGAGTGATCAGCACTAGTCATGTATTTACGGACCGACAGCCTAGACAATTAGACAGGTGTTGTCAGATCAACTCTCTTATTAATGGAATATTCAAAAACTTACCTATCAGGCGCAACAAATTGCTGTATGAAATTTTGGTCCATGAAAACTCTCTTGGTCTTCTTCAGACATAGAATTTTAATTAAGTGCAGTTTTCTTTTTTTGATTGGAAAACGTATAATGAGCAACAAAGTAACCCTGTTGCTCTAGCCTGAAGCAAAGTAAGGCTGCATGTGAGGATGCGCCGTCACCTTCAAAAGAGAACGGAGAAGTGACGAAGCGAAATTTTAAACTTTCTTCTCGCGCTTAGGATCTCTGGGTTCAAATAATAGCCCCCGGCTTTCTCTTAATTAGACAGTTATCTAATAGCTAGTGTTCACAAAGCTAAGATCGTAGTATCTGATCAGCAGTTGACCTTAATCCTTAATGTATAATAGAACCGCACATAAGGTTTAGGCTAGTGAGATATGCAAAGGCAGCGAAAACTAAAAAAAGAAAAAAGAGTGAAAATAATAAAATAAAAATAAACAAGAAATTTACCGTTTCGCACCTTCTTTAGAATTGAAATAACCACCCTCCTCAGTTAAGCGCAATTGTGAAGGCTCTAAGAGATAAATTATTTTCAGGGCTTGATTACTGTTACCGAGTCTCTTTCCGTCTTTATTGTATAAGTACTTTGATTTCTGCCTCCTCCTAAAATGAATGGAAATTTGAAAATATAACTGCGCGTCTTTCAGTAAAGGGAAATGGGAAATACGTAATTTGTATTCAAAGCTCATTATCCTTTAGCCTACGAGGGCGTCCGGCATTTTCGGCTCTTGTTTCACGGAATTTTCGGCGGAGACCGGACGACAGTCGGAAATACGTCTGCGTTCGCAGGCTACTTATCCTTGGGTACCGAAAATGTGCATGGCCGTTGGCCGAGGTGACGAGCGGCGAAGCCTATGTTTGGAAAGAATAATTTTATCTATTGTAGTCATTTGCGAGTTTTAAATTGGCCAGTGTGTTTTAAAGCCTCTGTATTCCTGTTCAAGGGTTTGTTTACTTCATGTTTCCGTTTAATTTGCTCCTTGTATCAGAGATGAAGATTGTTTTTTATTGGAAGAATTTGTTTCTTAACATACGCCTATGAGAAAGCTACTTTGTCGAGACTGATATTTTGCGATTTTTCCAAATGTCTCAAATTTCCTTGAATGATGTGCCGCTGAATAAGGTGTAGCGATGCTGCTTTAGCATGAATTTGCAATCCTAATGAATGTCACCGACGAACGGTATTTATTCAGCTGTGTAGCAAGTGAAGAAAATAGTTCTTTGTTACCGTTTTCCTTTAACTAAATATAGATGAGTTCCATGGAGCAGTGCAGCTGATTTGATATATGTGCAATGCCAATGGAAAACAAACCACAAGACACAAGCGTCGCGTTTTGTTGTCTTGACAATCCTTTTCAGTTATTGTCAATAGTCAGTCATCACGCCACTTCCAGGGGTTCCTGCGGTAAAAATTTACTCGCGTACCGTTCAAAGGCAAACAATTATCAAAGGGGTTTCCTTATACGTACATTTCATGCCTGCAAACTTTAGGTCCAACTTTAATTTAAGACCGACTTCAACCTCGCCTAAGGGATACAGATACTTTTAGAATAGATATTGCCCCCCAGTTCCTTGTAAATTGTCATGACCTAGTTATATTTTAAGAATTGAACGAACTTTTATTTACAAACAGTTGTATCGTTATATTAAGAACGGTTAAAACGCACAAAGTTTTATTTGATCAATTGTGCTAAAATAATAACACTCTAACTGGCACCTTTCAGTTGCGCGACAAAATAGGTCAATAATCGAAGAAGTTTGTTGTGGTGTTTTTTTTATGCTAATTGACGTGACTGTTATGGAGATTTTTAAGGACAATAGCAACAAAAAAAATGTTTTCTTTTATTACCGGACTGATATTACAGACTGTATACATTGTGAATTACAAACAATTCATTCGAGCTTCTTCCTTATGTAGATATGCAAAGTTGTAAATAGACAACCTTATTTTTAAATATTGCCTCATTAGCAATGCAGGTAGCGACGACCAAGCTCAGCTCTTGAACGTATTGTATTAGTCAGTTTAAACTTTCAATATTATTGTTTTACTCGCTCTATCTGTTGTTAATCGTCTTTTGAACCAAAACGCAAAATAAACCAAATACACAGAATACCCGGTCGAAAAAGAAGGTAAAATTATTATGCATGCTAGTATAACTGAAACACTTTATGTTCCTACAAAAATGTTCTGGTCTCTTCTGACACGCTGTACCACCGGCGGGTATCCAACTTTTGGCTCCATTTTATCTAGTTTCCGAGATGCACCGCAATCGTTTCTGTATCTAGAACTCTCACCTATCTAGCCTTTTTGTTCTTATAGATACATGGATGATAAATACATTTCCATCCTGGCTTATCCATAAACCTGCGACCCAAACAAATCGAGCCACGACTGGACAAGCGGATCTTCGTAGTCTTTCTGACTGTACTTTTTAGACTCCTTGTGGATAGTCTCTCTCTTATTACTACTGTTCTGCATTTCACCGACCGTAAAAAACTCGGGGAAAAAGAGCTCAACCTCAGTAATGTCACGGCCTGTTTTGAGCGGAGATCTCATCAATGATTCACTTGAGCTACTAACAACTCCCGCAGGTGTTTCTGATACGCTTGCCATTTCCCGCCAATATGACGATGTGGCCGACAGTGTTTGTGGCGTTGCGTGGGAGCAAGATATTCTTCTTTCGAGGGGGCTGTATACAGCGGTTGAGTCACTTGAAGGTCTTCGGCCTGACTGCCCCGTGAAGGTTGTTGCATTATAGAAATCGTTAGAAATTTCTTCTTTCACGAGAGTTGAGTCTGCCTCTAGATTACCATTTTCGTCTTGGTTTTCAGCTATTTCTATAATTGTTTTGAGCCGTCTCGAGCGACCGTCGACTTTCTTCAGCATTTGTTTCATCTTAGTTTCCCCGACGTGTTTTTGAAATACGCTGCACGGAAGAGCTTCTCTTGTAGGGTTATTCCACTACTTGCGGAGAAGGAAATTACTTTAACTATATCTCTTCTAGAAAGTGTAAATGTGCATAATAAATTGAAATGTATTACTGATTGCTTAGCAACCTCCAAATATGACTACCATCTGGAGATTACTTAGCTTCCCAAAATAGCACTTGCCAATATTCCGCCTTTTAAGGTATAGATTGAAAACAGCGCATTGCATTTTGATGCTAATGCAGGTCTTTCAGGGACAAAAGTGTTACCACGGCTTCTGAAAAACACTGTTATTTTTTCTGAAGGGGAAATTGCAAGGTTTATTCAGGCTATATTATTTATAATGTCACTTTAATAAGATTTAGAAAAACACATAAAAGAAAATTTTATGAAATTACTGATGATATGGTAATTTCTCATGGATTATGAACTCAGTTTTATTTTACGATCAGTCCGAAAACTACTATTTCAAAACGTTGCGTCAGTTAACATTTATAGTACCAAATTCGCTTTCCCCTCGCAAATAATGATAAAAAGGCGACAACTCTGCCGGATTGATCGGAAATTGTTAAAAGCTTAAAATGAAATGCGGTTCAATTTTTTCCGCGATTGGCTATTAATGCGAAATTAATGTGAATCCTAAAAGGCGAGTTTGTGCGATGCCACTTCAGTTGCTTATGCGTCATACATTTTTTTAAAAAGACAAAAAAGCTTGGAAATGAAGCAAAGGTACGATTTCCTCATCACATTGACAAAAGAGTCATCTAGAATCACTGTTTCTGGCTTGCCCCCTAACATATTGATTGGAAAGTTAAATGTTTGATGTTTGCTCGATGATTCCTTCTAATGTTAGATTCAAATTATACAGTTAAACCAAAATAGTTTATCCGCTCAGTTTTGGTCATTAAGGGATCGTAGGATTATCATCGAAAATATGAAGATAACTTTCAAACCTTACTTATTATTATACAATATAATATTACACCACCTTTTTTGAAATTCACGCTCAGTCGTGTATGTGGAAATTCGACAAGTTTTGAATATTATTTCAGTGCATTGCCTACCAATAAGACGTATCTGGCCAAAAAACATCATAGTCTGACAAGAACGACAAGTTAAGTCTGATGTCGTAAACTTGTCATCCTTCAAAACTGAAAAGAAAAATGTTTAAAAAGAATTGTATTTTAAAAGATGGTTGTCCTCTCGAATTTACATATGCTAAAAACTAGAAAAAAATTTTCCTTTTGTCTTTCTAAAAAGCTATATTTAGTTCTTTTATGAATTATTTTTCTGAATTATTGAAATAATCCATAAAAAGGTTTTAGCTTTGAATCTCGCAAAAAGAAAGTAAACCTTTAAAAGCTTTCGTCCACTTCTACTGACTTGTTTACTTAGCCGTTTGGCGGCACATCCGGGACTTGGTCAATCTCGGGCGCAGTTCTCTCACGAAGTAAATTATTCCAAATCGGAGACAGTTTGTATCGTCCACTGTCTGCATTAAAATTGGGTTTCAGGTTCTGATGTAAATAGCCTCTTTTACATCTCTCTCAAACCATATGTGAACCACAGACAAGATCTTGGTCTTTTTTATGAATCATGGAATTACCGGGAAAGTCGTGCCCACATCAGAAAATATTTAGTTCTGTTGTTATGGGCAATCCCTATATAAATTATAACATTTTCAGGGAGGTGACTTCCAGTAAACGTAAATTTCCGCTCGGGCAAATGATAACCGTTCATGACACGAAAGCCATACCCAAATTATCTTTATAATTCAATTTTTTAAATCTTATCTGTGATTATTCCAAGGGCGTTCCCGGTGCTTTTGAGACAGAGACTATGCATGAATTCGTGTTTAATTAAAAGAGGAAATTCTTAGGGTTGAATAGGTCTGCATTCGAGCCTGGTGGCCTATTTGTTTTAGTTGCATGAATTGATCCGGGTTATTTCTACTTCCTCCTGGATGGGTTGCTCATCAATCGAAGCGTTACCTGGTAACAATTAATTTGCTCGTGCTCAGTAATGCACTTTACACACATAGTGCAATCACCCGTTTTGAGATCTAACACAGACCGCTTCATCCGGAGTCCAGCGCACAAATTATTACGCCACTGCGTCTCCCCTGTAATTATTGTTATTAAGGTGGCTCGATCGGATTTTTGAGTATCGATACCGTTCAACTTAGAGTGACTAGAACAGCACCATTATCAATCCAACAGAAAATCGAACGTCACTAGTGTGCTAGAGAAAGATGAAAGTTTCAAATAGGATACATTTCAGCAAGATCTGAGTTACCATAGCAACGAAATGCCGCCATACCCCATTTTACATAAGACCGAATAACTTGTCAGCAGGGATATTTTTGGAAACACGACGTCGGGATCTCAAACTTGACATAGATGTCTTAACGATGGCAAAATTTTAAAAAATCTTTAAGAGCGTTTTCGAGAAAATTGCGAGTGAAGTTTCAAGGTGTCAAAATACAACAAAAACAAAGCTGTTTTAAATGTTATTGCAAACTATGTCCGCAAGACTTGAATAAATGGTATTCTGGTCTTAAATGAATTTTATAACATATGATTACCTCGAATGAAAGTCTCGGAGAAATCACTCTGGTTGACTTTCAGAAACAATGGCTTGAATATCAACTGGTGTAGGCTGTTGTTTTGCTTTTTATCAAAAATTGCCCCTAAAATTCTTAAATTGGGCGGGAATTAAAAACCACAGGATTAATTTTTTTAAACCTTGGCCCTCAATGAGATTAATCCATATTCCACGTAATACCGGAGTTTCAAATAAATTGAAACATTCTAAGGCTGCTAATTTTCAGCATCAATTGAGGAAAATATTGCGCCGATTTTCACTCATGTTGTTTGTTGTCTTCATTATAATTTTCTTTTGTCTCGAATCACCATGCTATTGTACATTTCTGCACATCATGAATTCATAAAACGTGCGATTGTTTTCCGGTGATTTTCCGAAGCATGCTAAAATATCCCGAGCTAGCCCATTTATTTCAGTGTCATTATGATGGTCTACGTTATATTTACAAGTAAGCATCTACGTAGTGAAGCAAACAGAATTTGAGTAAGTACGTCAGAAACGTTTATTAGGCTGATTTAGCAAGAGAACGGGAACGTCACTTGACGACGGCGCGCGCAATACAAATACCCAAATATGGCCAAATTAGAACAGAATCCAGGTTTTTCCGCGCGCCGTGCAGTCGTCATCTGACCATATTTGGGTATTTGTACTGCGCGCGCCGTCGTCAAGTGACGTTCCCGTTCTCTTGTTAAATCAGCCTATTAGCTAACTAAAACCGACTGCGTCATGAAAGTTTGTAATACAAAGTAAATCGACAGTTGGCATTGCCGCGTTGATTTGCGAGATTCTGGGCGGGCGCTAAAGTTCGGAATCTATATCTTTAAACAAAAGGAACCATGCCAGTCTTCCTTCGATAAATGAACTGCTTATCCATTACAGTATTTTGTCTGATAAACTTTGTCTGATCAGGCGATGTAACCGAGGATGTAAACAAGTGTGGCAGTACAGTGCTCCTCCCACACCACAAGTTGACGATGCCTTCTTGCAGAAGTAACGAAATAAAACATAGGGAAGTCAATATTTGCAGCTACATTTGCCCTCTTTGATGTCGATTTAACGCAAGTTTTTGAAAATCTATTCTGAACACACTCTAGATAAATAACATAGGGGGATATGTCTGCTTACCATTGTACTCCCTAAGTAGTCACGCATGGCACAATGTTTAGTAACCGTTTCCGTCAACTTGCACTTTTTTCACAGTCTGGATTCATCGACTGCCGTACAATGACATGTGCATTCTTGTACGAGGAGAGGCAGACTCGACGATCAGATAAACTGCAACAACAAAGTGTCGGTTTTCCAGTCAGTTTTAGTAGGACCACGCCACCCACACATTTTAAATTTTCCACGACTTGAACGCCCTCTGTATTTCCAACGTGTGACAACAACGTGTACACCTGAAGCCAAATTTAATGTTTTTTCCTGTAAACACTGTTTATAAATAGCCCTTTTTAATGCCTTTTGGGAAGGTACGGAGATGATTTATGAGACTGAGATATAAATTGTTTCAAAAAATAACTCGGCTAGTTCACAATAGACGATATTCAAATATTTATATAATTACTCATACCATTATCGATACAAAATCGAATAACAAATCAGTAACTGTTCATGAATTGGAACGATGACTCAAAAAAAAAACGTTTAGTCTTTCTCTCCAAATAGCATAATTTTTGCTAACGAAGACTAATACATTTTTGCCTTTTGAGTTAGTAGATTACGTAATCGCACAAAGTGAATTACAATGAGTTTACAAGTGGCGTGTATACATCAACTTGTTTTTAGGGACAAGGGTATACTATGCAAAAGATTTATGGAAGTTACTTGCATAATTAACAAATCTCACGTTTGGTTGATCAAGTTGTTTCACAAGTTGTTCTTTAAGTGTTGCGTCATCCCCGTTACGCCTCTTCCAGTCCTCTTTGCTGTTTTTGTATTTAGAGTTACTGGATATTTTGAAAGTCTACCTGATCAAAATTCATGTTTTAGCTTTTTTAATCCGCGTTAGAAAATTTGCCATTGGATTACTATGCATCTTTTTTCATGTTAGTTTTGAGATAACGTACCGATTCAAAAAGGTAAAAATGTGAAACTAAGATAGATTATGTGAACCACGCACTCTTGGAAGTTGTCAGAATACACCTCGATATAGAGATTGCTTTCGTCACGTATCCTTTTGGCTAATGTAGTCGAGGGAACAACAGCAACGACAACAACAGCAACAACAACAACAATAAATGATAGCAATAAGTAAAAATATAAACAAGTAATAAGCTTTTGAAATAAACTTAAGTGTTTCCTTTCTTCCTTTTCATCAATCACAGTTTCCTTGGAAGTTTTTTATCTTCGTGCTTCAGATCATTGTTTCTAAACTCGATCTATGCTTTCGTGATGTTCGTTAAATCAAGGCGGCAAAAGCATGATTCTTATCACAATTTCTTCAGAATCATTTGCATCGTTTGCGTAAGACAGTGATTGAATAAATTTTGTAAATTTCCCACATAAGTCTCACCTGATTCACCGAAATACCACACTTAGTACTTTTCAGTAGAAAAAAAAAAGAAATTGCTGGTTCGGTGCGTTTCTTGTTAAACTTTCTTTTATTTTTGTTCAGCTGGCAGCTGTAAGTTTCGAAATACTTCTTGATGTGTATGGATGCACGTGCTTAATTCACGTGCTTCGGGCTGTGGAAACAGTATGTGAGTTGTTTGGTTATAGATTGAGCTCATTAGTATCTTTTATCTTTGGCTGATAAGAAAGCGAGGAAATGTAATATTAATCTCAGTATTGAAAAGGGCGATGTCATGTCACGTTTAATCAACTCGCTTCAGCTACATGAAAAATCGTTATCGTTTTATCTAGCCAGTTCACTATATAAGGGGGAAAATATTGCCCTGAAGAGTTAAGTCCAGCGCTTTGGTAGAATCAAATTCGACTGCGACTGCTGATGCAACGCTTGGTCTGTTGTCAAACTACAACTGAACATAGTTCACTTTTGAGGTGCCGACTACGTTGAGCATACAACTCTGATTTGAAGTAACCTTGGGTTTTTGAATCGTCAGGGAAGTAGGATGTGTCGATTTACTGGTTCAAAGCACAGAGACTATTCCCCGAGTCGTTCAACAACGATGTCTTACTGGCGTCGATTGCCCACAATTTATGAGGCTACTGATGTTGAAATGGCTGAAGAGACTGCAGCAGGCGAAAAGAGCGAACAGCAACATGTCATTGAAACAGAACAGCTGGGGGAGTACGGAATCATGTTGCCCCTTACCAAAAAGAACAAACGATCTAAACCAAGAAGGCAAAAAAATGCGAGATGCATTGTTCCTTCGTTTATTAAACCCGACTTTACAGAAGCAGATGCATCGCGGTCATTCCAGCAAATTCAAGATGAGTGGAGACACTTGTTAAGTACGCCATATTCTGACTTTTTCCCACAGGACATGAAATCGTCATTTATAGACAACAGCTTTACACTTTCAAGTAAGAAAACGCTCGGGAAAATACCAAACAGAGATGCTCAAGCTTGCAAGTTTAGCGAAATCGCTGCCTGGCTAGAGTTTTTTGGATGATAAATCTTTACCAAGGTAGCAGTGAATAGAAATCAAAATTAATAATTTATTGACATTGATGATTCTTCATTTTTCCTTCAGTAAGGAATTGACCTTTGAAGGCCTCATATGCTAGATACACCGTTCAGGCCAAACAAAATTGCCGCCTTGTTTATAAAGAAGAGACAGAAACTTTGACACTGACTGAGTTGAATTAGTCAATCGCAGAAGGGTCTTGGGAAAAACAAATGAGTCGAGGCGTGTAGCAATTGTTTGACTTTGTTTGATGATTTAAATATCAACGCTGTGTATCAAAAGTACTGATGAAAAATACATAAAACAAAGGTTTCCCCTTCAAATCCACAAATTATGTATTTGTACATCAAGTTATGCTCTTAAAGTATTCAATTTTATCGGTTTCATTAGAAATTTTGGGTCAAAATCGTTAATACTGGGCCAGACCGAAGATCGAGATTGAAACTTAACTACGTGATTGTTAATTTTAGAAACATTAATTTACTTTGTCATATCGAGCCTACTGTCCTTTATACTGTTTTATTAAATGTGTTGTAAACTAAGAATACATTAAAGTGGATGCCTCTTTCTATTGACTGCCCGAAACGTCAACCCTGTATTGCAATAGACTAGTTGTGGTGTTATCACCTCTGGTGCTTTCCGCAAAAGTTGTCAGTTTTTTATCGGGTGCTGATTGAGTAATTGTATTTTAACACAACGGATACTTTTGTAAGAGAAAAGCGTTTAGAAATAAATGCTGTCGGATTGAAGCTCGTCGATAGAGCACTTCATCGGTATCATTGAAGTCATGGGTTCGAATCACGTTCAATTCTGAATTTTTTTCAGGCCTTGTCTTTCATTGTTTAATATTTTTTTTCTAACTGCGTGCGATGATATTTCATATTTTCACTGGGAAAGTTTAATTGCTGTTAGAACTCACTGCCATATATTTTCTCTCTTTCCTTCTTTTAATATATCTCGGTTATTTACAAAAAATATAAATTACTGACGCCTTTAAAGAAGCCTTACTGTATTCTTTATTATTTTTAAAGTTCTTAATTAAATCTTCGTGAAGGCGCATCAGTGTGTGTGTGACTGATATTAATTACTGATTTTATTCAGTTTCCTACTTTGATGATTTAAACAATGTCTATGTAGTTTGTTAAAAAAATTGACTCTAAACATAATACTACGCTTTTTTTCGACTACTTGGGTAAAGATCAAAGCGGCTAAATCTTGTCCAAAAACACTCGACAGAGCCTTTTTTCCCTTATCTATTTTTCTGTGCGTAGGAAATTTAGAACAGCTTAAACCTCAGCTGTAACATGTCGAGGTATGACCAATCTACTTATTTATGTTCATAGCTCTCTTCTTTGAAACAAACAAACGACACGTCATAAAAAAATATAAAACCAAATGTACAATTGCAACAAAAAAATTCTAAAAAACAAAAGAAAGCAGAATAAATTAACTTTAACATACTGTAAACCAAACAACCATCGACAAATTTAATGTACGTAATACAATGAGGAGGCAAACACTGAGACGGAATAATTCGTAAACATGGATTGTACTGGCTTGAAAAAGTAAATTCCAGAGCTTGATCCATCCATGTGTTGAAAATGTGTTAAAGGACAAAATAGCTGGGTAAAATTGAAAACAAAAAAGAAAGCATAAAAATAGACCGAATTGGAATGAAGGCGATCTTTCGCTTCTGAATTTGAATATGAACGCTCTGGAAATTATACTAAATTAATTGATTTATTTATTTATTGAAGTATTTTTTTGGCTGCTCGCTTTGCATATGTTCCTACCGTGCGACTTCTCACGTACAGCAGTGGAGATTACTATAAAAGGACAACAATCACCGACAGCGGAAATCGGAGGACATTGAATATGTCAAATACGTCCATCAACAATCGGAACACAAAGTTATCTTTTGTTGTTTTTAAGCTGCAAGGAGTAAGCTTGAGAGAAAAAAAAAATCCCAATACGATTAGAAGTCTTTGTGAAGAAAGATATGTCTGTTGTGTTAGCCTTGTTGTCTGGCAAAAAAAAGGGATCTTAAAAGAAGTTGAAAGTAAAAAATAAGTCCATCAAATTTTGAATTAATTCAAATCATTTGCACGCTCTCCCACTTGATTTATATATATATATATATATATATATATATATATATATATATATATATATATGTAAAAATTCTGATGAAAGAGCGAGCGAATGAATACGACGCAGAGAAAAAGACAACACTCCTTTGGTTTCCACGTTTGTTTTTGTCAAGCTTTAAATGACAAAAGGGGTACGTGCCATGCATGCTGCTTGATGTTACTCAACTGTAGTCAAAACACCTAAGAAAAGAACAGTGGCCTTCTAGATTGATTCAGCTAAATTTGAACAACGATTGAGATGTTTGGACGTAAAGAAAACTAAGGTTCACATTAAGCCCAGACAAGTCTCCAATAATGGTAAAATTGGTTTTGAAATCATTATCAATATCCGTGCATTAGACGCCATTATTGTCATGAAGTGCATCATATGTTGTCAAATTGTTCTGTTTTGTGATATATATACATTTATTTTGATTAAACTTATGGTATATAAACATGCGAATGCTCATTTCAGTATCTTATTAAGGTTTGTTTTTTTGAAGAGGCTGGGATCAGCGGGTGGAAAGCTCTCCTCAGATTCAGAATGTGTAGGTTTTGCAGACACCTTGGAAAAATGCGTGCTACTTATCAAGGCAGAATTCAGACTAGGCGGAGAATCGCTTGCCTTCCTACTATTTTTGAAGCGGTAAACGAAGAGATAGGTACACCGAACAATACTGATGATTCGAGGTTACCGTTGCACCAGCGTTGTGAATATAAAAGGGAAGCAAAGGAGAAGAATGATCGTGTGGGAAAGGTTCTGTGCAAGGCTACAAGCCGAACCATGGTATTAACTATGGACATTGGAGCGACTACGAGAACGATTACTCAATGCAACACGCACATGCGGACAGTCTACCCGGATTTTTTTCCCGAAACGACATTCTGTAGCAGCAGTATTTCAATGCAAAGTACAGGAGTTTTCAACCAAAACGCTTGCTTGGGAATAAAGCTTCTCAAAATCGGTGGAAAACGAGAATGTTTTGAAAAACAAAGAGGAATTGCCGCCTGGCTTAAGTTTTTTGGCTAAGAATGCGTCTAGCGTATTATGCAAAACTTGTTGCCGGATCAACAAACAAACCTGGCAGGTGTAGAATTGTCAAAAAATCTTTTTCCATCCAGCGTTTTATGCTGAGGAATAGGATTGTTAATGTCATTTTAGTAGTAGTAGCAATAGCTGAAGTAGTAGTAAGACTCGTTGTTGTTTATTAAATCCGTCATCTGGCTCTAATTTACTTTTCTGATAAAACAGAAAACTTTGTTATGGGGTGCAATTAATTTGATTTGTATTGAGCAGGTTGTGATGCGCATAAAAGAGATATTTTTGTACAGAAAACGTGCTGTTTACCTCGCTCTAATTTGGGAAAACTTAATTTTCTTAAAAGAAACTGAATTACCTCCGTTTCAGGGGTTTCTCAATAAATAGGAAGAAATAGGTTTTAACCACGATCGAGGCAACTTGCGTAGATTCTATAATTACAAACAATGCAATGAGTTCCACGCAAACAACGTTGTTTGCGCAAATTCTCACAATCGCCCATCACAAAATTTCAATTTCTGTTATTTTTTGAACGCGCCTCTTTTCGCTTTAGAAATTAATGACCTATAGTGATTCATGTTCGAGTGAGATCGTTTCATGCTATATAAAATGAGGTAAACAGGGTGCGAAGCACAGTGCTAAATATTAATCATAAAATTTGATTTATAAAGCGCATATCTATTTGGCACCAATTTTTACTCATTTGTATTAATTCGCCATTTCACCCATTTTCCTTGATTGAGAGCGTTGCAAAAATCAACAAAACATTCCAACTCAGGAGTTGTTCCAACTTTCACCCAGTTCCATTGTAATTTGATAGTCCATGTGCTGATTTGCCGCTTCGTCGGGAAGAGACCACTCTGAGGACAAGTGCCTCAGTGCCGTCTGACAGCGAATATTCGCTTAAGCACTGGTAGAATTTCCGATATTGGTTTCCCGATGACAGAACAGCGAGAGTAGTCCGAAAGTTACCGCGCCATGACTGCGTGATCAGCTGCTTAGCAACTTCGACAGGAAGACTGCGAGTTCAGTCCGATCTCGGAGGTCTGAATTCGTGGTAAACGTGTGCTTGGTATCTCACCGAGACTGTGAATGACTACTGAGTGAAGAAAACAATACAGTGATGTCAGAGTGAGTCCTTCAGTAACGGTAAACTTACTAATGATATCTCGGGCTTCGCAGAATTGCAACAGTGATAACCTAGCAAACGACTTAAAAAAAAAAACACTGCTACAACTAAAGGTTGCAGACAACAAGCCACGTTGCTATTTCATTTCCACATCGACGCGGAAGAAATCCAGCATTGAGCTTCATTATAATTTCCTGAAGTACTTTTAATGTAAGTACTTCATGCGAGGAAGAAATCTTGTAGCAGGGATGAAAGTCCACTTATGCTTTGCATTTTTCCGTTAGCGTCTATTGATCAGCATTGCTTATTTCAGTAGTGCTTATGTGCCAAACTTAATTTTGGTTTTGAATGAACCATGGTGCATTATATTTTTCTTTGTGCAACTAAGGCAAGTCGATCCTTTTTCAAACCTTCAAAATCAAATGCGCCAACGTGATTGTCTCGGCAGACGCTTACTGGGCGTGTATATTTTGTATCGAAACGTTTGGGCACGTTATTTTTCAGCTTTTTGTCAAGTTGAGATTATACAAAACATTGTCTAGGCTTTAAAAGGGAATTGCTTCGAGAAAAATCTTACATTTTATTAACGCGTGTTACGGTGACAATACCTTTCAACTTTAAGTGGCGTAAACTCTTTCGATTATATCATACGATGCCACTTTACCGTTTACGCTCCTTAACTGCCGGCTTATATTATGTTCGACCAAGATAAAGGACCTGCTTGAAAACAGCCAAGGTTGATGTGGCTTTCACTCTTAATATTGTAATTTATATATTTATGTTCTATTTTTGAACGTAAGTTCTGTTTTTTTCTGTGATGCTATTAGCATTACGGCCCCGACTTGAGGGTGCAAATTTACATCACCATATATGGTAAAACTGAGTGTGTTTGTTGACGTATTAGGCCAAAACAAATCAGTCGGAAATAATACGTCGTGTACTTCCCTCTGCGGTGTCTCGGCCACTTTGCTAGTCAATATTGATGTTTGCGTTTGCTGCGCAGATGTTCAACCAGGGGTTATTAGAAATTCTAGCCACGTCTTCAGAGTTAAAAGGGTGTTGTTCTTGTAATCACTGAATCAGTAGGACTGAAATTAAATTCTAAATAAATGTCTTTAGCCACGCTAGTCAGGGGTATATTCAATGTTGCTAGTAAAAGTAAGATAACGTAAAAACAAATTCAGCTTACATTATGAAAAAGGTTGACTGACTTTTGCTAGCATGATATCTAAATAGACCTGTATTTTTATTGGACAATGTGTCAGGCTTTTGATATACGATAATGCATGTTGTCCTGTTGTGTAGGTTGCGCTATTAAGCCTTGGTCAGTGTTTTTTTTTTAAAGTTGGAGATGCCCGTGTTTGTTACTCCTGTTAGCCATTGTTACAAAAGACGCCGCTATCAAATAGCATATGAAATGTTTATGCTAATATCGTATTGACGTCTTCTACCTTTGGGGTAATGTGTCTGATTAAATGACTGATATCAATCTTACACTGTTCCAAAAACAACAATCATTTTGCTTGAATTATGTAGAGCCGCGCTCACTTTTCCGTTTCACTTGACGGTGCAACATTGATCAAATTTTACTATTTATTCAAGTTGTTATCAGGGAATCTGCTTCTCACAGAAGTCATCAAGTACAGAACAACCCACAACTGAGAAAAGAGGTTTCACGCGAAAGAAGAGAATCTTTTGGATCTCGAATTGTTTCTAAGAAAAACAATTAAGCCAGAAAATTTGACTTACAATCATGGAAAAATCTTCTTCTAAGAAAGTCTTCCGTGCCCATGTGGTGTCATCTAACATGTCTCGTGAAAAACGTAGACTAGCGGCAAAAGAGCCCACCCGAAAGAGCCGAACGGAGATGTTCTGGCGCAAAGGTTCGAAAATACTTCCAGATTTTTTCCCGCCTGACAAGCTAAAGAGGAAAACATTAAATCATCAAACGATCCTTTCAGTTGTCAAGAGGATTAGCATAGTGAAACAGTATTCCTGGGAAAATGAAGAAAGCGGAGAGTCTGAAGCGCAAACGATCGCTAAATCGTGGATGATGTACTTTGGCTTTGGCGCTTGTGAAACGTGATTTTCTCATTTAAAACATTGTGTTGTACGAGACGTCTTCCATAAATACAATTCTATCTAATTATTTTTTTAAAAAATGACGAATCTTTTTCGTTGTCTTGATGGAACCCTAATTGCAATTATGTATCACGTCTACAACATTCTTATTGTTGTGAAAATGCTGGTAATTCAAGCTTGTCTTGAATAATGAAAGACTAAAACTTTCTAAAACAATGATTTGGAAGTATTGATTTATTCCATATCCATTTGCCCGCAGTTATGCAAATGACTATAAAATAATTTTATTTTGATTTACCGTTTAGAAAGATTAAACAAAACACTGTCCATTGTACGTTTACTCTTAACACTACACTTGAGGGTAAAGTCAAAAACAAAACTTGCTACGACATAACACCTGTCACTATTGGTTTATTGCCTCTCTTTCATACTCCAACAGGAAGAAACGGTCAATGGTTGTGGTAATCTGACGGTTCAATCCGTTTGAGCTGAAAACCTTGCTTAGAGACGACAGTGTCACTAATTTGTTAACATATACACTATGATTCGACCCATCATCATCATTATCGAATTAAGTATTACAAAACTACGTTTTTAGAATTAAAATAAATCGAAATATAATTGAAATTAAAACATAATTCTTATTTCTTTTTATTTCAATATTTCATAACTTTAAGCTTCGTAACAACACACAGTTCGGATGTACACGTGCTCTTCTAGTCGTGTAAGTTAAAATCATGATTTGCATGAATACCAGTTTAACAATGTCCTTGGTCAGGGCGCAAACCCTCAGCATATTTATCAGGTTGTCGTAAAAATATGACGGTGTTCATTTATACTCCTGGTCGAGTGAGGCATTGTTCAGTGAATCATGCACAGAAACACAAATACGAAAGATCAGTCCTGATTTCGATCTCGTACCTCTAGATCTAAGGTTCGAAGTCCGGCATACTACTAGGCCATACCTGTAATGGGCACAATTTATCTATTAGCAAGAAAGGCCTGAAATACATGACTGGTATTGATCGTCGCTTGTTAGATTGTAAATAGCAACCTCGTGCTTTAAGAGAAAAAAAAACGAATCATCAATTCATGTATTTGTTGGAGCTCTTTGCTCTAAATTTCTTTTGACAATATGTGATATCAGTAACATAGCAATGTTATGCGTGCCCACTTGTGAATTTCGTGTGAAGGTGGGTGCAATCTGTACGAATTTATTATATCAACAACGGATAATGACGAGATCAAACCGGGAGCATCAAACAATCGTTATCCTGCCAGTTCACACATCTTCTCGCTTTTCGCCAATGATAATGATTTGACCATGCTCTTTTCTAATGCATGCAGCACTAACGACGAGGAGACAAACAAACAGACAGACGCACCCGTTAACTGTTTTGCGTCTTGTGTCTGTTCTTAAGGACGTGTGCTGGGTGTATACGTCACTGGTTTGCTGTCAATTTCTGGGTATGATGCTGATTCTATTTATAGTTTTGAATCACCTCAAGTAAACAGCGCCGAGTAGTAGAAATATCAGACGGTAACCGATTGTCAGCAACCAAACTTGGCATGCGAAAAGGATGATAATCACCAGAAAATACGTTTTAAAAGACAGCCTGGAAATTCCTTTGACACAGAAAGTCTTTCAAGGATATATGATGCCATGTAACAGTTCTCGTAAAAAACGCAGATTGAGCAAGTCTGAACGGACACGGCAGCGCCAAGAGATGTTATGTCGAAAAGGTTCGAGAATGCTACCAGATTTTTTCCCGCTTGATGAACAAAAGAAAGAAACCTTCAATCATCAAATCATTCTTTCAACTAAACAGATTCGCACAGTGAAGCAGTACTCCTGGGAAAATGAGGAAAGCGGAGAGTCTGAAGCGCAAACGATCGCTGAATCGTGGATGATGTACTTTGGCCTCGAGACCTGTGATTCTCGATGTTCTTTTAAGGACTGTGTTTGTTACCATGCCTGAAAGAAATTCGTTTGACAAAGAATGTGCATTGTCAGTTTTACGCAGTATCAAAGCAGTTCATGTTAATCTCTAAGACGAATTATAATGTGCGTGGTTTCATCTTGAGATTAGTTGAAAATGTTGCATAATAGACTCTATCAATTATTTTACCTTGTATGCCCGTGCTGCTATTTGCAAACGTATCTGCTA